>NC_056505.1:28575835-28593279 GCF_014905685.2 Nematolebias whitei
TCAGAGCGGAGTGGGGAGAGAGAAAAAAGACGAGTGGCAGCTTAGAGTGGGGGGAGGGAGAGACAGTTGAGTTACCTGCAGTTTATAGCAGGATGGAGACACAGCTGAGCCGCACGTTGTTTGTTTTTAGCTTTTTAGCTAGCGAGTATTGCGCGCAACTAATTAGCGTTACACCAGTGCCGACAGGTGGAGGGGGGGTGCGCAATTCGGCTTGGTAGTTCGGCGCATACGGTTCTGTTAAAGGGGCAGGGCGCCCTGACATATTACATCATGAAATTAGCATATCATGATGTCATTTTTTTTGCCCGGGCAAACTTTTTTTACCGGTATTATCGTGAATGATATGATATGGCCCAGCCCTGGGCGCGTTAATATGAACAAATCCACTTTGGTCTTGGCTCTGTTCGAACTGAGGTCATTCCAAAATCTATCTACAGCAGGTAAGATACTAATTGTTCAAAATCTTTCTATGGAACCACACTTTAAATGGTCTGACTTGCTTTATCTCTTTATTGTAAGGAAATTTGTTATCAGGACACAATTCAAAAAACAGCTTCTTTTAGTGCACATGGGATTGGTACCAGTATGCGTGTCCACGAGGGGACATTTTCATTAGGCTATATGCTGCTGCTTGTAACAACAACAACAAAGAAACCTGTAAGAAAGAGCACAAAATCAAAGACATATTTCACTCTTAGCACTGGAAGTTTGAGATAAGGATGTGTTTCTAATAAGTAACTGAAGTGGGAGTAAATAAACAGCTGATTAGTTTTACACCTGAAGGCCCCACACACACACCAAAAAATAATTTGGGTGTTGTTTACTTTATACAATTTTATCTTAAATTTAGCATTTTTACCTACTTTTACCAGTGAAAATAGGCAGGCTTTGTTGTATTAAAGCAATAATATGAAATACTGAAACATCTAAATACTGTTATTTAAACCCAACCTAACCATTGTTCTTGAAATCTACTGTTCCTTTTATCGAATAAACACTGGTTTAATATTCCAACTTATTTTTTCCTTAAAACTTCACAACACAAACTGTTTTTTTCCCCATTAAAAAAAGCCTAATTGTTCTGTAGTAGCACAAATTACCGGTAAGTGATTTTTTTTTTGCATGTGCTCATTCTCAAACATGTCTACATGAGATTACTTTTGCAGTACTTTTGTGGTTTCGTTTCAGAGTGACCCACATGAAAGTCCTCAGCAGCTCAGCCTATGAGTAGTAAAAGACTGGTGATTGCAGGGCGTGTGCTAGGTGCTTTGACGAGGTTATAAAATGAACCGGAAGCTAATCTGCTGTCCAAGCCCTCGTATGGAGCCCCTGCGGTTCAGGCTTGATGCTCGTTTAATGGCAGCAGGGCGCAGTTTGGACCGGGTGAATCGAGCTTCGTGAATTAACAAGATCAGTTAATGAGCCGTAGCAGATCTTTCTTGTCCCAGCTGTTCATTCAGTCCCAGCCGTGGCTGTAAAGCACGACATTCCTCAGCAGCTTCGTCTAGCCTTTCATTCATGCCACCATGTGAGGCTGACTCGGCGGATTTGTTGCCGTTCACTCGTGAAAACATGTCGCAGGTTGTTGCGAGTTTCCTGGTTGAACCGTTCGAGGTTTTGGATTGCACGGCCCAGTGCCAGAGGCTCTGCAGATCCACTGGATCCCAGACAAGATGATCATTTTTAGATCACACAGCAGGAATGGTGCAAGAATGCAAACAGAACAAATAACGGGTGTTTATTCCTATTTGTTTAGGCGAGCATCCCGACTTGGAGCCAATCGTTCTGACTGTCCAGGCCCTGTGAGCTACAGGAAGGCCCGGTTTACACTTCACTCTTTGGCCTGTTTATGCCAGCATCGTCACATCACTCAAATTCATAAAACGGTGCAAGAGGCAGCACCTGCAAGCAAATAAAAAGCTGTAGATATGCCCAGGCCAGCCTTCCTGCTGATCATTGGGTCCACGGTGTCAGCAGACACTTCTGACAGCTGGTTTGGGATTTCGTGCCAAGATCCTGACGCTTGTCTTGTTTTTTTATTTATTTTTTATTTTCATTTTATTTTTTAAGATCAGAACCAGACGGGACTTGGTAAAACTTTAAAGCCAAAGGAGATTTATGGTCTTTTGTTCTTTAATCACAGAGTGATATTTCTATAAAAAAAATTCTGCTTTGATCACACCGAGCCATCTTGGTTCGTTTTAACCGCTGTCTTACATAAAGCTAAGTGGTATCACACTGTCGGTTTGATGCAGCCCGTAAGTTATTTAATCAAATTGATTGTTGCATAACAAACTGAGTGGGCTACGTCTATCCTCCCGTGGAGCTGCTCTCCGCTCTCTGCAGAAGATGCTTTGTGGATGACGATGCAGTGAAATGAAACGCTCCTTCAGTATGGTCATCTGAACTTCATCTGACAGCTGCATCTGTTCACCTCATCAGAGCAGCAGGAAATACAGATGTGCTGCTGATCTCTGGGGTGGGTCAGAGTTTGTGTCGGCGGAGGGAATAAAGGAGAACAAATGGATGCAGGTCCCACTCTGCTCTGTTTTTAGCATCTGTTTGGTGGTGACTTCTTGATGGTATAGGTGATGTGTAGGCAGTTTAATATCAGGGTATGATCCAGATTGATGTGTTTAAAGATGAAGGGTGTGGGGATGAATTCCTTTGTTTGAATGTAACCTGAACCTGAGCCACTGTGACGCGAGCAACGTCGGTGCAGTGGACCCTGAGCTTAGTTTGTGTGTGTGTAATAGAGAGAGCGACGCTGTCAGCCTGCCACCCCATTCACAACCCTCGCTGGCAGCAGGAGTAGATTCCAGTCCAGGCGAACGAACGTCATCAGCTGTCGAAGTGAATGAGCGTACGAGGGAAAAGCTGCATCGCTGCTTTCAGATGCCTTCCCCTGAGTTGCGGTAACAGAGCTGGAGTATTTAGTTTGGCTGAAGCGATTTCACTGAATTCCACTCCACTGCCCGTGGACTTTCTCATTTAGCTTGCTGTATGAATAATGTTGGTGCGTTAGTTAAAATCTTGTTAAAAAAAACCTAAAGCAAACAAAACAGGTTCATGAAGATGCATGAGAGCAGGCATGTTTTTTCAAAATGAGCACAGACTAAACTAAAGGTCACATAAAGGACAGTAATAAACATCTACTTGATTAGCTAGAATTACATTAAGGAAATGTTCACATGTAAAACTAACACAAAGATCAGTATCTGTTGGTGGTCCATGGGCCGTATTTGGTACAGAAGCTCATTCCACCTGGCACACAAAGTTTCTAAACATTTATTATTAACGTGCAGTTCAAGACATGGCTGTTTAGCCCTTTATCAGCCTAGCTTAAAGAACTAATACACCAGAAACACAAAATTAAATCCTACATATATCTAATTTATTTATTTATTTATATATTTTGCTGATCTCGGCTAAATTCGGTTGCAGTAATTTTATACGGTTGTCTTGCACTTGGAATGGCCGTGCTCTGGAGATATGTTAACTGTTGAAATAATTCCTCTCATGCTAGTCACTTTTGATTTAAATATATTTTATTATCTTATTTAGCTTTTTTTTGTAATAGCATTCACCACTTTTGAAGTGTCTTGATATAAATCCAGTTCAGAAAGTGTTAACTCTGTTTGGAGATAGTATATACCGCTACTTTAGTGTTAGATTTACTTTTGTTTAGCGTACCGTTTGGTGTTCGTTTAGCGCATATCTTAGTGTAGATCTTAGATCCTTATATGCTGTTTCTTTTTATGCTTTATATTTTTCACTAGTTTTTAGTGTAATTGGGACATTGAGTACATAATTTTGTTCCATCTCATGTACCACATGTGATGTGAATGACAATAAAAATACTTGTTTGTTTTTATTTTTTGTACTTTTTCAATTAGGTACAGCACAGGTTGACCTACTGGGAGATAAAGTTAGAAAGACCAGACTGAGATGGTTTGGACATGTCCAGAGGAGGGACAGTGGGTATACTGGTAGAAGGATGTTAGAAATGCAGCTGCCAGGAAAAAGACAAAGAGGAGATACATGGATGCAGGTAGAGAGGACATGGAGGTAGTTTGAGTGAGGACAGAGGATGCAGAGGACAGAGATGGAGGAGGATGACTCGCTGTGGGGACCACTGAAGAGGGAAAAGATGAAAGAAGAAGAATTATTTTTTGAATAGTGTTGGGGACAGGGTTAAGGATCAGTGTACAACCAAGGTAGCTTCACCTTTGTTAATGATGTGTATTGAATTTTGGTGTGTTTTTAGTGGGATGAGAAATATGACAACAGATTGTGAAGGATTAGAATGTGTTGGATCTCTATGGGGCACATTCAAGTCTTAAGGAACCTATTTGTTAAATGTCCATTCTGCTTGGCACAAGTTGACCAAAATACTAATATATTTGTTCTTTTAGGGAAATAGTTTGGTTGCGCTGTTCAGATGTATGCAAGATAATAAAGACTTAATGCACTGCTCACAAAATTAAAGGGAACACTAAAATAACACATCCTAGACCTCAATTAATTAAATGTTCTCATTGACAAACTTTATTATTAGCACAGTAGAATTGATTGAGAAGAAAATAACACAAAAATTATCAATGTAAATCAAAATTATTACACCATGGAGATTTGGATTTATACTCAATATGAAAGTGGAAAATAACATGACAGGCTGATTCAACAACAGTGAATATTCCTCAAGACAAGTCTAAATGAGGCTCAGTAGTGTGTTTGGCCTTCATGTGCCTGTAGAACCTCCCAACAACGCCTGGGCATGCTCCTGATGAGACGGCAGATGTTCTCCTGAGGGGTCTCTTCCCAGACCTGGATTAGAGCGTCAGTTAGCTCCTGAACTGTCTGTGGTGCGATGTGGCCTTGGTGGATTGACCGAAACATGATGTCCCAGATGTGCTCAATTGGATTCAGGTCTGGGGAACGGGCAGGCCAGTTCATAACATCAGTGCCCTCATCATGCAGGAACTGCTGACACACTTCAGCCACATGAGGTCTAGCACTGTCATGCATAAGAAGGAACCCAGGGCTCATTGCACCTGCATATGGTCTCACAATGGGTCTGAGGATCTCATCCCAGTACCTTATGGCATTCAGGACACCTCTGGCTAGCACATGGAGGGCTGTGCAGCCATTCAAAGAAATGCCTCTCCACACCATGACAGACCCACCACCAAACATGCTGGAGGATGTTGCAGGCAGTTAACGTTCTCTACGGTGTCTCCAGACTCTTGTCACGTCTGTCACCTGTGCTCAGTGTGAACCTGCTTTCATCCGTGAAGAGCACAGGGTGCCAATGGTGAATCTGCCAATTTTGGTGTTCCCTAGCAAATTCCAATCATCCTGCACGGTGTTGGGCTGTAAGCACAGGCCCTATATGTGGACGTCAGGCCCTCATACCACCCTCATGGAGTCTGTTTCTGACAGTTTGAGTGGAAATATGCACATTAGTGGTCTGCTGGAGGTCGTTTTGTAGGGCCCTGGCAGTGGAACTCCTGTTCCTCCTTGCACGAAGGACGAGGTAGTGGTCCTGCTGCTGGGTTGTAGCCATCCTACAGCCCCTTCCATGTCTCATGGTGTACTGGCCTGTCTCCTGGTACCTATTCCATGCTCTGGACGCTGTGCTGAGAGACACAGCAAATCTTCTTGCCACTGCTCGCATTGATGTTCCATCTTGGATTAGCTGCACTTCTTGAGCAACTTCAGTGGACTGTAAAAAATGCCTCATGATGCCTCTATGTGTGACATCACTGACAAAATGAAAAAGTAACTAAAAGTTCATCCCGAAAGGACGAGAACAGAGAAATGACCTGAGGTCACCACCTGCAGAATCACTCTTTTATAGGGGTTGTCTTGCTAATTGCCTCTCATTCCAGCTGTTGTGTTCCATTTGCACAGCAGCAGCTGAAACTGATTCACAATAAGTGTTACTGCCTAACTGGTGACATTGATTCCACAAAGGTGTGACTGATTTGGAGTTACATTGTTTTGTTTAGGTGTTCCCTTTATTTTTTTGAGCAGTGTAGTTACAAACCAATGTAAGAAATTGTGCTTGCGATGTCACAGAAAAAAACTGTGATACAGTATGTTTGTTATTTTGCCCATCTCAAGTTTATATAATGGTAATATCAAGAACGTTCCACTTTCTATAGATTTGATCAGTTTTTCCATCCAAAAACAGAAATGGAAGAACAAAAGGGAAAATATTTATTATTACTGCTTAAATATCTGTCACCCAGGGATTCAGGATGCTCAAAAGTTTTGGCCAAATCCAAAATTCACTTTACATTCTTTCCTCCTCCTGACAAGGATATTCTGGAGCTCAAACACCGCAGGCTAACTGATGTGGGTTTTTTTAATAGATAACCGGCATGAAGCTTTTCATCCGTAAGACTGACTTGTGTGTGTGCTCCGAACTGTATCATTGAGCTGCTGCAGGGAGAGGATGGGTGGGTGGGCGATGAGTTGTTGCTTCATCATGTGATGCCACAGCAAGTCCCAGCAGGCCGATGGAGCTGCGGTTGTACCGACTGATGCCGTTCTGGTGAAACGAGCTGCTTCGCCCGTTAGCACTTTTTAACAATCAGAGTCACGGCATCGATCCTTGTTGTGCTGTCTGATCCGCCACCTGCCAGCCAATGGTAATATGAGTATGAATAATACACAATGGCCTCGTTGTTGCACACAAACTGTCTCCCCTGCTTCCACACAAACAGGAAATGCTCACCTGAAGTGCTTTTTCCTCAGGGCTCGTCTAAAGGACGCGGTCATGAAATAATACCATCAATTTCTATTGGTGCCTTAATTAGGAGGGGAAGAAGACTACGATAGTGGGGAAACCAGCCTATTGCTTCACCTCCGTTTTTGTTTTTACTGAAAAGAAGTAGAGGAAAGAAGAAATGGCAAAGAAAGTACAAGATGTCTGTGTGTGTGTCAGGTGTTTTATTTTTCTAAAGGTTGAACCCCTTTGATTATTAAATGTGTTTCTTTAAGTTTTTTCCATCCTGGCAGGCATGTCGAGATACCCCGACTGAGATATTTTAACTACAATTTCAATTCAGTTCATTTATATAGCGCCATGTCACAACAGAAGTCATCTCAGGGCACTGAACAGAAACATTCATATATAAAAATAATAATTTAACATTATTTATCTGAGAAGCAGACTGCTTTGAATTGAACTCCATCGCAGAACTTTTATCTAGAGCAAGCTTGAAGGCGACAGTGGAAAGGAAAAACTCCTTCATGAGGAAGAAACTTTTAGCAGAACCAGGCTCAGGACAAGCGGTCATCTGCTTCAATCGGTTGGGTTTGGTAGGAACTAGGGGTTCACCGATAAATCTGTGACTTATCGGCCCCTATTTCCTTAATTTTGGGAGATCGGACAATATTTACACGAGAAACCGTTTTGACCAATTGTTTGTAGTTTTAACAAGTGTCCAATTGTGGCATTGTGACCTTATAACGCCTGACAGTGTCGCTTATAAAAACAAAATTGGAGTCAGCAGATCAGGCTTTTTAGAGATAGGTGATCAGCCAGAAAACTACAATAGGTGCACCCCTAGTAGGAACAGATACAATGGCAGGTCAAGAATCACATGTTAAGATAGAAATTGTATCAAATGAAAACTGTTCAATTTTAACAATTCATTTAAGGAAATGAGGTCAATTTGGCCTCCAGTATTCTAAGCTTAACTACTGGATGGGTTGTCTTCAACTTTTTATTTTTTTTATTTTTCATGATTTCGTGTGACTTGTTAACAAGCTGGTTGTAAAATGTGGAGTTGTTTCATTCAGAAATTTAAGCACCGCTCTTCATTAAAGAGCATGTTGTGAGCAAATAAATCTTTACTGAATGTAGCTCCTTGAATGGCTTTAGATCCACCGTTTTTGTTATAAATGAGAAAAAGGCTGGATTTTAGTGAGCAATCAAAATACGAAAAAACTATTTTTGTGTTGTTTGAAATACCCCAATGAAGCAAACAGTATTGAGAATGTACATACGGTAGTTTTAGCCATTTTGGTCAGATGTTTAAAATTAAAACATTAGGCATAATCTCAGACAAAATTACCAACATCTCACACTATCTCTTAGTATTTACTGTTATTTTAGGACCTTTTTGTATAATAATGACAATGTAACTGTGACAATTAACACTGACAATCATTTTTTTTCTTGTATTGCATAAAATCCTTTAGTTTTTTTTTTGGCCTGCTATATAAATCTTTTCAAATCGTAACAACACCAAATTAAATGATAACAAAGAGATATATTGATGCATGCTCAATAATCCAAGAAGATAAATCTAACCAGGTTAAGTCAGGTCCTCTGGATGGATTCTTTGTTGAAAGAACCTGAGTTAACCTTGTTAGATAGCAAAGAGATCAATATAATCAGCAACTGTAGTATATTGGTAAAAAAAATTGTCTCAAATATTTAGTTTTGTTCCACTTTTCAGGCTACTTCTAAAAATAAATGATAAACTGATTTTTTCCCAGACCCCTTTTTTTGCATCGGCAGTGCTTAATTTAGTTTATTTTTAAAGCTAATCTACTGGAATTGAAAATCAGAGTTGAATTCAGGGTTATGATGTGATACGAAGCAGAGCCGGCCACTTCTCCGTGGACAACACGCCACAAGGCTCGCTGTGTTTTGAGTAGGAATGTGACTCATTTTTTCTTGAGTGAAAAAATTCAGCTATCTGGCTCGTACTATCTCTATTGTTGCTGCTGCCTCTGCCCACACATACAGTATATGTAACTTGGCTGCATGCAACAAGTTCACGCCTGTTCTCCGGAGGTTGCTGAGTGGCATTCTGGGAAATAGAGGAAATAATTATCCGAAGTGGAATGCAGGCTATAGGAAGAGCTGGTGCAAAAAAAAAAAAAAGAAAGTTAAAAGCACTCAAGAAATGAACGGAGCGACCCAGCTGATTTATTTATTTTTATCCTCGTTTGTAGACAACAGGTGATTACTGAAGCAGTGCCTCAACTCGAGTCCTGTCTCCTGAGCTATCTCTAATGGAGCAGCCAATTAATATTTAATGTAATTACTCAAATGATCAATACTGTGAGTTTTGAACTTCCCTTTTTGATGTCTGCTGTCATACAGGAAGCTAAATGCCAGACGACGTCTGACTATTAATGTCTTACAAATGCTTGAGGGTACTTATGCTGCAGTTTCAGCAGAGGGCTCTTAGGTTTTTAGAACAAAATGCTCATGTGCTCATGACAGTTTCCTTTTACTGTACTCTGCAAAACCATGAGTTATTTATTGAACCTATGGCCTGTAAGCGTTCTGAAAGGGAATAGACCAGTATATTGCATCTACTATTGTAAAAGTAAAATAAAATTCAGCTCCTACACTTTAATCCTTAAGGCCTGCTGCAAGTTCTCCACAACACTGGGGAAAGACAAACAAAGTCGAGTTAAACTAAGTTGCCCTAGAAAAGCAGATAATCGCAGCAGCGAAGAATTCCAGCTCGGTTAAGGCCGTGCCACGCGCTCCAGCCGTTTGCATTTTCTGAAGGATGTTTGCATTGCAGTAACAGAAGAATTGTGGAATGTCAACAAAAGAAAAAGGGCCCAGCTTTCCTTGAAGGAACGTATAAGTTCTGCTGCCTTTCATGACAGAACTTTAAACTAAGATTATCTCACGATGAAAAAGAACAGAGTAAAAGCTGTTTTGATCAAACATTGCAAGTGACGTTATACGATACTGCAAGAGCTGACAAGATTTGTTAGTGCTTGAAGTCTGCATTGAAGATGATTCTCAACTACTACCACGTTAAATTTTATCTCTGTATCTGTTTGTAGACTTTTTATGTTGGCTGGAGTCGATCAACGGTGCTGGTGGTATTGAACCTAACGAGTTGTACATGTACACCCAGTTACTGCTTCCTGAAAGTTTTGTTAAAGTCCATCCAGTGGTTCAGGAGCTATTTTACTAACAGATAGTGTTGGATCCAGTAGATAACGATAATAATAATAATAATAATAATAAAGGATTTTCCATGATGAGTTCTCAGAGTACGTGTTGGGAATGATGCTCAACTACTACTGCAACAAATTCTGACTTCATGTCTGTAAAACCGGCTGACTATCTTTGTGGCTTCTTACATTGCTTAGCTGTGGCTGCCATCTTTAATGGGGTTGACCCCGACAGTTGTCAGCTGTAGATGTACATCCAGTAGTTACTTTCTTAGCGTTTTATTAAAATTGTTCTTGAGAAATGCTTGCTAATGAAAAAAATGCATTGCCCTTACATTTTATGTTCATGTGAGCTTCCAACCACAAGACATCTTTCAACTGACTCCACTCGTTTCACCGAATTTATACGTCAACTCTGTTAGTCTCTTCGCGAGCTCTTTCCTCAGCGTTTGTTTCACTCTGGACAAAATACAGCTTGTCCCCCTGGGACATGCAGGACCAGGTTATTGTGGGAGACATTTGTGAAGGTGAACAAACACCAACGCATCTTATTAGAGTGAAGAAGCTCTTATTAAACGCCAGCCTCATGTGGACTATGCTCTGTCCTCTTGGATCTTTATGGATGAGCAAACAGTGTGTATTACCCATCATGCCCTGCGCTGTGTGTGGTCTTTTGATCTGTGGCTCGTATAATTTCAGTCTATTCAATGCTTCCCCCCCACCCGTCCCACTCCTCACATTCCAGATTTAGCATATTTTTAGAGCAGGAAACTTGTGGCACCTGACAGGAAATGTGCCTTCTGCTAGCTTTTGTAAGATTTATGTCATTACATGCACGTTTTAATGTAGATGCAGTTTTAATCTGTATTTTATTATCATTTATTTGCTTCTCGCACTTGCTTGGTTTGCCCGCTGCAAAAAAGAAGACAGGCAATAATGTTTTTGCCTGTGACTGTGTGTGCAAAATATCATGAACCATTGGATAAGTTTTAATGAAACTCTCAGAGAGTAATCACTGGATGTACATATATAAATTAACTTTTGGAAACAACCCAATTTATACAACTAATAGGCATTAGCAAACATATAAATGAGTATAACTCAGTCGGTTTAATGGAAGCTGAGCTTTGATGTGATAGTAGCCAAGAGTCACTCACAGCATTCTCCATTGTGACATCTCAAGATAACATTGGTTTGACCAAAACTGATACAACTCTGGGCTTAGTGTAAAATCATGGGATGAAAGGAAGCAGGTGATTGTCCTTTTAATTTACTTCTGAACTTGAGATGCCACTGGGCTAACAACAACAGTGTCGGTGTATACCAGCTGGTTGCACTACCTCGATTTGTGCTAACACATAGTGGTGGCTGCCCTTGAGCTGGCCACTATTTTTAGCTCTGGTGCTCACAAGGTCATAAAGACAGGGGTAATGGGCATCGTTGTGTCATTTTTCATAAAGCTTTGTGCAACAGCAACATGCTGACCACTGAGTTTATCAATCTGGTCCAGTTTGCTGTCTTGAAAATGCAGGCACATTGTTGCGTTGTCTCGCGTTCTGTGGGACGCAGCATCGATGCAGCTGATGAAATCTCCTCTTTATTGTCTGTGACTGATTTTAAGGTTGTGACCCCTCGCTAAGTGGATTAACATGCGACCCCACGCCACCCTGCTTGCAACAGCCCAAAGAATAGCTCGGTGTCAGCAGGTAAACGTTGCACGTCACAGCTGTTTGCTCTGAGCGTGTTAGCAGATGCTGCGGGGGTATCACAGCGCTGATGTTGTTACGGTGAGAATGAGGGAGTACGTGGCCAGGACGGCTCTTTGAGGAGGGCAATAATGAGGAGGCTCCAGCGTGACATCATGCTGGAAGAGGTCAACAAAGAGCGTCTTCCTGCTATAGTTCTCCCCTTCTGCTCAGGTCTGGCAAAAGTTTCCTCTAGCTTCCTGTGGCATGTGCACACACACACACACACTCACTTGCTGCAAGACTTTAATAACTGCTTTTTGACTTGTAGAAAGAATAAATAACTTGGCTTGTTTTACCATTATATTAGTGCTTATGGGCAAGGTTACAGGTAATATATCACTGCCACAGTTGGATTACAGTAAAACACAAAACTGGGAAAGATATACATTTTTATTGAGTCACATTGAATTGTTACAGCAGGTTTTATTTTGATTGCATTTAGTCTTTGTTGCTGCTTAAATAAACTCTAAAAGCTTCTAATAAAGTATACAACTTTGACTACATCTTGGAGCCAGAGAAAAAATACTTACAAATAAAAGTCCTAGCTTTCCTTGGAAAAAATGCACATTGCCCACTTTTCTTATAACAAAAAAAACAATATAATGAGAAGTTACACAGTTTAGCAAGATGTTGTAGTGCCCAGAATGTGTGTTGGTAGTGAGTCTCGGCTAACACCACGCTGAATTTTATCTCAGTATCTGTAAGAATTAGGATATGTTTGTGCTGGCAACAGTTGATTAGCTGAAATGGCCATCTTGAGTTTTATTGACACTATAAGAGAATGAAAGATGTACAACCAGTGATGACTTTCAGAGAGTTTCATTAAAATTCAGTCTCAGGTTCATGAGATATTTTACTAACGGACAAACAAAATTAACTGCTGAAGTTCTTAAGAAAGAATGTTGTGCAATATGAGTATATCTTGTTAATTAGTCTCAGGTTCAACCACTTCAGATTTCAGTTTCATACGAGTAAAACTGACAGAGTTATAGCCATGTTTGTGTTTTCTAAGGTCAGTTGGTGGTGGCAGCCATCTTGAACCGCTATGTCCAAAAGTTAATGTGTTAGATGTGCATCCAACAATTATTTGAGAACATGACAACAAAGAAAATGTAGAATCGTGTAGACATTTTGGAGACTATCTGACAAAGTTTGTTTGCAAATTGTCTCCAACAGTTGTGGCCTAGTGAGATACAGGTTTCAAAGGTTGAACAGTATCTTATTTTCTCTCTCTGCAGAACATTGATTCATAAAATGCTGCAGGGCTCACACACACACACACACAAACAATTTGAAAAGGTGTGGTTTACCTTCTGTCTCTGCAACACATCAAAAGGTTGTGCTGCTTTCTCATAAAAGCCGAGAGGGGGGCAAGATGGTGTAAGGGCAGGGCAGCCAACTCAGGACCCGAAGGTCCTGAGTTGGCTGCCCTGATCATTGCACATCTCGTGGTGTCTCTGAGCAGGACACCTTATCCCCAGTTGCTCCCTGGGCGCTTTCAATAGCTGCCCACTGCGCCACCTGGTGGTGGATGGGTTAAAAGCAGAGAGCCAGTTTCGCCATTATATGGGAGCATACTGTACAATGATGACAATACATAACACATTAGTATTAAGGAGGTTTATTGTAATAAAGCTAACCCTGCAGAATCACTGACATGCAGGAAGAGGATATTATTGAGTGCCAATGCAAAGCATATACCCTATTTCTTTTACAACCTATTTGTTTATTTAGAACAATAATTTTAGCATTTGCATGGGCACCTGCCTTCACCTGCAGCTCATGCAAATAGCAAGAGCTAATGAACAGTTGGATGTTGTGGGAGAGAGGGAGGAAGACTGCAAGAACAAAGACAATTTAATTGTGTGCATGTGTGTGTGTGTGTGTGTGTGTGTGTGTTGCTGGTTGCTGTGTTGGTACCTCGCTGACCACTACGGTATGACTCAACCGCGAGGCCGACATTTAACAGCTTAGACAAAGGAGGTGATGTGAGGAATAAAAGCAAGAGTTGGATAATCAGAAAGAGACAACCGGCTGTTCGTGAACAAAGAGGGTCAGAGCAGGCGGGCGATGAGCGTGAAAAGTCACAAGAATCGACCAGAGCCCGTTTCTGTGGGGTGTCGATGTGGAGAGGAGCTTGTGAAGCGATCCTCGTGCTTTCACATCACACACTGTCGTTACAGACCATGGGTTTGATTCACAGTTTGACTCTCAGGATGTGGTTTTCTCTGGCTGTGTAAGTGCAGGTGGGTGAGTGTGTAAACTGGTTAACGACCCACTTTATTCTGTGTCGACACTTTATCAATATTATTGGCCAAACATTATTGAAGGAATGCATATCACCCCCCTCCTTTTTATGCCTGAGTTTCAAACTAAAATCCTCCTTAGTTGAAAAATGATGGCATTATAGCTGTTTGGTCAAACTTTGAAGATATTCTGATGTGCCTGTGTAGTGCAGGTTACTTACAATGGCTTCTTATTTTAATTGTTGAACGTTGAATTAAAACAGTGTATGCATTTTTTATTAATTTTATGTGGAAGCAGAGTACCATTTAAAGTAGCAAATGATGTCTAAATTATATCAGCTATATGTCTCAGCTTAAATTGGGCAAGATTTAGTTTAAAAGTTGAATTTTAGTAGATATCTAAGTTTTAACTAGACATTGATTATGTGTCTTTAAGTCATATTCATTTGGACATATACACATCTATAAGACATTATAAAAACATCTAGTTGAAACTTAGATGTCTATTAAATGTTCACTTTTAGACCAAATATAGCCCAGTTTAGCCTAGGCAATTGGCTCTTTGCCACTGTCTCTACATTCACTGGTTCTGCACCACACGGCACCAGTTAAGGGCCTGTCCACTTCTGGTACCCACCCCCACTCAACCCAGTTCGTAGGACCATCTTGTTTGTGGTTCCAAGCGAACTGCTCTGAGGTGAGGATTTTGACACAAGCAGGCATCAGCCGTTGTTTGGCCAGCGGAGCTATGTCACTTGATATCCCCAGTTAGTTTCTAGTTCAGTATGGAAGGTCCAAAAATAGTGTCCTGGACCATTGACGAGGTCCGGACAGTTCTGTCTTTATTGACGGAGCAGAGGATTCAGCACAAGCTGGACGGTGCTACGAGAAACAAGCAAATTTATCGCAAGATATCAGAGATGATGGCGTTGCATGTCTACACCCGGACTTTTAAGCAGTGCTGGGATAAGCAATAAAAAATTGGAGTCAGATTATACTTTCAATACCGCCCAATTTGCATTGACGATCTTACCCACAGAGCGGAGAAACAGTCAGCAGTGTTTCCCCTACCATTGTACAAGCAGGGTGCCTCGCCCTGTCAACAGAACTGAGCGCCATGCCTACAGAACAAACTGCCCCCCTCCCCGTCAACAACTGGCTAGCTTAGCGCTACATCAGTGCCGGTAGCGCTAAGCGAGCGGTGCGCAGTACAGACGTGCTAGCCAAAAAGCTACAGCGATCGCACTCCGTGTCACTCATGCTAACACAGGTGTGTCTCCGTCACCACCCCCCACTCGAAAACTGTCAGTACAAACAACGCGCAACAAAGACGTGTCTCCATCTACACCTGTCGCAGGAGATATGAGCACCCTGCCAAGGCAGTAAACTAGGGGAAACACTGTAGTGGCAATTATCCTACCCAGCTGAGAAGAACCGATCAGACGAGAACCGGCTCAAGTCGCAAAGCTACTATAGATCTACAACATAGACACCATTCAGCCCTATTTTCAACCTAAACAAGTGCTCACAATGGTGTCAGTTTCAGGAGGTGTTGCAAAATGTTATGCAATCTGGTAGTGCTCAGAGTATGTGTTGGTGATGAATCTCAGCTACTACCACATTCAGTTTTGTCTCAATAGCTGTAAATACGACAGAGATATTGCCATTTTGTGTCAGCTAAGGTTTATTAGCTGTGGTGGTCATCTTGAGCTTGCCTCCAGATGTTATGGAGTTGTATATTCACTTCTATTGACCACATTTTGGGGGTCCATCCAGGGGTTCATGAGATATTTTGCGAACTAACGGGCTCACAAACACAGGCATGAAGGCATAAACATTATCTTTCACCTTTCAGCAGTGAGCAATAATAACCTCACAGCTCAGCAGCAACACTTCTGAACGTGTGGATGGATGGACCCGGCAGAACCGGCCCGTCTTGGTTAAATTGAGCATGAGGACATTACTAAAGAGAGGTCACCGCATAGATATAGTGCGCATGTACACACACATGCGCAGATGTTTGGGATGCCGGTAACCCCCTGGTGTTTTGCGAGACGGATGTTGTTCGCTCCGTGACCTTATTTTTTGCCACACTTGACATGCCTTGATGATGTCAGAGCTGCTGAGCAGAAACATAAATAAAGGGTGGCGACCACACGGCCTGCATGGAACAAATTAGACTGACAAGTTCCTGTGTGCAGAGAATCCACAGAGCAGTGCATATTTCAGCTCAAGTGTAAGTGACAGACCGTCAGAGAGTAAAACAGTTTATTCAAGAAGGAAGTATATGAAGATAAGTCAGTCTCAAAAGTAGTCTCACACAAGCGCACAACAAGATTTGCATTATACGTACAATAAGATCCTCAAGCGTACTACAAGTTTTACAAATGTGTAATTTGATTTGTGCACGTGTGATTTGTGCATGTGTATTTGACAATGTGTATGTACAAAATATTCCTACTTGTGCAAATTGAAATGTGTACATTTAAAAACAGTTTGTGCATGTGGGATGCACGTTTGTAAAATCTGTGGTTACTGGATCTTATTGTGCACGTACAAATCTCACTGTACGCTTGTGTGACTACTTTTGAGCGTGGTTTATCTTCATATGAGTAGTGTGCAGAGAACAAGATCACATTCATGGGCACCAATGTTCCCTCTTAGAGTCTAGGCTAGGTGCCTGCGCAATCACACACTGCTCATACATTCTCTGCGCACAAGAAAACCTATGCTGCGCAGTTGCAAACTGGCCACCAGGTTATCTCCCGTTTTATAATAAACTGCGTGCAAAGTGGGGATGGAACCTCCCCTCCGGTCAAAACAGAGCTGTGTCATGTGATTTATTGTCACATGATGTGTATCCAGCCAATCAGCGTCTTATGAAGTCTCGGCAGCGCCGAGTTCAAAGAAGCTACGTAGCTACAAGCAACCGTGACTTCTAGCTCTTTTCCAAGCCTTGTTACTGCATATTTCATCGCATACCGAGGAATAATATTTGCCCTTGTGGATTTATCACAGAAGTTTACGGTCGTATGACATCAAACAAAGGCTAAGCTAACAGGCTAAGCTGTGGGATAAGGAAGCTAATCCCACCACTTGTAGCCATTTTTATCATGCTAAGTGTTAGCAAACAGTAGTGCTCAGTGTATGGCTGGATGGACAAAGAAAAAGTTTACAAACAGTGTTATGTAGCCTGGAGACAGAGACATGGACAAAAAGACAGGAGGAAGAACTGGAAGTGGCTGAAATCAAGATTTTGAGGTTATTAGGAGTGACAATGATGGATAAGATTAGGAATGAGATCATCAGAGGTACAGCACAGGTTGAACAACTGGGAGATAAAGTTAGAGAGGCCAGACTGAGATGGTTTGGACATGTCCAGAGGAGGGACAGTGGTTTGGACATGTTCAGAGGAGGGACAGTGGTTTGGACATGTCCAGAGGAGGGACAGTGGTTTGGACATGTCCAGAGGAGGGACAGTGGTTTGGACATGTCCAGAGGAGGG
>NC_056505.1:28593289-28610556 GCF_014905685.2 Nematolebias whitei
GACATGTCCAGAGGAGGGACAGTGGTTTGGACATGTCCAGAGGAGGGCCAGTGAGTATGAGGATGAAGGAGAAGGTAGAAGGAGAAATGCAGCTGCCAGGAAAAAGACAAAGAGGAGATATGTGGAGAGTGTGATGGAGGAGGATGACTCGCTGTGGTTGGACGCTTCAGATTATTAGTGGCCCAGTTTTATTAAAAACATGTAAACTTGCAAGTTTTTTTTTTTCCATCACGATATACTTTGATTAAAAATCTTAGAGCTTCCTTTTCTGTTGATGTAACTAATTCTTTTTGTAAACTTCCTCCAAGGCCTAATATCTCATTTCCTGATAGAATATTTCCTCTTCATCAGGCAGCAGCAGGGAAACATGCAGAAAATGTTTAAAATGCTTTTACGTGATTAAGGTTGTATTATTTTAAAGTCTCTGGCATGAGGCACTGAAACCAAACAGGAAGTATCCTGTTACATCCAGGAGGCTGTGTGTGCAAATGGAGATGTGCGGGTGCACTGGATTTGCATGCTTGCCGGTGTGGTTGGCTTTGTTGTCATATGTTGCTATAGATAAATGTTGCGGGGATAATCGTTTTAACAAATGAGGCCAAGTATTGAACACTAATGCTCGTAATCTGAAGGCTGGAATCCACAGAAAAGTTCCCGAGAGAAATTTAACGTGTTGTAATGAAAATGATAAAATAGGTTACTGTTTAACAAACATGACAGTTTCAGTGAGGACCATAAAGGTCAATCATCAAGATTATAACACTTTAAAATTTTATTCAATGTTTTCTCTGAATCTACTTTAAAAGGGTAGTTCAGCGCTTTTGAAGAGGTATTCTGAAATAAAGTTAAGTTCTGATCAGACAAGGTAACGGCTAGTTCACGCTAGCTATCAGTTTCAAAAAATTATTTCTTAATGCAAAACTGCTGTCAATTTCATATTTTATCAGAAGTATTGTTATTAGTAGGGATGCACAATATTAATGGCATGGTGTCGGTATCGGCCAATTTTAGCGATAAAGTTAAATATCGGACATCGGCCATTTCATCTGATCGCTTTTAACATGAAAGCTGCGTCATAAGAAATTCTCCTTGCGTTTTCCATTATCGCAGAACAAATGAACAGGTGTGTGCATGAAGTGCAAAACCCGGTAACGACGCGGGAACGATTTTAAGAAATTAATCCACGTCTATCTTGAGGGCTGGTCCTCGAGAGTACCTCGTTGGTCATTCAGGTTAGACTTCTGGTCACATGATGACAGAGTGGGTGGAGTTATGGTTGGGTATTTGAAACCCTGAGCAAGAGTCGTTGTACGTCTCAGGTCTCTCTCGTAAATGAGTCCCTGAGGCTCAATGGGATTAACCTGTGTAAATAAAGGTTGAATCTGGATACCTGAGGGCATTCTCTCTGTGTCACAAACGCCTGCCCCCATGAGGGGCGGGGTGCTGGGAGCCACGAGCGCCCAGTTGTGTCAAAGGAAAATATTAGTCAGTGGCAGGAAACTACCGAGGGACGGCAGGACATCCTTCAAAATAAAATGTAAAAATTATGAAATTATGAAAAAAAAACATAAATAAGACACTCCTGCATATAAACCGCGGGGTGCAATGTGTGAGATATAAGTAGCGGCTAATAGAACGAAAATTACGGTAAATGTCATGAATAAATTTGACGCTAAACATAATCCAAGTTGAAGTGTTACATCATTTTCAGCCCCCATTTTGGCATCTGCATTTGGTAGCAGGCTAAACTGACAAAGACCGTGCAGAATAATGTAGTTTACTGGTAATTCACCTCAGAGAGGTGAGAGCAGTGGAATTTTGATATTCCGTGCTAATTTCACATCAAATCCTTTTTTTCTGCTTTTGTCTGAACCACATCTTACCAACGCCAGGTAACCTCATAAAGGGTCAACAATCTAAAACCATGTCCTGATGCGTGCTCAATAATCCAGGTAGATAAATCTCACAAGGTTGAGTCAGGTCCTCTGGACGGATTCTTCATCCACAGGACCTGACTCAACCTTGATAAATGTATAGCCATGTTCTGTATAGCCCAGAGAGCTGTAAACAACCTCCAGACACAGCAGGTTGGTGGGCCTCGAGCATCAAATGAGGTCAGTCACCGGCTGCCATAACTTAGTCATCACGGTGTACAGATGACAGTGAGTCTTCGACAGATTTAAAAGAGATGCTTGCCAGCGGAGACCGGAGCCGAAGTTGAAGGAGCAGGAATGAGCAGATGCAGAGGAAGAGAAGATGATAAATAAACAGGTCCACAGCGAGAGGGAAAGAAAACAGGACACAGCACAGAAAAAAGGAGGAACTTCATTATTTGTGGTTGTCTCAGCATTGTGTACAGTTTGAATGCCTGGGTGGAGCGCCGGCGTTTGGTACAATTATTTAACATGGCGTTGGCCCTTCACAGGAAACCTCTGCCATTTGGTGTTCGCTTTTATCTGCGAAGGCCTCACAGAAGCGCAAGCATATTCGTTTTGAGCTTAGTGGCCCCCGTGGGGAATGACCTTCTCCTTCCACTGCACCGCTGTGTGTTTTGGCAGACATTATGTTTTTAATAAAAGAGATTAAAATATTAAAACCCACCAGAAAAGTATGCTGACATTTTGTTACGCTTCATACTTTTACTCATTAACTCCTTTCAGAAAACAACTGGAACTTGAACAAGGAAGTGTGTACGGTGAAGCTGATGAGGAGCAGATGCATGAAGTTAATCATTGTCTCAGGGGATATTTTATATCTTGTCTTCAGTTATTAAGACATTCTTCCTTCGTGTTTGTCCAGGGTTAGAAGAAGGTACCGTTCTGTGTGTCTAAGCTTTTCTGCTGTAAGAGCTGTTATTGTAAGAACAACTCAACTTGAACTAGTGGAGTATCCCTACAAGCTTGTGAACCTGTTTTTGTGGAATAAACTTGCAGGAGTTATTGATTTTGAAATCAAATACCTAAAGTTAGACAAAAACAAAGACACCTACACTGCTTTTATCTCTGTTTTTCTTGTAGTGATGGGGAAACTGCACCATTGCAGCTACATGAAACAAAGACTGCGTTGTATATTTTTAATGTCACACCAAAAGATGTCGAGCATAATTTCTACTTTTATGGATTCCTGAACTGAGAGTGTGTAATATAAAGATACGAGCGTAACTGAGACTTAAAAATGTGCTTTTACACAGCGGGAGGAGAACCAATGAGGCAGTAATGCAGCAGGATTGATGGGAAAACAGCTCAGTCCTTCACTCAGAGGCTCCAGCATGACGTAGCGCCTCTCACATTCCTGACTTATTACTTAAAGATGTCTGCTTGTCATTGCTGCTCCGGCTTTCATGCTCCTAATGCCCATCAGCACCGCACAAGGAGGTTAAAGACGCAGTCGTCACGCACGAAGAAAACTACAACCAAGATGGTGTTTTTGCACAGCTTTGACTGGAATACGAGCGCTCAAAGTGGTTTTTAATCCTGTGTGACTTTATAAAGCTCACTGAGATGCAGCTTAGATTAGAAACACGAGAGCAGTTAAATAGGAAAACGTCATGTCTGGCATTTCTTGAACGAAAACTCGTCCTTTTTTTAGATCGTCTCATGATGAGAACCGTCTGAGCTGTTTTAGTCAAACCTAAAAATAATGTTGTGCTCCATCTCATGCCATTACTCAAATAACTTTTGTGTAGAACTTATCAGCAGCTGTCGCATAAAAATCTGGTTCAATATTTGTAAAATTGGCTGAATTATTTTCATTTTCGTGTTGACTAATGTGACAAATGTGGTGGCCATCTTGAATGAGGATGACTTCAGAAGTAGCTGTGCATCCAATGATTACTTTTTAAAGATGCTATAAAATTTCATTCAGTGGAGATATTTTGCTAACAGACAGACAAGGTTGACTCCCAACAGTGAATGCAAAGATTATATGCAATGTGCAGCACTTAGAGTATATTTTGTGAATAAATCTCAGCTACAAGTACATCAAATTTTTGAAAGAATTATAGTCAATTTTTTATTTTTTTTAAGTGAGCAGGCTTTGTGGCCGTCTTGATTCAGATATAAAGATTTATCAAATGATTATTTCCTCAGCATTTCATTAGAATCAGTAGTGAGTCATTAAATTTATTGCGGACAAAGTTGACTCTGATTAGTTCAAGTTTCTGCAAGTTCCATTTAAATTTGTCTATGATGTGTGGAACACAGTAATCCCTCGATTATCTCGGGGGTTTCGTTCCACACACCACTGCGATAGGTGAAAAACCGCCAAATAGGAACGTTATATTTATTTTAGTATTTATATATTTTAAGGCTTTATAAACCCTTCTCACACTCTTGCAAATGTTCTAAACTCTTAAACCTTTGCAATTTTACAACATATGTATATGTACTGTACAGTACTGCAACATTTTACTCACCAGCTCTGCAGACCAGCAGCTCGTTTCCGGTTCTGCAGACCTACCCTGCAGCGACGAAGCCCTCCGCCCTGTCCAGTCCAGCTTGATGTGCACGTGGATAATTGAGCTTCAGCATTATTTGTGACTTTCCTGCCAGTTCTATAACCTTAATAGATTGATCGCTACTTCTGACTTTACGTTGCAAAACGTTCCCTCTACTTAGCAGTAAGCAGCGACCGGAAGCACTATTGGCTTCTGGGTAGTGTAGTTCTTTTGACTTGTGTTACAGTGTAGGATTATTGAAAGAAAACTACAAAATGGCGGCGCCTGTCCGAAGTATTTATTTTCATTAACTGTTTATCCCGTACCGTCCCAATCACATGAGTAATGTTAAAGTTGACAATCGTCGAAAAACCATGAAAGAATGAGTCCGCGAAGTAGCGAGGAGCGACTACTGTATTTTGCTAACAGACATGTGACCACAAGCACAGACGTGGGCAAAACATTATTTCCTGCTTTTTGCTTTTCACTGGTGGGTAATAATACAAGAAAAAAGGAAATGTTCAGGGGAAGGATATGATGGAATGGTGTTGGGTAAAGTCTCTGGTTTTTATGGGAGCTGGCTTGGTCAGAGTATGCTTATTGTCCAAGTAAACACGCACACACACAAATTAAACACACACTGTTTCACTTTCATAAAAGCTACTGACTAAGGAGTAAAGTCAGTGGAGAATGGAGACATTTTGGGAGGAAGTGAGACGTAATCTATGAATTATATATACAGACTGGGACTATGATTTCATTCAGGGGAAAGCCCACCCCCACCACCCACCCATTTTTCCCTCTTCTTTTACGCACTAGGCCTTGCCTTGCTTTTCACTGATGCAAATAAACTCTGACAACTTTCTGTTGTCCTGTCATTTTTAATACTTCTCTTTGTATTTCTTGCCACAGGTGGAGGCGGAAAACGGAAAGGAAGGAGCAAAAAATGGAAGGAGATCCTTCGCTTCCCCCATATAAGCCAGTGTGTTAACATGAGTAAAACTGTTGGTACGTGTTTGTTTGCTCCCCTCATCTGAAGAGGGTGAGGTTGTTGGTTTTTTTCCAAACGCTGTGTGTTAAAGTGTTGGCTTCTTACTTTTGCAGAGCGGGATTATGCCAGCATCTGTGAGAAACAGCCGATTGGGCGGCTTCTCTTTCGCCAGTACTGTGAGACCAAACTCATCTTGCAGCGGTGCATCCAGCTACTGGACGCAATGGTAACACACACAACACAGCAACAATATTATTCCCCGACTGGGCTCAAAACAAAACCTTGCGATCACACAAAAAAAAAGATAATGCATGGTTATATATGTGAGATGCAGTGGATAAGACTTCTTCATGTCAGTCCTTGTTGTTGTGGAGCTGCTCTATGTGCAGGTGTCAGGAAGCTGTGCAGAGAGGTTCTGAATCTTCCTGCAGCCATGTTTCAGTGAAACCTGTGTCAGCCAGGGAAATTGTAGAGGGAAGAAACGGTGCTCTCTGTTGCAGACTTTCCCCTTATCTGTGATGTCGTCTCTCCAACCCCTACAGTGTTTCTCCCAGTTCACTTGTCCTGGCAGGGCGCTCATATCTTTTGTGATTTTTGTCGATGGGGGTGTTGAGACAGAGAAGTCTGTTGCGTGCTGTTTGTACCGACAGTTTTTGAGCACTACGTCAGTGCCGGCAGTTGTCGACGGGGCTGAGGGGTGCAGTTTGGTAGGCGGGGCGCTCGGTCCTGTTGACAGAGCGGGGCGCCCTTCTTTTATAATGGTAGGGGAAACTCTGCCCTAGTTACAGGCATTAGTTGGGCTTTGGAAAGCTGTTTCCACATTTAATACTCATCATCTCAGATGTGCCGCTCATAAAATACCAAGGCTGGGAACCTTTAGGCATCTCACCATTCAGTTTGATTCTTATTCAAACTGCCGTGGAGCAATTATAAAACAATTATCAATGCATGTAGATTATCTGCAATTCTCGGGTTTGTAAATAAACATGAGGCAGCTGGTCAGCTTATGGTGTTTATTCAAAACACTGTGAAACCGAACGAGACAGAATTACAAATTAAATTGACAATGGCTTATTTTACATAAACACTCATTTATATTTTCTCAGGCCTAATAAAGAGCGCACAATAATCCATCTGTTATCTTTACCCGCTTCTTCCATTTTGGGTCACGGGGGTCGCCGGTGCCCATGTCCATCAATCACTGTGCGAGGGGCGGGGTACACCCTGGACAGGTCTCCAGTCCATCACAGGGACACATAGAGACAAACGAGACAAACAATCATTCACTCTCTCACTCTCACCTAGGGACAATTTAGAGTTACCAATCAGCCTAACATGCATGTTTTTGGTCTGTGGGAGGAAACTGGAGCACCCGGAGAAAACCCACGCATGCACGGAGAGAACATGCAAATCCATCCAGAAAGGCCCCCGGACCGGGATTTGAACCGGGGAACTGCTCAGTGAGAGGCAGCAGCTCTACCAGTTGCTCCACCATGCTGCTTGTGCACAATAATATTTACCATAAAATCCTAATATTCACTGGCTGCTGACCAACTTTTAGCATTGACGCTAACTTAACATTGAAAATATCATAGAAAAACTAACACATTTAGCGTTGTGTTAATGACTGGAAATGTATCCACAAATCAAGTGGTTGAAAATTATAACTTGTCATAAAGTTCTGATCATTTCTACTATTATTTACAGACACCATTTTTAAAGGAAACATGAAAAAGAGGTGAAAACACTCAGCTTCACCGCAACACGTTTCTGCTGCAGGAAGCTACGATAACTCTACTAATACTAATAACTTGCAACATCTACTTTACTAACCTTCTAAAAGTGGCATCAGAGTAAAGTTAACTAAATCAAGTTTTGACATTCAGAGTCATCCGTGTCTGTGATTTGATGCATCAAAAAATGGATTTTAACCCCAAATCCCTTTTTAAAAACAAATCTCTTAAGACATATTTATGCAACATCTGAACCATTAGGGGAATAAAGTTTTAAAATAAAAATTACTGTAGAAGACCCCAAAATAAGCACAGTACAACCAAAACTAATGAATGTAGGATCATAAAATCGTCTGATCGCTGCAGTGTGGTCTCTGAAGGTTCTTGAGTTTAACTTGTTTTTCCTGAGTCTTGTACGTTTGCACCAAAGGAAACTGCTACATCAGAAGTTCCCGTGGAGCTGTGGGTAAATCAGAAGACAGAAAGTGGGCAGAGCATCTTAAAGTCATTAAACTTCCATCAGTGTAGTGCCTTTCTAAAAGACTCTCTCACATGCCAGCCAGGGTTGTTTTCCTGCCATTAGCTTTTAAGATTTCATTAATGGATGTATGGAGTCTGACTGAAGACATTCTTAGACTAGGAAAAAATGTTGTTGTTTTAAACCATAATCAAATATAAGAGCAAAACTGTAAGAACCTGAACAAGATTAAAGTTTTCTCTGTTCAGAATAAACATTATTTGTATGTTTCTTAACTACATTATTTTGTTCACAATTTTATTTTATTCATTTTTTTGGGAGGGGTGCATTTAGAAAAAGCAAGGCTATAACAAAACAAAACATAAAGAAGGTGCATGTCACAGAGAAATTAGCAGGTCTTAATGCACGTAGAGGTGAAGCTACTGCAATGTTCCACATTTTTTATGTTACATTTAATTTTCTGCAACTATTAACCATCTTATCTTAACGCATGAAACTAGAAACTCACTTTTGGACATTTGCCTCAGATGTAAAACAAATTTTTTATATAAATGCACAAAATCTAAAAAAAAAATACAAAGATCAAAATAGACCATCATGCATTGCTGCTGGTCTCGGTGTTTGATAACGTAACAGAGTTTGCACAAATGCTGTCTACTAGCTCACCAAGTTTTTCTTCCTGTGGACAATGACTGGACATCTGTCCTCCGATGTCCCACCAGTGACATGTAAGCCTGTCGCAATAAACAATAAATCAATTAATCGCATGATAAATTAAAATTATCGACCTCATTTTCATTTATCGGCTTTATCATTTCTTTGTGCGTCTCTCTTTCTACTGAAGACACTGGATGACAAAAAGCTCAACTCTGGTGTTCTTCACTGACCCCTCCCTTTCTCTTTTCTCTTTAGAATATGTTTTAACGATCCAAAATCCCATTTTTGGATGGTTAAAAGCAGCTAAGCTGAGAAGCTAAGCTATGAGCGAAGCTAACAGGCCAACCTCGGGGGAAAAAAAACTCTTGTCTTGTCGAAGCTCCATAATTCATGGTTGAAACCCGTGCCTTCATCTAAAAAGTTGTTTTTCTCTGCAAAAAGAAGCTGAGAACTTGTTTACTGTTTTTTTTTTAATTAAAAGCTTTGTGTGACAAATGCTATGCTAAAGATCCTGATGAATTCTCAATGCGATGCTATGCTATACTAGCTATGCTAAAGAGCTCAAACTACACCGAGCATCTGCCATTTTGAGAACCAAAACACAGGAATGAGAGACAGTCCATGTCACGTCAAGGGGCCTCCCTCCCATTTTTCTTAAAGAGACACGCTGCTCGCTCCCTCACTATCCTTCCTTTGGTTCAAACAGTCTTATACTGCCATCCACTGGTCAAAAATGTACTATACACAAAAATTACCCAACATTTTGTCTTAAATTCGACAATTACTAATTATTGTCAAATTTCAAACAGTATTATCATTTATCGCACTAATTTCTGAGACAATTAATCGCCCAGAAAAATTTGTTATCGTGACAGGTCTAGTGACATGTCTTCTCTCTTTTTGAGCATCAGGACCTCAAAATCTAAATTTTAGTCTTTGGTTAGCATTCTACCGTATTTTCCAGCCTACCAGTCCGACCTTTTTGCCTAATTTGCATACCCTGCGATGTATACGCCAAAGCGACTTATTTGTGTTTTTTCCCCATATTTATAAACCATTTTTTGACTGAGATATGACCATTTTCATTCATTCTGACATCGAAAATATTGAACACTACCATTTTCATCTGCTAGATGGCACTCGAGTAGTATAGCATGCCGTTGTGTCATGTAATGGGCAAAAGTGGCTATTAATGACACAATTGGCTTGCCATAGTAAGCCACCTTCATCCAGCTCTGGGATCATGCCTGGAGCAACCATCAAATCAGTTTCATTTTGCTGTGCCGCCCTGGCTAAGTGCAGCTAAGTTGACCATTGAAGTGCATTTATTAAGTAAAAGTTCAACTGAGACACACCTTTACTATAAAGTCAAACAAACAAATAATTGTTTTAGGTGCTTATCTTGTTAAATTTCAAAGAAATGCACAGCGTTCCTCCTTCCTGATTTGCTCCCTCTGCGCGCTCCCGAAGTACCGAGGCAGCAAATACTTTTGAAATGCAACTTTTTTTTCCATTAAAGTGCATTTATTAAGGAAACGTTAAAGTGAGACACACCTTCACTATAAAGTCAAGCAAAAAAAAATAAGTTTGTAGGTGCTTATCTTGTTAAATTTTGAAGAAATGCACAGCGACTCGTCCCTCTGCGTGTTCCTACTTCTGCAAATAGGCTTTTGAAATGCAGCTGATTTGACTGTCAAAGTGCATTTATTAAGCAAAAGTTAGACTGAGACACACGGTTCCTATAATTTTGAGCAAACAAATAATTGTTTTTAAGTGTTGATCTTGTTAAATTCTTGTTAAAGTCCTCCCCTGCATGCTCCCGCGGCCGCTATTTGGCAGCCCATCGTTTTTCACTTATCGCTACGGATCCCCCTGTGATAAACGAGGGACTACTGTACTTTAATGCGTTGATGGTGCCTTTCCAATTTGTAAGCTGCCCGTGCCTGGGACACTAATGCTCCCCCATACCATCAGAGAGGCAGGCTTTTGAGCTGCGTTTAAATGGTCCCCTCTTCTTTTTAGTACAGAGAATGTGGAATTCGTTTTTTCCAAACAGAATTTCTCATTTTGATTCATCTGTCCACAGAACCATTTTCCACTTTCCTTCAGTTCATTGTACTGGAGCTTGGACCCAAAGAAAGCAGCAGCATTTCTGAATAGTATTTACATATGGCTTCTACATCACTTGTACATCTAATGATTACTTTCTGGGAGTTTCATTAATATAATTTCAGTAGCCACTGTGATATTTTGCTAACAAACCCAGTGTTTAGTCTTTAACAATTAATGCCAAATTTTTAAGGAAAGATGTTGCACAGTAAGTAGTGCTCAGAGCATGTGTTGGAGAGGATTCTCAGCTACTGCAACTCCACTTTTAGCTCAATATGTGGAAAACTGTCTTAGATATAGTCATACCAGTTGGCTGTGGCGGCCACCTTAGATTTGGTTGTCACCAAAAGTTAAACAGTTGTAGATCCATTGAAACAATTTCTTTGTAATGGTTTCATTATCCGATCACTGTTGCAACATTTTGCCAACGTTACAAAGAACACAGCCACCCACACACAAAGACATGCACTAAAATATTATTGCCTTTTCACCTTTGGCCGTAGGGGATAAAAGGTACTAAGAAAATTGTGTTTAACTTCCCACCTTTTTTATTGTAAAATCTTGATCAGCTCTGTAAAGGACAGTCTTCTGTTATCTGAGCAGCTGGAGAAGCAGTGCGCTCTTATGTATGAATGTTTGTCTACAAACACACAGCAGTCTGTTATTTCAGTGTACTCACTCCGATCGCATCGTACGACACTTTAACTGAGTAGTTATTACTCCTCTGGACGTTTACCCAGCTTGTTGGCCCTCTCCACTCCTCCCATATCGCTCTCTCTCTTTCTTCGTCTAGACTAAATACCTCCCACATGACACATTTAAGTCTTTATCAACACCCAGAATATCTTTGTGGGCATGTGACGGGGACAGAAAGGACGGCATTGTTTCCCAATCCCAACATGCTCCCATCCCTCCCCTCTCCTTAACCGCCCGCTCCTAAAAGTGACCACCTCTGTGAGAGGGAAACAACTTGAACCACCCACCAAACCCACGTTAATGCTAATTTTGCATTCAGTCCATGTGACGACCTCCGATGCCTGCTGTGCATTATACACGGCACTTCATAAAGCAGGTCTGAGTGCGATTACTGACGAGCAGATGCTTGTTTCAAGTGATTTAATAACACTCTCTGAGGCCTGGGCAGTTGTGAGGTTTGCTCGACAAATTATGTCATCTCGTCATCGTGTTTTTGCTTTATTTAGATTTTTTTTTTTTTTTTTTTTAAGAATATGTTTAGTTAGCAGTTAATGAGGGAAAACAACTGAAGAGGTGTGAGAATGTAAGAGGGCGTGTGTGTTTCGGTGTGGACTGGAGGAAGTGATGCACTCGGGGGTGGCAGTGGTTCCTCATACATCACAGTGGGGTGCACATGTGTACAATTTGTGTGTTTGTGTGTTGGAGCCCCTCTGCTTTCAGAAAGTCAAAGGGGCGTCTTCTTTCCCCTTTGGCTAACCCCCCACCAGCAAAAGGTGGGAGTCAGACTTACCCTGAATGTGAGCGCATGATCGTGTGTTTGTGAGACTGTATGTTGTGTCGCAGTTTTTTTAATCTTTGTTGGTCACTCGTAATCCTAAATGTTTATTTGTAAACAACATGTCACTGGACATGTTAGTTGAAGCGTCATTTTCCCTTGAGCTCCCGGCTCATGTCTGCACGCAGTGTGCACGCATACATGCATGTGTGTGTGCTTTGTAGTGGAAAGCTGGTGACGCTGGTGTGACACACTGTGACACTCCAGGATCTCAAGGAATCCCACCGTGTTTACTGTGGGGTTGCCAGGCAACACAGGACCATGCTGGGAAAAAAAAACCCGTCGGCACGAGCGCCGCACCTCCTCCCCACGCCTCGAGAAGTTAAAAGGGCACGCTACGAGTCGCGTCACGGGGCTTTTCGTGTTGTTGCCTTTGCAGAAAGTGTGCAGGCCGCATATGGTGGACAGCAGCACATGTTCAGCGCGAGAGTGACAGCGAGACTGAGATACAGAGAGGGAGAGGTGTGTGTCTGTGAAGTGGTCACGACTACACAACATCTGCTTCAAAATGCAGCTAAAGCAACAACAAACTCTGGCTCTCCAATGAAAAATCAGCTGACAGTAGCTGGGTAGGTTTTCTTCATCGCTCGCCACCAACGCAGAAAATAACATTCATGATTGTGGTGGGTGTGTTCGTTTCCTTGTCAGTAAAAAATCTCCTGCACTCCTTGATGGATTTAAATGGAAAGTTGCAACTGACCTTAGAAAACACAGAAATGACTATAATGCAGTCAAGTGTTACAAATAAATACCTCTAATTTGGTGTGGTAGGAGCTGAGAGCCATTCCTAACGCATATTGTGAACAGATTGTGCATGAGCGTTTTATAAATGTTACCATTAACTGGTTGGAGTCAGCTCTGTTAACAAAATATCACTGGGCAGAAGACTTTCACATCTACAGCTGATAGCTGTTGGAACAAACACCCTTCAAGATGGCCACCACAGCCAACTCTCCTTAGACAAAAACAGGGACTATAATTTAATCAGTTTTATCAATATGGAGCTAAATTTTGATGTGAGATCAAAACTCTGCATGAAGGTGGCGGGCAACGTGCATTCCTCTTGGAGTGCTGGGCCTGTAATTGCTTTTGTCTTTTCACATTTGAAACTCAGTGAGTTGGAAGAGTTCAGTATCTGGCTTTAGCTCAGAACTATGTCATAAATCATCGTTGGCGTGATTTAGGAGAATATTTTTAATCTGAGACCTTGTTTAGTTCCTCAATTTTTAGAAGTTATGGACCCTTTTCCCCCCGTGGTTAAAATAACTTTGAAAAGCAGCTTTTTCCATGAAATGACCACCTTGTTGTTGTTTAGAAATGGATAAATGGTTGATCTTTGACCAGGCGGCCATGTAACAATAGCTAATGAAATTCACCAGACATACTTTATGACCTGATAACCATTAAGGTATTATTAATGTTTTACATCTGCTGTTGTAGATGTAGTAAATTATTAAACAGGTTGTAATTATGCTATTATAAATTGTACCTTATGAGAAAGTGACTCTGTACTTGGATCAAAAGCCCTAAAAACACAGAACGGTGCCTTTATTGATGTTGATAACAAAGTGCGAGGCAAGTCATGCACTTTACGTATATTGTTTGTCTATTTAATTTTTTTAGGAAGACTATGAGGTGACCCCAGATGAAAAGAGGAAAAGCAGAGGGGAGCAGATCATCAAGACATTTCTCTCAAAACAAGTGAGTTGTTTTAGCTCACTTTTTTTTCTCCATGTAAAAATCGCACTTGTAACTATCACACATGTCAAACTCAAGCGCTGCGAGCCAAATCTGGTCCCCCAAGATGATAATTTAAATTAGGGATGCACGATATTGGATTTTTGGCCAATATCCTATATACCAATATGTTAAAACTTATTTGGCCGTTAACAAATACCAATACTGATGTTTTCCCCTAGATCTGCTTTCAGAGACTACATAGGTTTCTCTGCTGTGGAATTAAAATACTACATTATTCTTCAGGGTTTTTGTCATTTTGGTCTGCTACCAAATGCAGATGCCAAAAAGGGAGCTGAAAATGATGTAACACATCAACTTGTATTATGTTTAATGTCAACATTTTTCATGACATTTACTCTCTTTAACACAATGACAACACTCGAACGGTGCAAATTTGTAAATTTTCACAAATCTAAACTCAACGGCGTGCGTGATGTCATAACGTGCTGGCACTGCAGGCATCCTTGTCACTGGGATGTCATGCAAAAACAGCGCTATGCACATATATATACATATATATATATATAAAGCACCTTCTATATCGGTGAGTTATTTTGATGGAATGGCCGATATTGAACTTTATTGCTAATATCGGCCGATACCATGCCGATAATATCGTGCATCCCTAATTTACATGTAAAATATTGTATCTCTTCTATTTTTTTCTTTTAAAAACTGATAAATACATAATTTAGTATAGACTTCTCTTACCAGCTGGCTAATGTGGTGCAAATGACAAAAAAGAACTTTGACTTGACTTAACTTTGAAGTCAGAAAGACGGCTGGATCATTCTGTCATTATTGATTCTGATGTGCAAAGAGTAACAGGACGTCAAATGAGACAGATTAAACTCTTGTTGATGAACCTATAACCAAGAAAAGATATTGGGTATCTTGACTCAAGTTAATGTATCTGCTGAAAGTGGCCCAAGACAAAGTTTTTAAATTTTGTCTCCTTTTGGAACCTGAGTTTGACAGCACTATAGGGCCTAATATTATACAAATTTGATTTAAAATGGGAAATGTAGACAAATTGTTTTGGTTTGCTGCTCAAAATTCTGCAAAGATATGTGCAAAAGTGCTATAAGTCTGTGTGCACAGTATAATCTACTGACTATATAAGCTGAAGTTTTGTGTCTCAACATTGAGAACTGTTGAGTTTGTGTGTGTGCATACGTTGTGACCAGGTGTGTTTACGTGTGTCGTTGCAGTCGCCGCAGCGAGTTGACGTAGCGGAGGTTTTTGCAGAGCGATGCAGAGAGAACCTGGAGCTCAGTCCTTGTAAGGAGATCTTCAGCGACTGCCGCAAGTGAGTTGTCATTCCTTCGCTCTCACCTGGACACCTGTTTTTCTCGGATATGTATTTTTTATTTTTCTCAGCTGGCGTAATATTGCCGGGTGTACTTTGACTGAGTCACTGGTGTTTTTGTGTTGGCCCAGGGCTGCCCACGAGTACCTGAGTGGAGCTCCGTTTGCAGACTATCAGAACAGCATGTACTTTGACCGCTTCCTGCAGTGGAAGATGCTGGAAAGGTTTGTTTGTTTTTTGTTTGTCTGGATCCATCTCATGGGTTTTAGACAATAAGTGCAAATGCAGAACACGAGCACAAACACACACTCTGTTAATAAAGGTTAAATAGTTTTTAGAGGTCATTTAGTTCATGAAACCAGCCTCTGCAAACACTTTGTAGTGTTTTTTTATCGAGGGTTTCTGCTGGAATTAGTTGTTTCGTGCTTAAAAGTCATTTTTATCTGGTTGAATGTTTGTGTTCACTGAAGTCTGAGCAGATTCCTGTAGTCTTAAAGTTGGGGGCAGAAGTGAAGCTCTTTGTAATCTTGTTTACTTGCTTTCAATCATATTTTATGTAGAAATCAAATAGATTGCCTCCAGATTTCCAAAGTATTCATTACCCTTGTCTGTCAATTAAATATACTGATAGTTGTTTATTTAATACAGCAGGTGGATGGTGGGGATTTAAAATTGTATTTTTTAAAGGTTAAGCCACAGTCAGTGCTTAGTTTTAGCAGCTTTAAACTTTATTTACTAAATCGATTTAACAAGAAAAGGCTGCAGTTAAAATCTCCTCTGGCTGCAAGGTTTGCTTGTTTATTCCTTTTCTTCAGAGATTACCAGAAGAATTACACTACAGTTAATGTTCAGAATGGAAAAAGAGGTGACAAAGACAAAACGTTACAATGTGAAGACAAAACTCAAACCAGTTAGTGTCAGAGCTGGAAATATAAAATGTCCTAAATAAAAAACAATAATGGAAAATGTTACTACTAATTGTTTAAAATCCCAATCTCAGCCGAAACAAATGTTGAGTCAACACTGAGACTGAACATCAAACAAGTTGTATCTTAAAATGAAATGTATGTAAAGCCTTAAAGAACCGCACAGACTGGGGTTGACCCTTTAAAATAAAGTTAGAAACCACCTCAGTCCACATCATATATGGAAATATATGCAAAAGATGCATGGGGAGTTGAATCCAGCGTAAAGTCTGTAACTTTTCAATTGATTGGTCAGAAATAAATCCTAAAAGTGGATGAGTTTAAATATCTGGGTGTCATTCTAGATTCCCACCGTAACTTTGAGGCTCACATTAGGAAAGTGTTTAAAACCGTTAAGGCAAACATAAATTGTTTTTGTCTTATAAGATCATGTTTATGTGGAAAATCTGCTCAGTTGTACCTACATGCCATGATTCTCTTATTTTTCTTACTGTGTCACTGTCTGGAGCAAAGCAACTCAATGTGCTTTCAACCTATGAGGATGCTGTATTCACAAGCACTGAACGTTTTAGACCAAAAACCATTGAAGTGGCACCACTGTAAAATACTGGAGAAATATAATTTCTTAAGCTTTGACAATATTTTGAAATGTTCTTGTTTAAAGTTAACTTTTAAATGCATTAATGTTCTTGTCTCAGAGCTGGTGAGCAGAATGATTTTAAAAGTCAGCAGCTCAGGAGTTGCAACAAGACGTGCAGTTGATGGAGACTGCAAACCTGTGAAATACATAACATCATCTGGTCAATGTTCCTTCTCATTTAAAGGTCCTCATATCTGGAACAGTTTACCTTCAGCAATAAAAACATGAACAGACATTAGCGTTTTTAATTCCCAGGTGAAAAAATGGTTGAAACAAAACCAAATCTGTGAACACTGAGCCCCATGGGGATGGAGGAGCAGGCGTGTGTGTGAGGAAACTGTGTAATTTTAATTAAACTTTAATTTTATTTTAGCTGGTTTTTATATAAAAGTCCAACCAAGGTTTGCAAATTAGTCTGTGGCTAGAAAACCTTCGTACAAAACAACTGTTGCTTTGATCTTGTCATGTAACATTGTTTATTGTGCTGTCCTTGATCAAATGAACTTGAATGAATGAATGAATTATTTCACTTTACAGTTCTGAATTGGAAAAATAAATGTAATACAGTAGTCCCTCGTTTATCGTGTGGGATCCGTACCCTGAAGCCGCGCGATAAATGAAAAATCGTGAAGTAGGAATAGTAGTACAAGTAGTAAGTAGTTATTTTTGTGTATATATATATATATATATATATATATATATATATATATATATATAT
>NC_056505.1:28610566-28652266 GCF_014905685.2 Nematolebias whitei
TATATATATATATATATATATATATATATATATATATATATATATATGAAGGCGTTTAAAGCCCTTCCCACGCTCTCGCAATATTCTAAACAATTTTTCTAAACTCTAAACACTCTAAAAGAGCACAGATTGTCATGATTTCATCTCTCTGCCTCTGGCTGCGCTCTTGGCCACGCCCACTTCTCCGCTGCAGAGTGAAGATATGACACGCTGCAGGAGGAAGCTTCTCTTGCAGTGTGGGCTGCACAAAGGGACAGCAGGTGCTAAATAATTTAAAATAATTCATTTAATAATAAAAATCCATGCCGATTGTGCGGCTCATCCATCAATCAGACAATTGTGTGTCATGTCCAATCTTATTTTGGAGAACTGCGATGGAGCGAGTCTGCGATAAACGAAACGCGAAGTATAAGGAACTACTGTAATACTTAACAGAAAAATGAACGTGTAATAAATTCCGCCATGAAAACTCCTCAAATCTTTTTAAAAGCGCCAAATAAATCTCAGACACATCAACATTTCCCGTTTTGTTTTATTTTAACATCAGATAGATTTTAGTCTTTAAGAAGAGAATAAATGAGAACGTTTAAAAACAGTCACCTTTTGGATGTGAATGTTCACTCCGGACAGCTTTTTGCATATTCAAGTCAGTTTCAAGTAACAGCAGGGGGGAAAAGGATGTACAACAGGCCACACCGTCTGCTCAGGACACAGACTCAGGATGGTATCAAGTTCTGCTGACAATATCTGTCCTGATCAATACGACATAACCGTCTATTCATGGATTTTGCTGCTTCTGTGTTCTTGCAGGCAGCCAATCACTAAAGACACGTTCAGACAGTATCGAGTGCTGGGGAAGGGGGGATTCGGAGAGGTAAGACGTTCAGTGCTAACTGTTAGTGTGTTTTAGTTATAACATGCTGTTTGCTCTTTTCTCCAGGTGTGTGCATGCCAGGTCAGAGCCACAGGGAAGATGTACGCGTGCAAAAAACTGGAGAAGAAGAGAATCAAGAAGAGGAAAGGAGAGTCCATGGCGCTCAACGAGAAGCTGATTTTGGAGAAGGTCAACAGTAGATTTGTTGTGAGTAAACGTAAAGAGAAGTGGTTTTCTCCCTTTCTGTTTTTGAGGTGCGTTCATCTCACACTGTTCTCCGTGCTCCTCCAGGTGAGTTTAGCGTACGCGTACGAGACCAAAGACGCTCTGTGTCTGGTGCTGACCATCATGAACGGCGGAGACCTGAAGTTCCACATCTACAACATGGGCACGCCGGGCTTCGACAAAGACCGGGTCCAGTTTTACGCTGCTCAGATCTGCTGTGGGCTCGAACATTTGCACAGAGAATCCATTGTCTACAGGTGGCACTCGTAGCATTTCCCGCTAACACGTGCTCTCACTCATTTTACAGTTTGTGTCTGAACGGATGATTTTGTTCTTTTTGTAGAGATTTGAAACCGGAGAACATCCTATTAGATGACAATGGTGAGTTCAGAAGCTTTTCTGATTCAGGATTTGACTGGTTTGCACAACATTTTGTTTCCTTAAAGGGATAGTCTCTTCTATTAATAACAATTCATCAGCCGTGACAGATCACTGAGTAAAAAGAACAGGGTTGAAGTCTCTCCAGATTAAGCTGATGGCCGAGTGAGGTTGAGAAAATGACAAACTAGAACAAACGGTGCTGTGTAAAAGTGTAGCAGTTTAATATTAGCCAGAGTAACGTTCTTTCACACCAGTGTGAGCTTTGTAAGGTAGAGTTGTATGAAGATAACTTATTCTCAAAAGTTTTCACAAAAGCATTCAAGGTTTGTATGCTATATTATAGCAAGATTTACAAGTGCGCAGAGTTTTAAATGTACACATTTCAAAGTGCGCACACAGTTACAGTTATTTGCTTCACGTACAAATGGTCAAACGTGTACACAAATCGCCTGCCGCAGACAGATCAGTCAACACGAGCGCATGGATCAGCTTCCATGTGATTTGTGAGACTTTCTTCACGCTCCAGTCACAAACCTAATGCTGCGTTCAAGGCCAGTGAAAAGCTGGGACATCTGGGCATTACCAGATTGACTTTAATATTAGAAACGACAAAAGTCTGACTTGGCACAGTAGCTCATAACCCTAATATTGAAACACATACGCACAAACACACATTGCTGTGCACATATAAGTCTCGCACATCTTATTGTACTTGTTCAAATCTTGTCTTCATAGAGCTGTTTTACATTAGAAGCCTAAAAAACTCCGTAACACAGGCCCCAGTGGGATCATTTATTAGCCTAGCCTGGAGGAAGACTTCTGGCCTTCACATGCCGTGCTCTGTGGACGAGATCATGGCTCATGACATATTTTTTGTATTTATTTATTCGGATCCCCATTTAACCATTGTTGTAACAATGGCTACTCTTCCTGGGGTCCACATCATTAAAAAAATAAAAACATTATTACAAAAACAGTTACACACACTTAATATAACATTAGTAACATATAATTCATCCATAAATGTATAATAACATTTTATATAATAAAATAATTTAGCAGGGCTCTTTTTAAAGCTCTAGCAGTTGTTACATTTAACACAGATGAAGGAAGAGAGTTCCACATTTTCATTCCTCTAAAGATATCAGTCTTTTGTCCAGCATTCATGTTGCATGGTGGTTGCATGGTTACAACCTTTAAAGCATGCCTTGTATTAAAATTATGTAAAGTTTGGCTAAATAAAAGTTGAATATATAAAACATTTGGTATCTTGGATACCATAATGTTTCAAAAAAAAAAAAAAAACATAAAAGGGCAATGTCAACATTATTTTTAACCAAAGCAAACTTAATGCTTTGTGCATACTGACAGTATTTGTATATATGGAACAATTCAGTGCAAGACGAGCTGCTCTATTTTGGACTAATTGTAGTTTGGTTAAGTATTTTTCTGAAGCACTGGACCGCACCATCAGACAAGGTGATAACTATTTGACAGAACATCACTTCGAAAATCACCAGACTGTCCCTTTAAAGGCCTAGTTCAGATCTTTTTAGTGGGTTTCTGTGGAATAATTGTGAACAACTAATATCTCACCTGTTGTTGATACTTCTTTAAAGGTCCTCAGTTTGAAGAAGTGTTTAATTTTGACTGGACTGATGAGCTACAGAGTCATCGACACTAAAGTGGATTGTTGCATCTTACAACAACTCCAGTCCTAAAAGTTTCTTAGTGGTCCTTGTGAACATTACTTTAAAGAGTATTGCACAGACTGAATGATTTTCCTGCTGGAAGTAACCCGGCCTGCACTGGAAGTGTTTCTCGTTGCCGCTGCTGCTATTTTTGCTCCCAAATAACTTTAGACATCCATGTAAACAGCTCGTGTAATGTGAAATTGATGGCAATAGAAGGGTTAACAAAAAAAACAGTGTTTGCTTGACAGGCTATGGGGTCTTTAAATTTGAGTTGTTCAATCTACTTTGTTCGTGGTCTCACTCAAACTAGCCATTAGCTCATCGATTCAGTCAGATCTGTGTTCGACTTCCAAAAACCCACTTCAAAAGAGCTGAATTAGCTCTTTAAACACACAATAAACTGTGTTTACCGCTAATGAGCCTGCCTTTTTTTGCGACAGGTCACATTCGTATTTCTGACCTGGGTCTGGCCATCAAAGTGCCTGATGGAGAACTCATCAGAGGGCGGGTGGGGACGGTCGGCTACATGGGTAAGAAGCACCGCAGTCATCGTTTCCAAACATACATTTAGAAGCTCTTCAACCATAACACACTGTATTCTTTCCTGTCCAGCGCCGGAGGTAATCAATAATGAGAAGTACGCCATGAGTCCCGACTGGTGGGGACTGGGCTGCCTCGTTTATGAGATGACCGCCGGAAGATCGCCTTTCCGCGCTCGCAAAGAGCGAGTGAAGCGAGAGGAGGTGGAGAGAAGGGTGCAGGAGGAAGAGGAGGAGTACAGCGACAAGTTTACGGAGGACGCCAAGGCAATCTGTAGAATGGTGAGGCTTGGCGGAGAGAAGTTTGTAAAAATGAAAGATAAATGATTCATCTTCTGCTTCTGCTCGGCCAGCTGCTCACCAAAGACCCTAAGCAGAGGCTGGGGTGCAGTGCGAACGGGGCGGCGGGCGTCAAGGCCCACTCATTCTTCAAAAACATCAACTTCAAGAGGATGGAGGCAGGAATAGTGGAGCCCCCCTTTGTGCCTGATGTGAGTAGTGTGGGTTTTGCATGTTTAAATTACTGCTGCAGCATAAACCTACTGAATAAATGAAGTCAAAATGACTCCAACGGGACTAAAATGTCTTCTGAAGAAATGCAAGTACAATTCCACGACAGTAAATGATTTATTTTAATGAACTTATCTCCTAATTTTCCACTCAACCCATTTTCTTCATGGTCATTGCCCTCTCCTAGCCTCGGGCAGTGTACTGTAAGGATGTTTTGGACATAGAGCAGTTCTCCACTGTCAAGGGAGTAAATTTGGACCAAACTGACAACGACTTCTACTCCAAATTTGCTACAGGCAGTGTTTCCATCCCATGGCAGAATGAGGTGAGTGTACGGCACGTTTTCATAAAGGGGTCCGTGCACCAGCGGGGTCATCAGGTTTTCTCTTCTACCCCCTCTCTCCTCCAATCGTCTCCCTTTAGATGATAGAAACAGAGTGTTTCAGAGATCTGAATGTGTTCGGGCCTCAAGGAACGAGACCTCCAGATCTGGACTGGAATCAGCCGCCTGAGCCACCCAGACGTAGCCTGCTGGACAGGATCTTCAGGAGGCATGTGAGTGAGCAACACAGACCCATTGAAAAACGCCAGACACACTCGTTCATCCAAATTAACTCACACAGGTCTTTCTGTCTCCCTCTCTCTTAATTTGCTGCAGCACCCAGAGGTGTCTATCTCCAACAGCCGTGTGCAGTCTTCCAGTGTGAATTCTGTGGACTCCATGTCCAACTCTGCCCCCTAGTGGCGCAGTGACAGTGCGGGAGCCACACACAACGTAAACACGCACTAAACAGAAAGGGAAGGAGCTCGGAAGGGCTTCCCTGTTGCTGATTGGTCCACAGCTGGGGCCTGAGCAGCAGCTGGAGACAGACTGTCTAAAAGCCTAAATGGTCAGCCCATGGGGAGGGAGGGAGGGAGGGAGGTAGAGAGGGAGGGGGGTGGGATTTTTGACCGGGCCTTGAGATCCTGGGCATGAAGGACGATCGATGTTCCAGAGACATTTGGAAATATTCAGACAAACCTTACTTACCCTCAGGATCATTGGACTACAAAGCAGAGCCACTGACGTTGGTGAAACCAGAAAAAGGAAAGAAAACGAGTTCATCTTCAGGGGATCCACTGTAAAAATAAAAGACCACCACAGGGGAATGACGTTGAGGGGTCTTGGTGAATATTTCTTCTTTTTCTAGAAGGGGGGGAAAAAAGAGGTTCTTTTTCTGTCATTTTCAGTCGTGTACTTTCTGGCCTGTACCTTGTACCAATATCTCATTCATCTATCTACATCCCTCCACCCCCCAATGTGTCACCATGTGCACAGATCCTAACTTATTCTTCCATGGACTTCACCTCCTGTACCTCGGATCACTCCTAAACATTCACGTCACCTCAGCAACCTCAGCTCACCATGTACATTGCCTTGCGTACACTCAGGCCAAAGATTGCAGTTCTAGTTTTTTTGTGATACTGTTGTCATGTTGAATTGGTAGGTAGGTGGTGGAGGGTGGGTGGGGGGGTTGAAGGGTTTTAGCTGTCATGTAGAACCACAGGAGGATCAAAATGTGTGATCCCTTTTATAAACGTTCTTTGACTATGAGCCTGCAGACATATCATACAGCTTAAAGCACACACACAGACACACACCCTTAACATTTACACAATCAGATAGACGCACACACTCAGAATTGTGAGAATTGTGATGTGTTTTCATTGCATGGACAAAAGTGTAAGTATGGACAGCTGTATCTCTTTTTGCTTCTGCATACCTCATTCCACTGGCATACCATCTTATACACACACACATATCCCTCGGTTTACAGTGTCACTTTATATTTGGCATTATGTGGAGTTTGAAAACTAATTAATATGCTGTACAGAAATTAGTTTTTTCTTTATTTTTATTTTTTTGCTAGTTTTCTGCCTAGTCCCCGTGGAGTGGAGAGGAACACATGCACTCAGCATGACTTACAAGTTGCACAATTCTAAATAACGTCATGCTGTTTTGTTACCAAATGGAAATGTTTTACCTCTGATCATTAAGGCACATTCTTGTATTGAAATTGTCATATGCCGCTTGTTTTCTACATCTGAAACAAAAAAAATGTGTTCTTCTTGTTCTCCTTAGGCCTTTTTCCATGTAAAGGATATTGCTGCATAGCCATTAGCTCATGTACAGACTTTCTTGTTATTAAAAAAATTTATACATAAATTACATTATATATATATATGTATATATATATATTTGTATATATATATATGTATATATATATACATATATTTGTATATATATATATATGTATATATATACATATATTTGTATATATATATACATATATATGTATATATATATGTATATGTATATATATACATATATATATGTATATATATGTATATGTATATATTGCCCCTTGACCCTTAACATGCTTTCCAAAATGCCTCACAACTCTAAAGGATCTCTCTGTTTTTGTGGCCTACTATAAATGAAGACACAGGGTATATCAGCAGCTGTGTGAGAGGTTTACCTTATTTGAATCTTCTTTAATCAGCCCAACTCCTTCACGTCCGTGCTGACGAGGAGGAGGAAGAAGGAAGACATGAGAGGATCTCCACACTAAGAAGTGGCCTTGTCGCAGCAGCAGCACAGCCAATTAAAGGATGGGAGAGCTCGGTCTCTTCTTGTTTTAAGAATGTGGTATTTTCCCTCTTTGAAGTAGTAAGTGCTGTTCTATTCAGTAATTTTAATTGTTTTTACTGACTTTACACAAGCCTGTCTCTCTCTTTCTCTCTTTGCATACTTCATATGGGTTAAAAAAATCTGAATCAGACTGAAGTGCCTCCTTGTTAGCATGATTTCCAGACAATGCCCACACAAACATCAGCACTTTGTTTATTATCTGACTGTCAAGCTCTGTTTGCTTTGCTGGGAAACCCGAATACACATAGACTTACACAGTTTGTTGGAAGGGAAGGTGTAAAAGGATGAAGGGCAGCCACGAGGGAACTTTCCTCCTCAATGTGATGTACAGCAAAGTGCTGAGTGCATGTGAAAACCAAACCCACTGTGTCAATCAAGTCCTAATAAACTCTGTACTATAGTTTGAATACTCAACACTTTGCCTGTCTCTTTTGTTTCCCTGTGTGTGCAGTGACCTTCAGTTAATAATGAATTATTTGTCTGTAATTAGAGAAAATAACCTCCCAATCCTCCTTTTGTGACGATACTTGGGTGCATAGACTCTACGGTGGTCCCGAGGTGCAAAATACTGAAGGGTGAAAAAAAAACATTTTACGTAGACACACAAAATTTCCAATCTTAATTGTGATTTTGCTGTTTAAAAATGTTCGTTTGGGAGGAGGGTGTTGGGGTTACATCAGAAATCAGCTCCGAGCCCTTTTTTGTTTGGAACAGTAATGATATGTGATCATCTGAAGTGAGAGTAAGGAGCAGGTGGAAGAGAGCCTGGAGAGATTTTTTTCATTCATTCACCCTTTATTTAAACAGGTTAGTCCCAATGAGCCATGAGGACTCATTTACAAGAGAGATCTGGATGGAGGCAAGACAGAAGCCACAAGAGGTGAATGAGAGGGAGATCGGTCTAAGGAGCAGAGGTGTTGAAGGTGGACATGTTTAGGTACCGGGGTCAGTCATTCAAAGCTGCAGCAGGCAGAACACAAGAAATGTCAAAAAGAAAAAATGATGGATATACTGGACAAAATGTGTTGAATTACCAGAGAAAGAGAAGTTATAATAAAATAAGCTGAGGGCTGGTGTGACAGGGTGGGGGGAGATGATGGCAGATGTTCCACTGTGATGACCCCGAAATTAAACAGTAAACAGAAGCCACAGGATTTGGATCAATTACCTTGCGCCCACACACACACACTTGTTTTAGATGTCGATTGGCACAAAAATGGCTACATAGAAAAAATCTGTTTCAATCACACATTAACTTTCCACATGGCTCCATGTTGTGGGTGAGCTCTGATTGGCTACAGCCGGGTTACTGATTCACACGATTGTTCATAATTTAGTAATCATTATAGACTTTGCAGGAACAAGCTTGGATTAATAATCCCTGATGTAATAGATATGGGAGGCAAAATTGATAAAATATTCACAAACCGTTAAATTCTGTTTATTCTAATATGATCTTGGATGGTTGCAAATTTAATGTGAGATGTGTTCTTTTTTTTTACTTAGTTTTTTTTTTTTTTTTTAATGGAACAAGAACAACACTTTTCATATTTACATTTTTTTCTGTCTCTTCCACATTATATGTTGACAAATGAGATCACAATAGTGATACCAGCGGTTATAACAATAGAACAATGAGTACACAATAATAAATGAATAAAATCCCCTCTGAGGTAAGATAGTCCACACATTCCTGTTTACAGTGTTATTTTTTACCATTATGGAAGTGTACAGTAAGTGCAAAAAGACATCACTGTATTAATAAAGGCATAACTGGGTTTCGCTAGATATTAAAAATGGGCTTCTGAAACCTTAAAGAATATAATTTGCTCCATCAAATAAATGTCCCAAACTTTTTGGATCCATGTGTTACATGTGGGAGGCTCTGGTTTTAGCCGTCTAATGGTTATGCATTTCAATATGTTCGTGTTCTTTTTGTACTGTGAGTTATGTCCCTACTAAAGTTTGATTTATTAGAAAACACCCGCTTTATCAGATATGACCTAATTATAAGATTATGAAAACAAATGTGCAGGAGTTACAGCCACATGTTGCTTCCACTGAATGAACGAGCATTTGATTGGATGCAGTAAATTTCACGTGTAAGTGAAGTTAAAATAAACGACATCTCAGAGCCGTCATAAAAAGGTTACACCAGTTTGTTGAGACTCAACGCATCATTTGTAAGAAAAGATTCTGGGGGGTCCATAGCTACAAAAACATCACTTCATGGGACGCCCACTGACTTTCAGATTCCAGGTACACTTGCCAACTTTGGATCCACATTAGACAAAAGCAGTCTGATGCAAAACAGAAGCTCATTAAAACTGAATTCTGCGTCTGCCAAATTCATTTGATGGGTCAGATGACACTTTTTCTACTGATTCTTTGTCTCAAAAAGAGAAAAAGCTCATCAATACATGAGAGTTTAATCACTGTGTGAGTAATGGGTCATTTAGCACTGGGTCTGTGTGTTCCCATGTTAAACAAGAGAAATCCCACAGAAGGACACAAGGTCACAGGTTAAGGTGACTTCAATCTCTCTTTGGGATTTATTATTCCCTCCTTGTTTTCTCTCTGCTCATCTCCTCACTAATCAAATGATCCACTTCCACGCTGACAAGTTTCCAGCTCTGTGACCGTCTGCGCTGTTGACTCGGAGCGAGCGTTTGACGTGCGGCCCGCTGAGGCAACATTACTGTTAGATAGCATGTGTTTTTCCTGGATGAAGTAGACAAGGTCCACAAAACAGTTAACCAGTTTGATAAAAGACGTTTGATATTTTAGTTAGAGTTTTGAGTGATTTTCAGAAATGGTACGTGATGAAGTCCAACACACAAAAACCACTAAATTCCATTTGTTGAGCAAAATAAACCCCTCTGTGTTACCACGAGGCTTCTGTAATGGGCAGGGCCAGTTTGCACAGCATAGCTCAGTGCATTCTTGTTTACTTCTTACATCCTGTTTTCTGTATTCTCTGTCTGTGACAGGTTTGTAAGTATAAGAGCGGAGCAGCCAGAACACGGAAACAACAAAAAAAACAACATTGCACGTGTTTTAACAAAGTGTTTAAAGAAAGGCTTTAAAACAAGAAAAATATATATTTGACTCTTCTTTAACAAAAGCTCGTGTTTTTTTATCCAAATGAACTCAATGTAAACATATTAAAGGGATAGTTCAGATCTTTTGAAGTTCAGTGGAAACATTTTAAGCAACTATTATCTTACCTGTTCTAGATAGCTCTTTGAACAGCGTCAGTTTGGAAAACATAAACTTTATTTTGTGGATCGTTAATGTCCCAAAACAGCTCCGGTGTTAAAAATCTGTTAGTTCGTGTGAACACAATTTTAAAAAGCTTTACGTTGTCATTAGTTTTGCATTGCATGATTAATCTGGAAGAAACATGTCACACGCTAGAAGTGCTACATGCTGCACAAGAAGTGCTACAGCTGGCTGCTGCTGATATTTTTAATTTTAAAAAGTAAATAACAAGTAGTGTGAAATGTACCAGAGTGAAAAAGTTTTAAAAATAGCTTTTTCTTGAACTGGTGACCTTGTGTTCTTCTGAGGAGTGATTTCTCTCCTGTAACTTGGAAACACAAGCTATGTTTACGTGCACAACATTTTTTGATCGGACTGAAATGTATTCGGCTTAAATAATCCTAATGTATCGTTTACATGGGCTCAAGCCGATCGTGACGAGCGTTCACTTGCAGCAGGCTTTTATTCAGAATAGAAGTACTGACGTGTGCAGAGTGGTAAACTTTCCTTAAAAAAACACAGAAGTTCTACTTCCATGATGAGCGTAAACAAACCTGAGCGCCCAAAATGGACCCGCGACAGGTTTTAATGACGGTGGAGACGTTACTGCACTCCCTGACTGAGCTGCAGGTGATACAGATCATTTTGAACTCTTTCAAAGTTTCTAGTAGAAACGTTGTGTCGCTCACCGACCAGTTTTGCTTCCCCAACATATTAGCATCTAGCCAGGTGGAAATACATGAAGCAGACATAGGTCGCACATGTGCAGTCAGGTCAGTTATCCACAGTCAAAATAAAATGATCAGATTAAGTGTTTACTTGCACACGATTCGGATAATGAATCGGCATAAACCGCCTGTCTCATTCGGATTACAAATTCATTCAGATCGAGCTGAATCGGCTCAGAATAATCTGAATAGGGCGTTTACATGACACATTTTTATTCAGAATGGTCGTTTAATCTGATTACTTGCGTCCATGTAAACATAGCGAATGTCTAGCACAGAGTAATTCATCACAGGATTATTAAATTTCTATAGGAGATTGGAGCCGTTTTAAAAGGACTGCAATCTACTTTGGTCTTAATCCCACTCGGAGCGGCCATTCGCTCGTTAAAACAACCAGAATCCAACGATTTCTTCAAGTTGAGTTTTTGAAAAGCCTATCTACATCAAGTAAGATGTTTATTGTTCAGAATGATTCCACCCAATCCCACTTCAGTGGGTCTGAACTACTGTTTTAATGCTTCCTGCTCTTGTTTTGTAAAATAAATGATCAGAATATAAACTTTTATTATAGTTTAATCTGCCATTTCTTGTAATCTGAAGGTCACCGTTTCTTGCTGTAGAATTAAATTATTTTTTAAGAACATTTACCAAACTGTTTTGGCTGTTTGTTGTTTTCTTTTTTCAGATTTTAGTAATTAACTAAAAAGATAAAGCAGAGCTAAACTGTTACACAACGCAAGGTAACATTTTATTATGTAATAAGAAATAAATGTTCTATTTGTCTGCCAAAGGGATATACTGTAATGACATTAGTTTGTTTTGGATCACATTAGACTTCCTAATTGTGTCCCCCCCCCCCCCCCCCCCCATGAGAAAATAAAGTTATAAAACTAAAATTATGCTATAAACTCCTGTTTAAAAATAGCACACCGTGCAACTTCAGAACCACATCCAGAACATTCGAGTTGCTGAGGCATCATTTCCTGTCAGTTGTAATGATGTTGGAGTTTTGTAAAGCTTGTTGTGTGATATTAATCATCATGGGGGGAGAAACAAGCCAAAATGAGTGAAGCTGTTTTTGTCCTTGAATTCCTTGGTGTTTATTTTATCATGGACCATGACGGGACAGATGAGCCGCTCAGGGTCTCTGACTTCACCCACAGTAAGAGAGCCTCTCCTCATCTAACCCCCTTGTGTGGAAGGTTTGTTGGTGTGTGAAGCAGTCGGCCCAGGCACTGGACGTTATCTCACGCAGAGTTAGGGAGACTCTGAGAATTGCTTGTCATGTCCGCGAGGCGACCTTGATAACATGGTCGCTGGAGGAGTTAGGGCCTGCGTGTTTATCTAAGTGACGATAGCAAAGTGTCCTTGTGGGAAGAGCTCTTATATGTACGAGACGCTTCGTACGTCCACAGAAAGAAGTTTTATCTTCTCTGCAGCTCACACCGAGTTGTTGCAGCAACTTTTATAAAGTTTTCTTCTGTTTTCAAACCATTAGAAACTGAAAATGCTGCCTGCAACTTTTAAACTGTGTGCTGGCATCTCCTATCGGCACATGAGGAACATGACAGGTGAGTGACCTACTCTACTTCTTCTTCCACCGTTTTACTTCATTGCTCGAAAGACGGATTCTCAGTTGAGGTGCAGCCTCAGATCACAGGGGCTGAATGAACAGCCAGAACAGAGCAACACGTGCCCTTCCATCCCGTTTATGTATTATCAAAAAACTTCATCCAACAAATGAATCGTTTGCCGTTTCTGCTTCTACAGGTTTGAGAAAAAATGCCATGGTGGCCATTCATCATGAGCTGAACAAACTGGCAGGTCCCGGAGCGTGTAGCTGGATCAGCCAAGTCCAACGTCGAAGCTCCCTCCACAGTGAGTCCATATGAACATTTAAATCTTTACACTAACAGAACTGCTGGGTAGTCATGTTTCAATTGTAGCACTTTATTTAAGGTTCTCGTATCGAGGAGGCGGAGAGGGGGTACAGTGAGGAAGAGATGTCTTATGTGAAGCAGGGCGAGGATGCACTGAAGAAAGCCATCAGCATCCTCAGTGATATGGATGGGTGGACTGTCGAGACTGTCGCTGTGAGTACGACACTGAGACAGAAGGGATCCACTGATATAAACTTCAGCGTGTGAAAACTTGTGTTAATGGGTCTCTGGAATGGCAAACCCTGTTTCCTCCTTACTGCAGGCCAACGGAGACAAGGTTCTGAGTAAAGTGTTGCCCGACATCGGGAAGGTGTTTAAACTGGACGTTGTTCTGGAGCAACATCCTGACAACCTTTATGTAGAGCTGGTGGACAACATGGAGCAAATGGGAGAGTGGAACCCTAACGTCAAAGAGGTCAAAGTAAGATGGCTTTCCCATTTCAAGCTGGAATTCGAGATTCACATCAGAAAATATTCAGTGTCTGGATGACTTTTAACATTCGGATGCACACAGATCCTTCAAAAGATCGGCCAGGACACCATGATAACCCACGAGGTGTCTGCAGAGACGTCTGGTAACGTGGTCGGGCCGAGGGACTTTGTGAGCGTGCGCTGTGCCAAACGTCGGGGCTCCACCTGCTTCCTGGCTGGGATGTCCACTAAACACGCTCAAATGCCCGAACAGAAGGGGCTGATCAGGTGCAGCAAGGCTGACGTTAACTTGTGTAATAAAATTGCACATGCGACCCATAGATTGGTCTCTAAAACGGTTTGAATGGGCCTCATTTGTCACATTTTTCAGGGCAGAGAACGGGCCAACCTGCATAGTGATGAAGCCTTGTGCTGAAGACCCAAATAAGACCAAGTTCACCTGGTTGCTGAGCATAGATCTAAAGGTATGAACGATTGTTGTCATGAACTGAAAAGTAAAAGTTGTGTTTAAACATGAAGTTCTGTCTGATGCTGGTTTTGTCTTTGTCGTGCGCAGGGCTGGATCCCAAAGACGATCATAAACAGAATGCTCTCTCAGACACAGGTGGAGTTTGCCAGCCACCTCAGACACAGAATGACTAATGACGTTTCCATGGCGATGGCTCACGCCTGCTGACACGAGACGCCTCTTGAGCTTTGGCACGATGCGCTCAACGGAGGCAGGAGGGAAACCTCCGCTCATTAAGATCCTTGTCTAAATCTGCTTATAGATGCTGAAGAATGAGAAACTCCACAGAATGAGCAAGATCAGTTGAAAGGTTCGGCTTTTAGGAAAAATGGGTTTGAATCATGTGGTAACCTTGACCCCCATTAACAGGGATACTATAATACCGGGTTAAAAAATATTATTACTATGAACTTTAAGCATTAGAGGATGTTTAATCTTAAAAAAAACTAAGAGTATGATGTGTGCACTATATTTTGTAAGAATAGAAGAGTTAGAGGAGGACACTTATGCCTTAGTCGCTGCTGTAATATATATATATATGTTGTTTTTTTATATAAGAAAACAAAACAGGGCATGTATACACTCCCTAATGCCTCAGTGCAATAAACCCTGTAGCCCCAAGATGCATCCCATCTATATGCACTAATGATCAAAAAGATACAAAACTTTTGAAATCCTTAAACAAAGCAACAAAATCTGAGACAGATCCTGGAAAAACTCATCTTCAACATAAAGAGCACAATAACATGCATGAAATAACTAAATGTTTTAACTGTTGAGTGCATAATTTAGCCCCTTAATATGACTTGCAGATCTAACTTGCACCTCCTGCTGGTGATTCTCTGACCCATCACGACACACCACTGTTTGCCAGAAACCTTGAACATGCTCACAAACTCTAAAGCGTTTGCCTTTAATATCTGTCCATTCCAATAGAATGAAATTTGCACTTATATTTTTGTTTTATTTATTTGGTAATGCATTTAATGTTGAAGTAAATTCTGAGTGAATGGATGACTGTAATGTCTGTTGATAAAGAAATAGTGGAGCAGCTTGGAAAGTGATTTTTCCCCTTGTTTCCTGATGGACAACTTGAATAAAATCCTGTTAAGCTTTCAGTTTGTGGCTCTGATCATTTTAAAACTATATGGCTTTGTGCTGAGGGTATAAAGAAAGGTGCGGGTGGGTTGACTCAGCTCCTTGCCCTGTCTCTTAAGACTCATCCAGGTTATAGGAAACTCCCTTCAGCCACTTGTATCGTGCTTTTGGTCATGATTCTCACTTCATGACCAAGGATGAGGGTTGGTATGTGCAAACCCGATTCCAAAAAAGTTGGGACACTAAACAAATGGTGAATAAAAACTGAATGCAATGATGTGGAGGTGTCAACATCTAATATTTTATTCAGAATGGAACACAAATCACAGATCAAAAGTTTAAACTGAGAGAATGTATCATCCATCCATCCATCCATTTTCTTTACCCGCTTATTCCATTTTGGGTCAGGGGGGTCGCCGGTGCCCATGTCCAGCAATCACTGTATGAGGGGCGGGGTACACCCTGGACGGGTCGCAAGTCCATCACAGGGACACATAGAGACAAATGAGACAAACAACCATTCACTCTCTCACTCACACCTAGGGACAATTTAGAGTTACTAATCAGCCTAACATGCATGTTTTTGGTCTGTGGGAGGAAACCGGAGCATCAGGAGAAAACCCACGCATGCACGGAGAGAACATGCAAACTCCACCCAGAAAGGCCTCCGGACCGAGATTTTAACCGGGGAACTGCTCAGTGAGAGGCAGCAGCTCTCCCAGTTGCGCCACCGTGCTGCCCGAGAATGTATCGTTTTAAAGGAAAAATCTGTTGTTTCCAAATTTCATGGCATCAACAAATCCCAAAACAGTTGGGACAAGTCCATTTTTACCACTGTGTGGCATCCCCCCTTCTTCTTACAACACTCAACAGACGTCTGGGGACAGAGGAGACCAGTTTCTCAAGTTTAGAAATAGGAATGCTCTCCCATTCATGTCTAATACAGGCCTCTAACTGTTCAATCGTCTTGGGCCTTCTTTGTCGCACCTTCCTCTTTATGATGCGCCAAATGTTCTCTATAGGTGAAAGATCTGGACTGCAGGCTGGCCATTTCAGTACCCGGATCCTTCTCCTACGTAGCCATGATGTTGTGATTGCTGCAGAATGTGGTCTGGCATTATCGTGTTGAAAAATGCAGGGTCTTCCCTGAAAGAGATGACGTCTAGATGGGAGCATATGTTGTTCTAGAACCTGAACATAGTTCTCTGCATTAATGGTGCCTTTCCAGACATGCAAGCTGCCCATGCCACAAGCGCTCATGCAACCCCATACCATCAGTGATGCAGGCTTCTGAACAGAGCGTTGATAACAACTTGGGCTATCCTTGTCCTCTCTGCTCCGGATGACATGGCGTCCCAGTGTTCCATAAAGAACTTCAAATCGTGACTCGTCTGACCACAGAACAGTCTTCCATTTTGCCACACTCCATTTTAAATGACCCCTGGCCCAGTGCAACATCTGAGCTTGTGGAGCTTGCTTAGAAATGGCTTCCTCTTTGCACTGTAGAGTTTCAGCTGGCAACGGCGGATGGCACGGTGGATTGTATTCACTGACAATGCTTTCTGGAAGTATTCCTGAGCCCATTCTGTTATTTCCTTGACAGTGGCATTCCTGTTTGAGGTGCAGTGACGTTTAAGGGCCCGGAGATCACGAGCATCCAGTAGAGTTTTACGGCCTTGACCCTTACGCACAGCGATTGTTCCAGATTCTCTGAACCTTTTCATGATGTTATGCACGGTTGATGATGATAACTTAAAAGTCTTTGCTATTTTACGCTGGGTAACACCATTCTGGTATTGCTGCACTATCTTTCTGTGCAACAATGGTGGAATTGGTGATCCTCTTACCATCTTGGCTTCTGAGAGACACTGACACTCTGAGAAGCTCTTTTTATACCCAATCATGTTGTCAATTGACCTAATTAGTGTTAATTGGTCTTCCAGCTGTTCATTATATGCTCAATTTCCTTTTTTCAGCCACTTATTGCTACTTGTCCCAACTTTTTTGGGATTTGTTGACACTGTGAAATTTTGAATCAACATATTTTTCCTTTAAAATTTTACATTTACTCAGATTAAACTTTTGATCTGTCATCCATGTTATATTACGAATAAAATATTGACATTTGCCATCTCCACATCATTGCATTCAGTTTTTATTCGCAATTTGTTTAGTGTCCCAACTTTTTTGGAATCTGGTTTGTAGATGGAGCAGTAAATTAAAAGTTTTGCCTTTGGGCTCAGCTCCATCGAGACCATGAATGCCCAAGGCGACATCCTCGTCAGTGGACAAGGCCTCGGTCCACTGGGTCAACTCCTGCTCTATGTGATCATCATTTGCAAAACCATTGCCAACAAGACTCTGACACTCAAGATAACTCCTCAGTCTGATGCAAAGACCTTCAACATAGCGAGGACATTCTACCTTTGTGCCTGAAAAAACATAAGCTGACCCTCATCCCAGCAGCTCCACGTTTAGTGCAAACTGAATCTTAAAGATAAAGGGGCGGCTGTGGCTGAGTGGTTAGAGCAGTCGTCCTCCAATGCAAAAGTTGGGGGTTCGATTCCACCAGCAGTCACATGTCCAAGTGTCTCAGGGCAAGACACTGATCTCATTGCCTCTGATATGTGTCCCATCGATGTATGAATGTGATCAAGCATCTTTGCATAGATCCAGAGTGCTGTATGAATGGGTAAATGAGGACAGATTGTGTTGTAAAGAACTTTGAGTACCTTGATAAGATAGAAAGGTGCTATATACGTATTTACTGTTTACCATTTGAAGATGCCAACTGAACCAAATCTGAACCTCAAACCATTTTCTCCACGACTGTGCCTTAAGATTTTGTTCACGAAACTCTTAAAATTAGTTTTGGAAAGTCCCATTTCCTCGTCATTTAACGTTAAAATAAATGTGTAAAGTTCCATTTTTCATTTTTAAACCAGCAATAATGTTGATTGTGAAACATGTCTTTGTGCTAATGGGTTTTAGACTGTCTGTTTGCCAGACTGAGCAGGTGTTTGGCCTGTCGGGTGTGTGAGGAGTCCAGCAGCACATTCCCTAAGATCAAGTAACTGTGGGTTTCACTCCACACAGGAAATCTGTCCTCAATTATTGCCAGTTGTGTAACATTTGACCAGTTTTGTGTAGTTTTGTTTCGTCCAAAATGTTTTGTAACAGCTCATTTTCTTGGATGCAGTGCAGAGTTGAAGCCAGAATCCCTCACAGAGGTCTCTCTTTCTGTCTCCTAGAAGTTATCTGCCGACTAATGCTTCAGATTGTATAGAAGAAGAGAGCAGAGTGAAACCTGAGCACTGAGGGAACCACTTTCAAAAAAAATAAAAAATCATTAGAAAAATTTGGGCTCAGACAAATGACTAATTTCACTCCTACGTGTTTTATGAGCCACACATTTCAGCACCACAGATCCAAGAACTGACTTATATAATGCTTTTCCTAAAAGAATGTTCCAGAGGCAAATAATTGACATCTGCTTGAAATTTCTCAAATTCTAAGCATAAGCAGATGTGAGCAGAGTTGTTGCTGTTCACAGAACTTGCTCCATTATTTGTACAGAGGAAGAAGGAGAAGAAGAAAAAAACTGATTGGAAATGGAAAAGGAAATTATTTCAGTGCACAAGTTGTGTAATAACACAAGAAAGACTAAACAAGCTATCTGGCAGCCATATTAAGTCCTTGGCTCTGTTAACAGCCTTGATTATTTTATTGCTTTTTTTTTCCGTTCAGTGTCTGAATCTCAGCTCCAGCTTTTTTTTTTTTTTTTCTGCCAGGAGGAAAATCTGGACAAATTCAGAAACTTTCTAAAGAGCACACGATAGTGAGATCATAATCCTGGTATGAAACGGAAACAAGTTCGGCCATTTTAAACTTTTAACATGGAATAATAAAGTTGCGGGCAGACCGTCCTTTACAAAGGATGTGAAACAAACAGGCTTGTCATGGTCAAGTGAGGTGGTTGAACTGGACATATATCAATCAGCTCAGTTCCACATGGCTGCCACAGCCAACTAACTTACTGTCAGTTTTACTGATATTGATCTAAGATTTGTAGCTGAGAGATTGATCCCCAACACTCATTCTGAGCCCTGAGAGAATGATCTTTTTAAACAAACTGTTTGGAGTAAACTCTGTCTGTCTGTTAGCAAAGTGTCTCACAACTCAGGATGTATTTTAAACCAGGAAACTATCATTGGCTACATCCCTGTGACTGATTACTTTTTTGAGCTAACCCAATTTAAAATGGCTTCCACAGCTAATCCATCCTGATAACAAACAAAAATTGCTCAAATTCTATCATTTTTACAGATCTTGAGCTAAAAAATTGGATTTGGTATTAGCTGAGAGCAGGGGCGATTCTAGGATCTGACTTTTAGGGGTGCTTAGCCCCTGACAATGGCTCTTGGCTTGAACAACGCAGATGGAGTGGATTGTGAGAAGTGCAAAAGTTTACAGCAGGTGGTCTCCCGTCCAAGTACTACCCAGGCCCGAAACTGCTTAGCAGCCGAGGTCGATGAGATCGGGCGTGTCCAGGGTGGTATATAACATAACATATATCTACATAAAACACAACTAGCTTTAAGCATTAACCTTTAATTTAACTATTAATCATACAATGTAATTATGACAGAAAATGGAGGATTTACTTGTAGTTACCTTTGTACAGATGAACATGTGGTACTTTATCATTGTTGTAATCAGCTGCTCATGAGGTCAACTTTATCATAATTTTTCCAGACTCAGTTTATGTTTTAGAAATTGAAAAAACTGTATTTCACCCTCTAAACGTTCAGGGTAACGCTGTCTGAATTATGATCTCCACTGACAACGTTTAACCATTTTTCTGATTATTTTTCCTGAAATCTCTCTGACCACAAAGTGTTCGTAATGCAAAACCCTGACAAACTTGTTTGGGGGGGAAAGGAGGTGCAGCTCCTGCAGGTAAGGGGTGTTTCATTTCGGGACAAATTGAAGTTGTCCACTGGTCAGTTTGCTGATGAGCATACTGGATTGATTGACAGGTGGTGTCAATGATCCGATTCGTGCAAAAAAAAAAAAAAAATCTAATTCTACTGGCCCATTTATCATAATTTATTTCATATTTATTTCAAATTTATTAAATATTTTGGGGAATCTAAGGTTTGAGAACTGAGTTACCTTAAATCATAATGATGGTTTCTTTATTTTTCAGGAGTGCTAAGTTAAAATTTAGGGGTGCTTGAGTACCGGCTCAAATCGCCATTGGCTGAGAGTCACTGAAAACATAAAACACAGATTGATTATTATGTTATTGCCAAGGCCTGATGGAAAGAGCTACAACTCTCAAGTTTCAGCAAAATAAAAACTGTAGCATGAAATGTGCCAGTAAAACCTGTGGAAATAAATGTTTCCTAATAGGACCATTTAAATAACAACCTTTACCAAAAGTTATGTCTGTTTTCTTAAGTTGAAATAGGCTAAATGTATGGTTTTGAACACAAATACAACACATGTTGAGTTAAAGAACACATTCACCTAAATAATTTTGAAATGATCTATCCTTGATGAAAAGTTCAATGAATCAAACACAAGGTACAAATAATAAAAACATTCATTAACATTGAGCAAGGTGCAGTAATGTTAAGCAGCAATGAGTACATTAAAGTACACAAAAACATAAATATCTGAAATCAACTCATACACTCAAGGTGTGCATTTACCTTTACGTTACTCTGACACCTAAACTATAAGTTAAATTTTTAAAAAAAAATCGAAAATACGAAGTTGATTATTTAAATTAAAGATTTATCCCCACTCTAATAATGAACAGTATTATCAAAATGCCACTGTTTAAGTAAAAAAATAGAGACTGCTTCTCGATCTTCCACCTTTTCCTCCCAAAAAACAATGACGTAATGAAGACCGCGTCAGACAGGAAACCACAACTCCCATGATGCACCTGGAATTACTGTGACCGCTGGACGGGGGAAGGGAAGCCGAGATTGGAGGGAGAAACAATCAGAAACTGAGGTACTTTTAAAACGGTTCCTGTCGCACACTATCGCTGGACATGCATTAGCGCCTGACATTCACGGGGTTTTTATTAGTCTGTGGTGAATTTTGTCGGGTTTGGGACCGACTCCATCTCCGTTACAGTTCAGCAGAGCTTCAGCTAGCCCCGTTAGTTAGCCTGGCAGCTGGCTTTTTACTGCGCGAGCTAAATGGGTGTCCACTCCGTAACTGCACGAGGTTTATTTATAAATGGTTTAGACTTTTGTTCGAGATCTTTGTGGCCCCAGTGGTTGAGTGTGGAGCTGTTACCTTGTGGCTCTGAGGTGTAAGCTGCCTCTTTGGGCTGCTGGTAGTTGACGTACTGCGAGTTGTTGGTTGCTACAGATACTGCTGCAGCTGTCAGCTGATGTAGCCTTCATCATCCGGAAACACTTTAATACTTTTATTTAAATCACTGTGCGGTCACGCTCACTTCAAGATGAACATTAGGCAGCTCAGTCGCTTCAGGAGATCCAAAAGTTGCAGATATTTACTTACAAAAACCTGCAAGAAATGAAAATTGTTCCTGTAGCTGTATTAAAACTAGCCCTTTTAAAGTAAACCAGCTAGTTCAAGAATGCCTAGTTCAAGAATATTGGTTTAAAAACAGGATTGTGTTTTATGCTAAAGTTAATGTTTTTACTATGATAGAGCTGCACAATAATAGAAAAAACATTGTGATTGTAGAATTTGACTTGTGCTAAACTCACATTTTCCATCAACTCTCCATGTTCCAGCAGGGAGTCCATCTGTCACATTTGTAGTTTCTTGCATGCTGTTTGCTCTCAAACCTTTTGGAATCCTTTGCACTATATTAATATTGCATGCAAAGGTATTGCAATATTGATACATTTGTATTTATTGTGCAGCCCTTACATTGAGTAACGGTCGAAAACCATTTAATGAATTGAGCTGTGACACGTTGGTGCTTGAAATTTCCACACCTCTTCACTTTTGCCAAATTAAGTGAATTCTCTACTGAATGTTTTTGAGAGTCTAGGTTGCTAGTTTTTATAATCGGGATAAAGATTTACTCCTATGGATAACAAAGAAATCACATGAAATATAATAAATTGGTAAAGGTTCAAATTAAAGATACTCATTGCAATGTTACGAAATAAGAGAATATCTGCACATTTTTGCTCATATTAACAGTTAAATAGTCCTTAGATTTAAAAAAAAATTGTAAGCAAATTTGTGAACAAATCTGCCAAAAACAATGTTGGTTTTTCTACAGACACAGCCCAAGTGAATAACAGTAGGTCAATAATAACGGGGGTCCTGCATTTCACAGTTTCACATCAATGTGTCTGGAAATCTGCTGGAATAAACTTGTTCAAACTGTTGATAGAGTTCAAGAAAATATTTGTGGGTTTTATGTTATACCGGTACAGTGAGTACCATCAAGTGAGTGAAGGATCCTTCACTTCATCCTTAAAATGGTTGCTTGTTGCTCAAAATAATTTATTCCCTGTTGCCCACCAATAGTTTGTCACTAATCGTGCAAATGATTTGTTTTTCAACTAGAATTTTCTCACACCCTAAAATATTCAGGCATTCTTCTACCTCACTTTAAAATCATTAAACTCTTTTACTGTTGACAGAAATCATGCAGCTCACACACCAATTCTTCGTAACTAAAAAAACATTTTTGCCGCATGTCTTTATGTTGCTCTGTAATCCAGGTAGATCAATCCAACATGGTTGAGTCAGGTCCTCTGGAAGGATTCATCTTCTTTGTTGAAGCGTTTCATCTTTTATCCAAAAGACTTGTTCGGTCTGAGGAGCTGCATCACTCAGTCCTCTGTGAATAGCAAGAGTGGCGCTAACGATCGTTCGTTAGGCTGGTGCTCCTCCTTTTGCATGTGAACAACTAGTGTTGTCTGTCAGCAACAAACTGGTTGATCCACTATGAGAAGGTGCTGCTTATAAGACTGAATTTGATCATTTTATTTATTATATATTCAAGTTTAGATCTTCATTTATATTTATGACAAATATTATCATTGGTGTATTCCTTTTGGGGAATAATTATTCATTTAATTTTATGCATTTATTGTTTTGTTTTTTTTGTACTTTTCAGATATTTTGTGCCTCTTCCTCATTAGTTGGTCCAGACAGAAACGTTTCTACATGACCCACATCTATCAAGACATCTGCATTTGTCACTTTGAGCGCATGCTGCCCTGGCAGTAAATTGATCTGTCTGTGTACCTGGAGCTGTGAGTTGCATTCTGGATTTGTCTTTTGTGCCAAAATAATGAAGTGTCTCGGACAGGGAGAGCCCAGCCCGGAGGAGCTTTGTCATCGTGCAGCTTCTGTTTCCCTCTGGTGGGGTTGAGGAGTGGGCCCAATCTGAGAAGGAAAGGAAGTAAACTTGTGAGCTGATGAAGACAAATCCACTGCGGTCACTTCATCTAGACTGACACTTTCATATACGTCCACCGTTAAAGCTGATTATTACTAAAGATAAAAGGACAATACAGTGTGCACAACATGGATTTCTACAACCGTTCTGTGAAATCTATCTGTTCATACTGACATTTCTATGTATGTGAGGAGAAGAGCACGGATAAGTACCCACAAGTGTGCACTACAGAAACCATGTTGGTCCTGGCTTTGACTCCTCAGCTCATCAAACTTCATGACATCAGAAGCTCTTAAAGGCCAGAACCAGGAACGTCCTCGACAGGAAACAAAGTCACATGCAATGGAAGAAGAAACTGATGTCCCTTCACACACACAGGTACTTTTTTAATTTATTGTTTAAAACTTTCCTTTAATCTCATTCCGGTGTTTGGGCTTTCAGCAACTTAACACCATTAGGAACACTTGCCATGTTTGCCAACACAACAGAGGAACGTTTAGCGTGCTCATTTTTGTCATATTGTTTGTTGCTTCCGGAGGTAATCGCCCCCTCTCTCCTTCACAGTCAAACTATTAAGAACTTATTTGTTTTAAGCAGTTTGTTACATGTGTTTAATTCAAGGCCAGAAGGGTCAGCTCTTGTCCTTTCGCCTTACCTCTAATCTCTGACCTGGCTTCTTCAGCATGTTGCTGCTGTGGCAGCTGATAGGGCATTTCGCTTATCCCTAACCTGCTTTTGTAGCCATAACATTACCTCCAGCTCCTTGGCCTTGCGTACAGCTGCATTAGTAAACAATGGGATAACCGTGTGCTCCATCCTCTTTGAATGCATCATCATTCTAATTTTTAGGGAAGTTCTCCTAAAACAAATATTTGATTTACCTTTTGCATTTCTACTTTTATTATTTTAAAAAAAATGGAACATGTTGCTCAGAAATGATAGCAAATGTGTCATTTCTACATTGTTTTTAATTTCAGTTAGCCTGTTTGATAAATTGTTTTTCCAGAAATACCATAAAGTTGCCATGAATGAAACAGATAAAATAAGACCTGCAGTGATAATGACTTGCCTTTCCTAAGTGAGCTAAAGCTTTACTGTTTGTAAATTGTTTTAAAGCTACTGCTCTGTTTTTTTTTTTGTCTTCCTGCCAGGGTCTGAATGGTTTGTTGCTTGAGCATAAACCTTTAGAAGAGATCACCAATGGACACTCAACCCATAAGCCTGTGAGCTAAGAATGACTTCTAGTTGATCCTTTGTAATTATTTGTTGCTAGGAAGACTTTTTTAAGGTAGACATTGCCTGTTTGAACATTTTTTGCAGGTCATGAATGGAGTAATTGTAGGGCAAAATGGCAAAGACCACACCATCGGCAGTGCTCCTCTCAGATCTCTGCCGGTAATGACATTTTAATTTAGTAACTTCCTTTAAACTACTGCACTCACCTTCCATGTCGTGTAATCTGTGTTGAATGTTCAGATCTCAGCGCTGAAGCAGAACGGTCTTCTGCAGACTCTGGCAGCAGGTGGAGACGAGCTCCAGCCTTCAGGTAATACACAACCTCTCCTTTGTTTCATCCTCTTTCCGTTTGAATTCATGCATTTCCTAGAAACCAAGTGGGTGCTGGAGGAAGTTCACGCAGAAGTGATAATAACTTGTCTCGTGGAAGCACAGACAGTCTGAAGGGCTCATCTCTAACGAAGGATGTGTAAAATAGTCTACTTTTTGTTAGGTTGAACAGGACAATGTGACAGAATGGAGAGACTAAAGAGGTGCTTTTTAATTTGACCTGATGTGTGATTTTATCCACAGAGGAAAAGGACGATGCAGAGCTGAAAAAGGCCAGACAGGAGTGGGAGGCTCTGGAGAACATTCAACCAGGTGCGCTGCTTTACCTGTTTGCACTCAGGCGAGGATGGCTTTGTAGAAAAACGTTTTGCTTTTCTGGTATTTCATGTAGAAAATTGTTCAATACCCCCTGATTAAAATTTCTGTCACTAGTAATAAATTGCTGAACTGATCTCCTAAACGTATCAAGTGAAAAAAAATGTTTTTTTTTTTTAACAAGTTAATCAAGAACGATGCGCTGATTTTCACAAAAATATTATTTTTGATATAACAAGCTTTGGCACGTGAATTGGCTTTTGACGCTTAAACTCACTTTAAAACCATCACTTGGCCTTTCCTGATGACTATTCAAGAGCATAGGAACCATGAAATCCAGAAAGCAACAAGCCATAACCAAACAGAACCTAGCTCAGTAAACAAGCCGACTACACAGCCATGTGGGCTTTCTATCAGCTTTCTTAATAAAGGTTGAACGAATATACTTCATTAAAAATCTGATGTTTTAAAGAGCAAGTCAGCCTTTTGTTATGTTTGCTCTCTATGTTTTCTGTTAAGATTTTAAGTGCACAGCTGTGTTTTTGGTTTTGTTATGCAGGAAAAAAAACTTTATTTTTGAGACATTTTTTTGTCGAGTTACAGCCGTTTGTTAATAAATGTGCCTGTGTGACAACTGGAACTAAGCTTTGACTCGGAAATATATTTTTGTTATTACTTTTATGGAAAGAAACAAAATATCAAGATGTATATCGTGTATCACCATACTTCGTAAAAATATTGAGATATTAATTTTGGTTCGTATCGCCCAGCCCTAATGCAAAACAAATTTTAGAAAACAGCAGCACAATGTTCTGTTTCTGAAGTCTGCAAATAATCAAATAAAAAGTTGGAAGTTCTGTTGATTGACCAAGATTATATAAATATTTTCTGTCAAAGATGTGCTTGAAATGAAAACAAAAAACCCAAACTCTTCTCTATCTGTTGAGACTGAGGTTGGATCAGTAGAGCTTTTCGTCAGTTGTTGGTGAGAAATTTTCAAAGTAAAAATTTGAGTTAAATAAATACCATCAAGATTTGAAAGGACATACGCAGACAAATCACATCTTGTTTTTTACAGCGGCATAAACTGAAGGTCTTACCATATTTCACCCCATCACATTAAAAGGCTTTGTTAAATTTAGACCAAATTATTTATTTGAGTTCTTTATTTTTAAGAGCTGAAAATGTAAAGAGAACAATAAAGGAAACAAAAATGTTGATGTTAGTTTGATTTCACCAAATTAATCTTTTACTGATTTAGGTCCATTTAGTCGCTGCACTGACACCAAATTGTTTTCAGACTGTTGAATGTTGCTCTAAGTTGATGATCTGAAATAATAACTTTTTGTGCTCAAACAGCTCTGGCTGAGGACTCAAACCCAACGCCTCTCATCTCCTTCAATGAAGCCCTGCAGTACTTCCAGACCACAGATCTCGGGGACTTATTGGTAATAAAAATAGAAATACAGGTGCTGTAAAATGAGAATATCATGAAAAAGTTGATTTATTTCAGTAATTCTATTCAAAAAGTGAAACTTGTATATTATATTCATTCATTACACACAGACTGATATATTTCAAAAGTTTATTTCTTTTAATGTTGATTATTATAACCAACAACTAATGAAAACCCCAAATTCAGTATCTCAGAAAATTAGAATATTGTAAAAAGGTTCAATATTGAAGAGACCTGGTGCCACAGTCTAATCAGCGAATTAACTCAAAACACCTGCAAAGGCCTTTAAATGATCTCAGTCTAGTTCTGTAGGCTTCACAATCATGGAGAAGACTGCTGACTTGACAGTTGTCCAAAAGACGACCATTGACCCCTTGCACAAGGAGGGCAAGACACAAAATGTCATTGCTAAAGAGGCTGGCTGTTCACAGAGCTCTGTGTCCAAACACATTCATAAAGAGGTGAAGGGAAGGAAAACATGTGGAAGAAAAAAGTGTACAAGCAATAGAGATAACTGCACCCTGGAGAGGATTGTGAAACAAAACCCATTCAAAAATGTGGGGGAGATTCACAAAGAGTGGACTGCAGCTGGAGTCAGTGCTTCAAGAACCACCACGCTCAGATGTATGCAAGACATGGGTTTCAGCTGTCACATCCCTTGTGTCAAGCCACTCTTGAACAAGAGACAGCATCAGAAGCGTCTCACCTGGGACTGCTGCTGAGTGGTCCAAAGTTATGTTCTTTGATTAAAGTAAATTTAGCATTTCCTTTGGAAATCAAAGTCCCAGAGTCTGGAGGGAGAGGAGAGGCACAGAATCCATGTTGCTTGAGGTCCAGTGTCAAGTTTACACAGTCAGTGGTTTGGGGTGTCATGTCATCTGCTGGTGTTGGTCCACTGTGTTTTCTGAGGTCCAAGATCAACGCAGCTGTCTACCAGGACGTTTTAGAGACTTCATGCTTCCTGCTGCTGACCAACTTTATGGAGATGCAGAATTCATTTTCCAACAGGACTTTGCATCTGCACACAGTGCCAAAGCTACCAGTACCTGGTTTAAGGACCATGGTATCCCTGTTCTTAATTGGCCAGCAAACTCACCTGACCTTAACCCCATAGAAAATCTATGGAGTATTGTGAAGAGGAAGATGTGATACACCAGACCCAACAATTCAGAAGAGCTGAAGGCCACTATCAGAGCAACATGAGCTCTCACAACACCTGAGCAGAGTCACAGACTGATCGACTCCATGACACGCAGCATTACTGCAGTAATCCAGGAAAAAGGAGCAACAACTAAATATTGATGCTGCACATGCTCATACTTTTCATGTTCATACTTGTCATGCTCATACTTTTCAGTTGACCAACATTTCTAAAAAAAAATTTTTTTGAATTGGTCTTAAATAATATTCTAATTTTCTGAGATACTGAATTTGGGTTTACATTAGTTGTTAGTTATAATCATCAACATAAAAAGAAATAAACATTTGAAATATGTCAGTCTGTGTGTAATGAATGAATATAATATACAAGTTTCACCTTTTGAATGGAATTACTGAAATAAATCAACTTTTTCATGATATTCTAATTTTATGACCAGCACCTGAATATGTTTAATCATAAGCCCAGTCTCTGATGCAGATTATGGTCTCTTTTTTTGTGAGATTTAACAAAACGGCTCCAAAAAAGCTTCAAAAGTCTGCGATGACTTCCAGCGGCTGGAGAGCTGTACTATGAAATATTAACACAAAGATCAGATTTGTTACTTCTGGATTTAGTGACGGTGACTCTGACTGGCTTTGTCTCGACAAATCCCACATCTGCAGAAGAACATCCAGCCTACCATTCGTAGAACTGGTCTGGCTGCCATCACGCACTTCCTGTTTGGACCTCCTCGACTGCACAAAGAGCTCCTGGAGGAGAGGGATCTTGTTTTTGCCATTGCACAATGTGAGTGTGTGTAGTCATGCCACCAGGTAAAAAAAAAAAAAAAGCAAGATTTTATTAAACCACTGAGTTTATTTCCAAATTTTTTGTGGTGGTCTTTTTAGGCCCCGTGGATAACAACCAAACAGTCCACATGCGTGTTCTGCAGACCATTTATAAAAGGCTGATAGGAAGCAGGCTGGATTGTCCTCGGTATGGTGCGCACTGGGAAAATATTGGCTTTCAGGGTAAGACATATTAAAACTACTTTTGTGTGAATACCATTTCTATATAAAATTCCTGTTTTGCACGTGTTAAAGGCTGAAATTATTTAGTTACTGTTTATCGTTTATTTGAATAAACATATAAATTAATCCACATGTGTTGGTTTGAGGTTGTGATTTGCATCTTTTAACAGAAATCATCAAACATGTAAACATTGCCTGGTGGTTTGCTGGTGTGCTCTGCAGGTACCGACCCAGCCACTGACCTACGTGGCACTGGTTTCCTTGGGCTGATGCACGCTCTGTACTTTGTGATGGACCCAGAGATTCTGCCTCTGGCTAGAGATATCTACAAGTTATCACAACACCCTACACAGGTATCATTAAGTCATACAATACACCAATATAAACCCTTTAACTCGTGCCAGAGTCAAAAAGTCACATGTAAGTATTTTATTTTTGTAATCACGATGAATAAAATAGATTTTATTATTTTATCAAAACAAAATTCTGCTTTTCGTTCATGTGGTGCTAAAACGAAAAAGTTCCTAATGGGATCAGTGTTGTCTGCTATGAGATGACTGTATGTCAGGAGTACTGTGTTTCTCAGATACTTTTCCTTTTGGACTTGCAGTACTGTGCAGAAGTCTTAAGCCAACCTAATGCGTTTCATGTTGATATTATACTTCCAGGGTGCCAGACTTTCCTATAATCTTGTGGAACGAGGAGATTTCAATATTTTATGCTGTGTGCACATACAAAAGATGAAAACTGGACACGTGGATGACACTGCACAAAAAGACTGAACTTCAAAAATAAATGATTACTGAGATTTACTGTGTCCCTACACTGTACAGAACCATGTTGCTAAAATCTCATCATGTCTGTCAAACAGCCGTGCTTAGACTTTGTAAAAAGATTCAGCTATATAAATTAAAAATATATATTATTTCCCCCAACAGGCTGCTAGTAACAAAGTGCCTAAAATATAAAATTCTAAACTGAAAGGAATTGTTCAACGTTGGTTCTTTTCTCAAGGGTCCATCTCTTACTGGACTGGTGACAGTCAGAGACCAGTGTGAGAAAACAGGCTAATTTAAAGTTGCTGTCTCTGAATTCTCAGTATTTGCAGCCAGACAGCTGTACAGCTTTGTTTTCTGCAGTTTTTTGTATTTATTTTTATCATAGCTGTTTTTGCATGCAACGCTTACAAAACTATTGTAGTTAATTATTATTGTTATTTTGTTGCTCACCTCCTCCCACATCGTACCCACCTCTAGCTGCCTCACAGCTGCTGCCACATTTACAATTTAACCCACTGGAGTAAACTTTAGAAATAAAGACGAGCAGCTTTGGAGCAGTTCTTTAAAAATTATTGTTAACTATTGATATTTTTTATAGCTGGAGAAGGAGAAGCTTCAATGCAGGTGTTCAAATACGTTTTTAGTGCTCTAAAATTACAAAATTAAATTGACAACTGTTTGAGATGGGTTTGAGATGCCCGCAACAGCTCTGCAACTATTTTGAGACTGCATTTGTTGCAACACTGCTTTGAATGTGTTCAAAATCAAAGCGACAATTGGTGAGGAAAACCCCTGCAAACATTTTGAGACGTGTTTGAGACTCCCTCACAAACTGTTTGCAAACTAGTTGCCAACAGTTACAGCCCAGTGTGATATTACTATAAGTTTATGTGCCTTTTTCACATTTAATTGATTTATTGGTGAGAATTAAGTAGCTTAATAAATAACAAACCCCTCCTCTCTGTTAAAGGTACAGTAGAAAGACTTCTATAAAATGATTGCAAAAGTAAGTGAAGTCTAAAACTTTCAGAAAGGCCGGAGAACGATTTCTCTAGTCTACTTTAAAAGGTTACCAGAAAGTCTGTGTAATGTGAGAACAAAGAGAAAATGACAAGTGGCTGAAGGTTCTTGCACAGGTCTGTAAGTTTTGCTGTGTATTTTCTCTGGTTCAGAACTTCCCATTCAGTGTGATGTCGATCAACATGACCCGCATTGCTCTGCAAGTGCTGAGAGAGGAGGCCCTGTCCAAGTGAGTCCCTCCTGCTCAGTTTGACTGCGTCTCACGTGGTGAGGTCTGCTGTCTTTTCTCATTACGAGCGAACACCAACACCCCTCTCTGCCCTTCGTCATCCCAGAGAGTGCAATCGTCGTCAACAAGTGGTTGGTGTCCTGAACGAGTTTTATGTTGCCACATACCTGCATCTGTTCCAGCTGTGGAAGACCCAACAAAAGACCATTGCTGACTCTGGCTTTGTTCTAAAAGGTAAAAAAAAAAAAAAGTATTTTTCTTCTTTTACCAAAAACAGTCACCTGAAATTCTAATTTATCAAATAAATTGTCCAATGTTTAAAAATAACAATAAATATATAACTGTGAAATGCATGTTTTTATGTTTAATAATCATTTATTATCAACCTCAATGTTATTTCCTAAGGTGGATTGTTTCATTGCTTGTTTGGAAAGCGTCTGCTTTTCTCCTGAATGGGACGTTAGAGCCAGTTCTGTTTGTTTGGCACAAAAACTGGAAACTGTGAAGCGCAGCCTGCTTCATGTTGCCTCGTGGTGCACCCCCCACCCCCCTAAGTATAAAAATGTCTGTCTTAGGAAAAGCCCTGTACACGTCTGCTGGTAAACTAAAGTATGTCTCTTTTACTTTTTTATTTTACATTAACTGAACAGGTAAGATCCATTATGATGCCCTTGTGCTGCGCTAAACCTCTGGCTTCATATATTGATCTCGTTTAGCTCAGAAAACATGTCGTGTTTTCCAGACAGTCAAGCCGCTCCTTTTCATACCAGTGTGGTTATTTGTGCGTGTAATTCAGCACGGGCCCAGCGTTTTCTGTTTTGTAACCCACAGAAGTGGAGCTTTTTGCCAAAAAGAATCCCAAGCAGATGCTGCGCCGACTAGAGGTCTTCCTGAAAGAGAGGCGGGCAGGTGGGATCCCCCGTGGGACGTCGCCAGACCCGCAGGCCCAGCAGCCCTCGCCCAGCCTGGGGGAGCGAGAGGCCAGATCTGGAACAGGGCAAGGAAGCAGGGGAAAGGAGATGCACTTCACAGGAGTGTGTGATCTCCCACCGGACATGGAGGGAGAGGCCAGACTTATCTAAGCTAGAGTCTGTGTGAGTGTGTGAGAGCTGTCCGTAACAAATGTCTATTACTGTACGTGTGAAAGTCTGAGGAAGAGCTCACCAGTCCCTGATCTGGGGTCTGCTATCTGAACCCTACATTCATACACTTCTCCTTCCACCGCTGCTGGGGTGCTGCACTTTGACCAGATGGAGTTCTCTTTGATTTTTTTGTTGTAATTTATTCTTTAAGCTGGGGACATGGAGTCGTTGTACATAGATGGGTCTTCACCGCAAGATGTCACACATTATGAAAAGAAATGGGTATTTGCACTTTTTTCTGTCATTGTAGTAGCCAAACCGACAGCTGCCAAATTCTACTTTAACTCTACCTGTCTAGAAGTCCAAAACGTACACGTTTGTGTCTCAAGGATCTCAGCCACAGCACGTGGGCAAAACACGAGAGGTAGAGAAGACAATGAACAACCCAGAGGAGATTATCAGCCTATCGGCAGGGAGCAGCTTGATTAGAGCAGTCTAATCGTTTCACATTCACTGTTCAAAGTGAGAAAACCAGAAAAGGACAATTAGTTCAGGTGTGTAGACAAAAAGACACAAGTGGTGTTTGTTTTTATGGTCCTGATGGGTTCAATCCAGATCTAACTATAGGGACAATTATTTTCAGTAACGTTATCCCTTTCTTAATAAACAACTGTCCCTTTAAAGCGTAACTTCCCAGTTATATGTAAAAGTACTTCAGACTTTTATCAGACTTGGTGAGCGTTTGAAGGATTTATCTTAAATTCTATCAGAGCATCTGAAAGTTGTGATTTCTTAGCTCGTTACGGGTGTCGCAAAGGAGACGTTTCATAGCCGAGTGTGTGTGTTTGGTCCCAGCAGAAGCCAAGGGTCTGAACGTTCTCTACATTCCGTTATAAAGCATGTGATTGTATTTTTTTAATTTAGTTTTGAACAGTTAGGTGATATTTCCGTGTTTGTGCGCGTGGTTAAATTACCGAGCTGAAGCTGATGAAGGGTGCCTCTCCTCGGAGACGTATGGTACAGTATGCAATCCTAGGTCTTTCTTTATGATAATCAAAACACTAGTGCTGTGTGATGATAGAAGTCGTTCCTAATTTCAGGGTTTGTGCACTCGTGCAAGCGAATGTGTTTTCTGTATGTATGTGAGTCGTTTTAACGGAAACTACAGATAGGGTGCTTTCTTTTTGCACACAGCGAGTCTGCTTTACTAGGAGCTCGATCTGTTGCGCTGCAGATCTGGTACCGGAGTCGTCCTTAAAATGGTACGTTCTCTGAGCGGACGATATCCCGAAACAGCTGCACGTTTCTGTCCCGTGGACCGGGTCGAGCTCCTGAGTAAAGCTGCTTCCTGCCTCATGTTCACGTGAAACCATCTCGTCGTCGTCTCAATCTGTAGCATGTTCAGGTAGCACTAGTACTGTAGCATCCTAAAGCCGCCGCCTCGTAACGCTCGTTGATGTCATGTCTCGGTTACAGTCTGTAGCGTCAATGAGTGTGCAAACTGTTACTACTATAGCACATGCATTTCATGGTTTTCTTCTCGAGGAGGCACAGTGAGCTCCACCTGAGCTCTAACATGTGAGGTGGTGATGGTTGAAATGGTGCCTGCATCAAACCGTGTAGGGTAGATCGCCGCTTTGTCCTCAAGTCCCCTTTTACCGTCTCTCTTTGAGCCGTCGTGCCACAGGTGGAACCTCCTGCATTCATGTAACGCCGCATGCAGCTAGCCACGAAACGGGAGTCGTTTTAACGCACCGGCACGTGAGCTTTCTGTCGACATCTGCTCCGTTACTCTTCGCCATCTCACCTTCATAACGTCGAGGATTGAGCTTACGTAGTGATGACTGAGCTGGAAAATTTGCACTGTTGTAGATATTTGATATGTGACGTATGCAAGAGGAACTCTTCAATAGCCATAATGTTCATTGTCGCCCGCATCATGAAACGGGCTTCCCAAAGTCCGATCCCCCCCCCCCCCCCCGTTCAGAAACGAACCGCACCATCGATACGATCTCATGGTTTTAGTTTTATTGCTTTTTAAGCTGATGAGCAGTACAGTGTATGTAAATCAGGAAGTTTGTATATAAAGAATTAATGATTGTAACTGTATGATTGTCTGTAGGGCATTATACTGAAACACATTGCTTACCTCAAGACTTGAGACAAATCTCTCCTTTTCTCTCTGCTGTGTGTTGTTTTGGCCTCTCAGTCGGACTCCTGTTTCCTTTTCTCGCACCAGGTATATAATTTGTATTTGCCGCCTGAAACAACAGTTGTACGCAAGTACTACAAAAGTCTGGTCAACGCTGGGTGTAGTTTACTTACTGTACAGGCCCGGTCGCTCTGACGCCCAGCTGCAGGTAAAAGGTTCCTTATTAACCGAGCTTTAATCGGCCGACGTTGAAACAAGCTGGGTTTCTTGTGGCTTCAGTGATGCGTGCTGTGATTCGATGTTTGATGTGAAGAACACACCGAGAACCAGTCCTGTGTTTTCAACGCAGATCACAAACTGTTCAGTAAATGTGAAGATACAAGCTTGTCTGGCAGTCAGGCCCTGGTATGTACTCGGTATCTAAACAAGGCCTGATTTATATACATGTTACCAAAAAGGTTCTGGTTTATTTTCATCAATAGAACATTCACTATGCTTTGACCATCATTTTGAGTTCATTTGAGAAACAGGGAAAGAAAAAAAACGGGTTCTTGCAGGATGTCTGATGCGCTGAGAGCTGTGGCCTGAACGTCTGCGTCCTACAGCAGCAGCTCGGCAGATACAATCACTTCTCTCAATGTCCTGTTCTTTATATAAAAGGTCTTTTACTGTTGTCCTCATGCCCCTCAGAGCATTCTAGGACTATCCCTTGATTGTAGAAGCCCTATTTTATACTGAGAGTTATTGCAGAATAAAGTATGTGCTGTTGTACATTAAATGTATTGTATGGAGAAAGCTAAATAAATGCTGTTTTAAAAGCTATTTTTGTTTATTTTCTTAGTCTTGCTCGGCAGATTTTAAGCTGAAAAAATGATCATTTTAGCATTCAGCTGGTTTGGAGTTCAATTTGTTTTTCAGCCACTAGAGGGCGCACTTTGATCCTGTTTCTGTGCCACAGAAGAGTTACTGAATGATTGTGCTGCAGATTAATATTAAAAAAGAACAACAGTAGAACATGCCTGCTAAGTGTTTTTGTTTTTTCAAAGTAGACCTCTAACCATTCGTCAGTAATTTGTTAAGTTTTACTCTAAACTTTATTTTTAAAGATCCACCTGAAACCTCAGCTGACGGACTGAGCTCTGATAATGCCAACAAGTTGATCCACTGGTAACGCTCTCAAACTGGCAGTCTCTGCTAATAAGACAAACAAAATACTTGGGGCAGATCTGGTTTCGCTTCGCATTCTGATTCACCCCAGAACCATCGTGAAACGCCTGCAGACTGATGAGATTTTGGTCAGACTGAAAAAAGTTGGGGTCATCCTGGTGCTTTATGATGCCTCCACAGCTGCTCTCAGTCAAACCCTCGGCCTGCAGCTCCAGATCACTGACCTGCTGAATCACCGCACACACAGGATACACTTATCAACCTACTAACTTCTTTTATTTTTGTTTTTAGAACTACTAATGTGAATCAAATCTATGTTTTCATGCTTAAGATCTCTGTGCAGCCAGAGCTCAGCTTTAATGTACAGGGACTTTTATGAAGGAATAAAAGCATAAATGCTGTAATCAAATAACTCAAGCTCTTCAAATGATTCATAATGCATCATTTTTCTTATATCGCATGTCTAACTGGGGCGTTCTGGCCCAGTGGGGATGAATAGAAAGGACCAGTTTTAAAGTCTGCTTCCATTTGTACCTAGTGAGCCTGCTGGATTACAGACTTCCCTCCCCCCTACTTTGCTCCTCTCCGTCTGCAGTCATTGTTTCCTGCCCAGCTGATCCCGACGCTCAGTTCAAGGCTGAAACATTATGCAGAGCACTGCTCGCTTTATGCTGACACGTGGAAATTACACACACCTACAGTAAGGAGGCAGAGTCTCTTTAGTGCTGTGATTTGGCTCAAACTTCCTTAAATTAACTGGATTTTTACTACAAAGTAAACACTTAGGATGGAATTATAATTTATTGAAACATGAACATCAAAATCAATTTCCCATTTGAGCCAAATATTCTACTTTGCTGCATTAATTTGATTAAGTTTGCATGCTCTCATGGCAGTTTAATAACCGACAGGAGCCGTCGACTGCAGAAAATGGAAGTGCTGCAAAATGTGAGGAAGTTTTAAATCTCCCAAGGGCATCAGTAAAATGTGCTTTTGGACATTTGAGAATGTTCCTTTTTATAAATTGGTTAGTTTGTGTTTGTTTCCATATTGCATGTGCTTTTTGTCATGTTTTAATAACTTTCATTATAAAGAAATCATCCTCCAGCCGGCTCCCGCCAGTAAAAATGACCTCGGCCTGACCTGCATTCTTCACAGCTGCAGTCATGCCTCCACTGATCTGACTGCACAGTGTGATGATGGTTTTCCTCAAATTCACCCCTCACTCTGTTTCTTTGCAGATTGTTTTGCTCGACTGACTGAGACCCCACGAGGTAAATGGTTTCAGCAGGTGTCCGTGCCTTTGGGCCTGTCCGAGTGGCTCCAGAGGAAATGGGTTTTGTTCAAACGTTCAGCTCATTCAGGACCTCCCTGTGACAGCTTTTTGTGCAATTGTTACTTTTTGGCATGTTTAGATTTGTCGGCCATGTTTTTCCCATTGAAAATGAATGGAGCTCTCTCTGCACATCCTTCAAACACTGTTTAAACTTGTACTGCTCCTTTCAGCTTTTGTTTTAGTTCAACTTCTTTCTGATCTTTTCAGCTAATTTCTGCTGTTTTGTTCACTTTTCTGCTTCTTTCTGCTAACTTCAGCTTTTTAAGCTGCTTTTTAGTTATTTTTATACTAATTTTAGGACACCCCCCCCCCCCCCCCCAACAATTTGTGCTTCTTTTAAATAATTTGACATTTTTATGCTCTTTTCAGCTGGGGGAGTGGTGGCGCAGAGGTTAGAAAAGGCAAGCCTGTGATCAGAATCAGAAGGTCGTTGGTTTGACTCCCCAGACCGACAACATCAAAATGTGGATGGGAAAGGTGAAACACCTGCTTCCACCCTAATTTGCCCCACTTTGGACCCTTGAGCAAGGCCCTTAACCCCACCATCTGCTCCCCTGGGTGTCCTAGATAGCAGCTCCCTGCTCCACACAGAGGGCTGTGGTAGCTCAGTGGTCTGTGGTTGTGTCAGGAAGGACATCCTGTGTAAAAATAATTGCCTAGCCTTAGTTCGCTGTGGTGACCCCTGCAGAAGAGAGTAGCCGAAAGAAGAAGAAAAGCTATTTTCAGCTACTTTTCTGCTGATATTAAACTTTTTAGTTAGTTTCAGGATTCTCTATTTTCCAGTTTTCATCAAATGTCAGGTGTTCAAATTCAACTCACATCAACAGTTTATCATTGAAACCTTTTCAGCTGGTTTCAGCTTCTTCAGCAGCTTTCAGCAGAAATCATTCAGCAAAAAGCACACGCACTGCATTTTCTCAGGAAATGACATTCCTCTAGTTACATTTGTTTTAATCATTTAAGATAGTTGCATCATGTGTAATGAACATGTTGGAAACAGTCTGAGAGGGCTGGACCAACGTTTGGCCCAGGAGCTCTCCATCAGGAGGCCTAAATGAAAGATGCAGGTAAAGATGGATCCTTTGAGAAAACTCTGCGCAAAAGCTTGAGCTGTTTTAAAAGTGACACTCATTTGTCGTGTTTATGAGTGGGTTTAAGCAAACACGAGATAAAAACAATGATTTGTTTGAGAATTTACACTGTGTAAAGATCTGAAGTTTTATTTGTCTACCTTTTTCCTTACTAATCAAATTTCTAACTAAACTAAGTAGATCTGTTTGTACAAGTTTAAGTTCCTGGCAGCTAAATGTAACGCTGAAGGGACTGACGGGCTTTCCAAAGATGGAGTCGAAAACAGAGAGGGGAAAGAAAACACCAGATTTTTGAAAGGTTATAATCTGCTTATACAAGTCTCCCAGTGTGTGTGTGTGTGTGTGTGTGTGTGTGTGTGTGTACATGCCGCTCTGTGACCCCCTCACTCGACTTTTTCTTCAATAAGTACACTTTCAAAAAAGTGGAATTTACAGTAAAACACCATCGACTGTGGTTGCCAAAATTTCACCTACAATGACCGGAGTGATGTGGGGGGAGACAGTGTCCCCCCCAAGAACACTGGTGCCCCCCCCTAACTGCAGGCCCCCTTGGCCAGATCCTCTTTTGTTCCAAAATGTGCATGTTTAATTTCCCCTTGTCATTTATGGTTAACAGAACCTCAGATATAAGCAACTAACATTGTTTTTGAGCAATTAGGAGTTCAAAATATAAATACATATAATTATTTTAAATAAAACTTAAAGTCTGGACTCCTTGAATAAGGACGACTGATCTAAAATCACTGTCCTCAGCATTTCGGGGTTTATAATAATAATATCTCTTGATAAATATAAATTTAGGACACGCTTCAGTGAGTTGAGCAGATGTGCTTCTTTCAACGATTAATATCACCGGTAAATAAAATAAAACTAAAGCAGACATGTGTTTATTAGAAGCTGATTACATATTGCTGTATTTATCAGTTCATCTTTTTATGACAGCAACATAACAAATCTCCTGAAATTCTGTCGCCCACCCCCATTAAAACATTTCTGGAGCGGTGCACTGGACTTTTGTTTTTTTGTATTATCCCATTATCTTTACTTCTTAAAACATTTAACGTTATTCAAAATAAAATTTCCAATACAAATGTGGCGAGATCACTTCAGTTTCTTTCATTATTGTTCTTTTTGAAAGCTCGCGCTGGTTTTAATTTATTGGAGCTACTTTTAGCTTTACCTCTTTGCTTCTTTTAGCTACAACATCTTGAGGCTTGCTTATTATCGGCATTTGTTTTCTAATTTTAGCTTCTGCATTGCTTGGTTTAAACGGAGCAACAAACTTGAACACATTCAGCAGTAGTGGGTGTTGTGTAGTGTGGGGGGGGGACAAACATTCAGACATTCAACGTATGACTCCTTTCGTCCTCCCCCGTGCTCCTCTCCTCTCCTTGTGTAATGTGGTGCTGGAGGAGTTGCTCCTGCCTCCTGCTGTTCAGCTTGGTGTGATTTTACAGTCTCACCCTTCAGCCTGACAGTCTGGGCCCTCTCCTGCAGCCCCCCCACCCCCCACCCCCCTGTTGTGACTCGTCCGGCAGGTGAACAGGATCCTCTGGTCTTGAGCTGTTGTTTCAGCTGATCCAAATTGCAGGGTACTGTAATTGGTAGCCCTGCCTATTCATTTGACTGGATTGCTTTTTGCTTTGTGTCCTTCTCTCCATCTGTCTCTCTGAAGCCCTCCTCCCCGCCTATCACCCCCCCCCCCCCACACACACACACACACACACACACACACACACACACACACACACACTCATTGCTGTCTAGCCCAGTCTGACAAGACACACTGGCTGTGTGGAGCTGAGGAGACCTCCCTGCTGGAGTAAAAAGTTTAGATCACAGAGGGGGAAAGGCTGATTCTCCTGGAAGGTGAACTGGTGTGTACTGGACGGCTGAAAAAGGGAAACCTCAAACCCAAGGATTGTTTTGCAGCTGGAGGAGCAACAGGTATGACAGGCCGAGCTGTGACTGTGTCCGTGGCTTTGTTGGCCCTTTGCTTTCTGCTGATTCCCAAAGGAGGGAGGAGTGCCGGGGGGATAGTTTCTCTCCTGCAGATCGAACAGGAGACGCAGACGGAGGATGAGGTGCGAGACGAGTCCCTGGATGAGGCAGAGAGGGAGCAGGAGTTTGAAGTGGACCCACTGAGAAGCAGCATCAGAGTCCGGAGAGACTCGGAAGGAGCTGCACATGCAGGTAAGCTGAGAACGATCTGCACATGTGACACAGACATAACGGTTCGTTTGGAAATGTAGTTTGAGCAACGGCATGGGGGAGACAAACATTCAAAACATTCAACGTATGACAGCTCCAAGTGGCTGGAGAAAGTCCAGATGTTCACCAGAATTTGTTCAGGGCTTGAACGTTTTCAGTGGAGCATGCTGAAGACAGATTTGAAAATGCCAAACTCCATTCCAGTAGTCCTGCATGATTAATGCCGACTCCATGCTTTCATGTTGGAGAACTGTCTGGGGACTAATGCACTCTGGCCCTTTAAAGCACTTTATTTCTTGACGCGTCCTCAGACTTTAATAAACACACATCCAAACGAGCCATTTACTGATCCTCCCCTGGAGTTCCAAAAGTGGGAACGAGCAGCCTGATGACAGATTTCATGTCATTAAATCTGAGCTCATGGTGCACACAGCTAATGGAAAGGAAGACCCAGGTTTTCCATGAAAATGCTGCTTCAGACAGACCTAAAAGGAAACGCTAATAGACCTCCAGAAACCACGGAAATGGATCCAGCAGACTGGCTTCTCTTTGACGACACAGCAGGAAAACCTTCACAGCAGAACTCTAAGAACAAATGCAAACATGAAGCAAATGTGTAATCTTTATAATTATAACTTTAATCATGAGGAAAATATGATGGTTGTATTTTATATTCAGGTTGAGGAAAAGACAGGGTTCTGTAACGCAGGAGTTGTCCGGGGCAGTGGGTGATATTTGTATTAATAATTCATCTGATAATGCAGATTTTGGAAAAACTTGTTTTGTCCTCCAGGCGTTTGGAGCAGAGTGAGGCGAGCACCAGATGAAGGTAAAAAGAAGAAGAAGGACAAGAAGAGCAAAGAACCAAAGGACCCAAATGCCACCAAGAAGCCTAAAACTGACAAGAAGGGCAAGAAGAAGGACAAACTGAAAACAACGACTCTACCACCCACCACCACAAGTGAGAGCAGACAGAATTCACGTTTGTACACGAACCACTGATTCTTCCCACGTGTTGCTGACCTGAAGTCTGTTTGGTGCTTCCAGCTCTGCCAACAGAACCCCCCACAGATCCTCAGTCATACCCAGATTACTATCCAGATTCTGGTGAGCTCCTTTACACTTTCAGAGACTGCATGAAGGTTTTTGGGTAGCAGAAAACTAGATTCAAACTGTATCCAGCCTCTTCCTTAAGTCTGAACACATGGTTTTGGTGAAACTTCCACCATGAAGAACGTCAGGAACGTGGAGCAGAAAGACTAAACTAAAGCACATCGATGTGTAATACTGTCAGAAAACATTTACTGAAATGTGATGACTTCACTTAAATTAATGTTTTAATTTGATTGGTCTTGTCATATGGTAATATAGCACTGTTTTTATTTCCTATTGCATCAACTTCATAATTAAAAGCTACTTTTAAGATAAACACCTGAACATAAGGATCAAACTCATAAGAATAAGATAAACTAACCTGGAATCAAGACAACGAGTCCCTCTGGTTTTTAAAGGGTAACTCAAATTGTTCTAAGTTTCTAGATAGCACTGGTAAACCTGCAGCCACTGAGACGACACGTGCTTCTACTTTTAAATGTGGAACAGGTGCGTCAGTGCTGTGTTTAGACAGTTCTGAGTGGTCCGGACCAAGGTGATGTTTGAACAGATGGGGTCCAGATGTTTTCTAAACTCTGTGACCTCTGGTTCAGCTGGTTTCCAGACATCATATACTGCCTTAAAGATGGTTACTACTCAAAGTGATCAAACATCTGAACCACTTCAAATCTTTGGCCTTAAGTGGTCCTAATATCTTCAAATCTTTGGCCTTA
>NC_056505.1:28652276-28660626 GCF_014905685.2 Nematolebias whitei
AGCTGGTCCTAATATCTTCAAATCTTTGGCCTTAGCTGTTCCTAATAGCTTCAAATCTTTGGCCTTAGGTGGTCCTAACATCTTCAAATCTTTGGCATTAGGTGGTCCTAATATCTTCAAATCTTTGGCCTTAAGTGGTCCTAATATTTTGTCCCACATAAAAATAAAAATAAAAATAAAAAAATCATTTTGGATCTCAACGGGAACAAATTTTCAAGTTATTTTATCCCAAAATTACTAAACCAGAACTTCATGAGTAAAATGTTTGATTGGGCTAATTTATCAAATTATAAGTACGAACATCAAAGCTTAGATAAAAAAGTAAAAAGTATAAGTCTTAGAGTCTTGGGCGGATGTGGCTGAGTGGTTAGAGCAGTAGTCCTCCAGTGCAAGAGTTGTGGGTTTGAACTTCGAATCCACCAGCAGTCACATACCAAAGTGTTCCTGGGTAAGACACTGAACCCTCATTGTCTCCGATGTGTGTCCCATCAGTGTATGAATGTGATAAAGCTCTGATTAGTCTCTTTAGAATCCATCCATCCATCCATTATCTTTACCCGCTTGTTCCATTTTGGGTCACGGGGGTCGCCGGTGCCCATGTCCAGCAATCACTGTGCGAGGGGCGGGGTACACCCTGGACAGGTCCCAAGTCCATCACAGGGCCACATAGAGACAAACGAGACAAACAACCATTCACTCTCTCACTCACACCTAGGGACAATTTAGAGTTACCAGTCAGCCTAACATACATGTTTTTTGTCTGTGGGAGGAAACCGGAGTACCCGGAGAAAACCCACGCATGCACGGAGAAAACATGCAAACTCCATCCAGAAAGGCCCCTGGACCGGGGTTTGAACCAAGGACCTGCTCGCTGAGAGGTAGCAGCTCTACCAGTTGCGCCTCTCTTTAGAATGAGTTGTTCAATTAACTTTGTAGATGAATGGATAAATGAGGCCACAGTTTGTAGTGTAAAGAGCGTTAAGTACCTTGATAAGATAGAAAGGTGCTATATAAGTACAGTCCATTTACAATTTACCATTTAGAGTGATGAGAAAATAATTTACCTGCACATCTGTTCTTTAAGTCAGTCATCATCTGTTTCTCTGTCAGACTGGAAACCCGAGGATGACTACTGGGAAGCCGAGACCACTCCATCCACAGGTACAGACCCCCCATATGACTTGTGGAGACCTGAGGACGAAGATCTAGCTGGTCCTGTGACAGACAACTACGATGACTACTGGAAACCAGAGGAGAAGGAGCTGTCCACTTCTCCACCCATCTATGAGGACAGTTGGACTGTGAGGATTGTGTTCCTAGTGATCCCCACTGGCTCTCTTTTGTCTGTCCTGCTCTTTGTCTTGTAATCAGCTCCAGCCTGTGTCACCTGTTATCCATCCCAGATGTTTGTGTTTACCTGTCGTTAGCATCCCTATCCCCTATCCCCTATCCCCTATCCCCTATCCCTATCCCCGTCTCTGTGTTCTTCTTTGTATGGGCGTTGTCTGGGTATGGCTCCCCGTTCCTGTGTTCCTCCCTCTATGTGTCCTCATTGTCATGTAAGTTTGCTGCTACTTCAGCTCTTTGTTTTTGCTGAATAAACATTTTAGTTATTTTACCTTCAGCGTTCTCTGACTCCTGCCTGCACTTGGATTTAACCACCACCAGATAATAACAGAATGCCCAGACCAAAACTTGAACCAAGTAAGGTGGATGACTTGGGCCAAGTACTTGGCCCAAGAAGCCGTTCAAACTGCCCAGCGAGAGAGAAAGAGAGAGATAGCGGGTCAAGAGACACGGTCCGTCATCCAGTGGAGCGGGTTCCGGACAGAACCTGTCCGGACAATGACACTGCAGCCTGGAAATGGAGATCCTCCCGTCACTTCTCTTGGTGGAGTAAGAAGAGAGGAGGATTTTACAGCTCTAGGGAATCCGTTTGGCTTTTAAGCCTGTTTCTTCCTCCTCTCTGCCGCTTTGCTCACCTCGTGAGCTTTTCGATAGGTCGTAGGATGAGGATCCAGATGACGAGGATGAGTTCTGTTTTCCTCTGGTCCGAGCTCATGTCGCCGTCACAAGAGGGACAGACGATAGACCCAGCTCCTATCCACTGAGCTTCCTGTCCCTCCTGTGTCTCTAGAGTCGACGAAGCACAGCCAACGAAGAAGCCAAACTCACCTTCCAGTGTCTCAGTGGGGGTCGACCATGATGCCTCACCTTCCAGTGTCTCTGCAGGGGTCAACCATGGCGCCTCACCTCCCGTGTCTCAGTGGGGGGTCAGTCATTATGCCTCACAACCTTCCTGTGTCTCCGAGAAGGTCCGGGAGGACGCCTCATACCCGTCCTCGACTCCTGTGGTGCCAGAGTCTCCTGCGGGTCCCACGGCACCAAAGGGTCCTACACTTGCTGTAGTCCCTGTGGTGGCTCCTACACATACTACAGTTCCTGTAGTTTCTACACCTGCTGCAGTTCCTGCATTCTCTACGCAGGGACGCAGCTGCAGTCTCCATAGTACCATTGCCTGTTGCAGATCCCCTGATTCCTGTGCCTCTCCTCGCCAGCAATGGTCAGTCTCCTGGCCGTCCGTTTGAGTTCCTCCCCAGCGATGGAAGGTCTTCTGGCTGGCAGGTGGCCAGAAGACCGTCCATCGGGGGAAACTCCTCCCCCCGATGGATGGCCCCTGGCTGTCCTCCTGATTTTTATTTTTTGTGTCTTCTGTGCCCCAGGTGTACCCTGTCAGTTTTTTTTCCCCTCGTGTTCTCCTTTGTGCCCTCTATCTTCACGGTTCCCTCCTCCTTCCACCCTAGTTGTGGATGAGGGTCTTGGGATGTCAAGGGACATCCTTGGGGCGGGGAGTACTATTAGGATTGCATTTCTAGTGTCTGGTTCTCTCTTGTCTGTCCTCCTCTATGTCTTGTAATCAGCTCCTGCCTGTGTCCCCTGTTATCCATTCCAGGTCTTTCTGTTTATCTGTTGTTAGCATCCCCATATAAGACTCTGTGTTCTTCTTTGTCTGAGCATTGTCTGGGTATAGCTCCCCATTCCTGTGTTCCTCCCTCTGTGTGTCCTCGTTGTCATGTAAGTTTTCTGTCACGCCAGCTCTTTGTTTTTGTTGAATAAACATTTTAGTCATTTTACCTTCTGAGTTCTGTCTGCACTTGGGTTCAACCACCACCAGATCAAAGCATGGACGGAGGAAGAGACAGAATCGTATGTTCCTGTGACTGACAACTACGACAGCTATTGGAAGGAAGTGGATCCGACCCCTGGGGCTCCTGACACTGGGAAGACTGGACCAGATGACAGTGATTACTGGGATGCTGCACGTATGTTTGTGTCTTTCAGCTTCAGAAGATGTTTGAGGGGGATAGCATGTGAAACCTAAATCAAATAAGATTAAGGATGATCTCAAAAAAGATTTGACCAAAATAAGGTTCCTGTTGCTGAAAGGCAGAGATAATTTTTTGCCTGTGCTGTTTGTGCACGTGTGCACTAAATTTAGCAAAATACTGTACCCCATGAACCACTGGACAAGTTATGAAATTTTCAGTGATTAATCATACAATGTATTTCTACCAATAATTATGTTTTGGAGCCATTCCCATTCAAGATGGCTGCTGCAGACAACTCACCTGAAAAGATGAAAACTCTAATTCAGTCAGTTTTACATAAATCCATCCATCCATTTTCTTCCGCTTATCCCGGGTTAGGTTGTGGGGGTAGCAGCTTAAGTAGGGAGGCCCAGACTTCCCTCTCTCCAGCCACTTGGTCTAGCTCCTTTCAGGGAATCCCAAGGTGTTCCCAGGCCAGCTGAGAAATATAGTTCCTCCAGCGTGTCCTGGGTCTTCCTCTGGGTCTCCTCCTGGTGGGATGTGCCTGGAACACCTCACCAGGGAGGCGTCCAGGACGCATCCTAACCAGATGCCCGAGCCACCTCACCTGGCTCCTCTCAACATGGAGAAGCAGCAGCTCTACTCTGAGTCCCTCCCGGATAACCGAGCTTCTCACCCCATCTCTAAGGGAGAGCCCAGACACCATGCGGAGAAAACTAATTTTGGCCACTTGTATCCAAGATCTCGTTCTTTTGGTCACAACCCAAAGCTCATGACCATAGATGAGGGTAGGAACGTAGATCAAATGGTAAATTGAGAGCTTTGCCTTTTGACTCAGCTCTCTCTTCACCACGACAGACCGGTACAGCACCCGTTTCACTGCAGATGCCGCACCTATCCGCATATTGATCTCTCGCTCCATTTTTCCCTTATTTGTGAACAAGACACAAATATACTTAAACTCTTCCACTTGGGACAGGACCTACTCCCCGACCCTGAGAGGGCACTCTACCCTTTTCCAGCTCAAAATCATGGCCTCAGATTTGGAGGAACTGATCCTCATCCCGGCCGTGTCGCACTCGGCTGCGAACCGCTCCAGTGAAAGCTGTAGATCACGACCTGATGAAGCCAATAGGACCACATCATCTACAAGAAGCAGAGACATGATCCTAAGGCCACCAAAACGGATCCCCTCAACACCTTGGCTGCGCCTAGAGATTCTGTCCATAAAAGTTATGAACAGAATCGTGACAAAGGGCAACATTGGCGGAGTCCAACTCTCACCGGGAACGAGCCCGACTTACTGCCAGCAATGCGGACCAAGCTCTGACACCGGTCATACAGGGACCTAACAGCCCATATCAAAGGGCCTGGTACCCCATACTCCCAGAGTACCCCCCACAGGGTTCCCCGAGGGACACGGTCGAAAAACTTCTCCAAGTCCACAAAGCGCATGTAGACTGGTTGGACAAACTTCCACACACCCTCCAGGACCCTGCTGAGGGTGTAGAGCTGGTCCAGTGTTCCACGACCAGGACGAAAACTGCACTGCTCCTCCTGAATCCGAGGTTCGACTATCCGACGGACCCTCCTCTCCAGAACCCCTGAATAGACCTTACCAGGGAGGCTTAAGACTTGGCTTAAGGCTTAAGTTTTACATAAAATATCCTAAAAATTAATATACTATAGTTGTAACTGAGAGTCATTCATAACATACTCCAAGTGCTACTCATAGTGTGAGTCTTTGATCAAAAGTACTGACTTGTAATCAACCCAATTTATATGTTAGCAAAATATTTCAGAAACCACGCGATGGAACGTTCAAAAAGTGATCAATGGATGTACATCTAGAATTGATTAACTTTAAGAGCCAATTCAAGTCAAGATGGTCATCACAGCCAATCAGCATTCACAAAAGTGACGCCAAGAGTCAGTTTTACAGATAATGAGCTAAATGTACTCTGAATGTGACATCTTGCAATATTATGAGATTGTGCATAATGTTATCTTTAAAATGTGACCATATCTCCATCATTCATCATCATAAGATGATAGTTTAAAACACTGCCATAAAAGGCAGTGGGTAATATGCATTCCTTCAAGGAATGCTAGGCCTCTAGTTTCCTCCATTAGTTTGGTGTGACATTTAATGGATCATTGTTTACATCACCTGAAGCTGCTTCATCTGAGAGGGATCATTCTAAAGCAAAGACAGCAAATAGAAAAGTTAAAACAAATCCATGCAAGCATTGTGTTCAAGTACTGGAGAACATTACCATCTTCAATTCAATATTCAGTTTAATTCAGTTTATTTATATAGTGCCAATTCACAGCAGAAGTCATCTCAGGGCACTGAACTTCAAAAAGAGAAACAAGTTGATTACGGTAAATGACTTCCAGTGTCCTGTCATTACTAATTCTATTGCAATAATCAAAAAAGAAATAAGAACTTCCTGCCTCTGAAAGGTATTTTTTGTTGTTGTTTGGAGGCGAAACAGCTTGAAGTGGTTAAAATAACTGTGTTAAAGTTTACAATTGATTCAATTTGGGGAAAAACTCAACACACATTTGTGTGAGACATGGAGAAATACCAAAGAATGTTGGAAACAATCACAGGAAAATAAAGATTTTCTGGTTGGTTTTCCACCTCTGTAATACACTCATGGTACACAACATACTGATGTCTCTAACACCCTGATTTACTTTGTTCATGGACTGATCAGCAACACATTCAGTCAGCTCCGTGGTTAGCTTTAAAGTGGCTCTGCAACCAGAAAGACATGAAGCTGGAAAAGTTTGCAATCTGACTCTGACACCCCTCAAACCAACCAAAATGTGTTTTTCATTGTGTTTTGAGTCATTTTATCTTCTGCTCTTCCAGCATATTCCACAGTTTATTCACCCTCCTGTCTGTGTTTAATTCCCTCTTGAGTTTTTTCAATACTCCGTCAGTTTAGTGTTTTTATTCTGTTCTGTTTTTCCCCTCCTGCAGTTGAGCTGCCGGACAAACTACCCTTTCCTGATGGTGAAGAGGTCAGCCCTGAAATTGAAGTAGAAACTCTCCCAGGTTTGCTGCTGTCACATAAACATTATCAGAACTTAAACTATCCGATCAAAAAATAATAATTCCAATCAAACATTTGACCAGAGACATTTTTAGTAAAAGTTATGAGTCATATGAAATTCCATTTAAGTCGTTCATGGACACATGTGAATGACATTAGTGTGAGTCTTTGCAGCAACCTGCCCTACTTTTCAGACAGGAGTGGGTGGGTTTGCTTGGTTCCACTTGGTCAACAAAAAAACCTTTCATAGTTTTATTGCGAAGTTAAAAGAAGCTCTGTCATCAGATCCCAGCAAAATTACGATTCTTGTAAATGTAAATTAAAGCTTTAACAACTTAATTACACAGCAGGCGTCATACAAACAAAGATACTCTTGTGGTTGAGTGAATCAGGGCAGGGCAAGGCTTTAAAACTGCAGATTAAACTATGTAATCCCACTTGTAAAGTAGCAGTACTTACAAAACTGTGAAAGAAGTCATCTAATGTTCTGTTTGTGTGTTTTTGTTTTTAATACAGAAGAACCCACACCCATTGCTCCCTTTGATAGGACTTGGTATGATGATTATGATGAATATGGAATGAGTAAGTACAAACTCACGCACAGATAAAACATGTCTAAATTGTCTCTTTTAGGCTCCTTTGTTAAACGTTTTCCTGGTGGCAGGTCTCAAATAGATAAATAAATCTGTTCAATAACTTTTCAGAATAATAAAAATAAATGTATAGGCTGTAAAATAGAAATTTTCACAGTTGTGCATGCACTGGGCTTTTGGAGATATTTCTAAACATAACCCAAAAAGTAAGGAAATTTATGTTTGATTATTTCTTTGCTGTAGCAATGCTTTTAAGCAATAAGTCTTTAACTGTTGGAAATCCTGTTTATTTTTAATGGTGCCATATTTATTAGGAAAATGTGTTTGTGGTTTGAGCAGGAGAGATAAAATGTGGAAAAACTCTAAGTCCCTGATGTGCAGAAGATTGTTTTCTAAAATCAACTACCACAATCAATCTTTAGGTTAATTTTCAGAAATAAATTGTTGTCTCCACCTCAGCTCTGAAAAATGTGTCATCAATGATGAGTCTCACCACTGATCTATCATCAACAAACTCACTGAGCTGGCTTGTGCTGACATTGGCAGTAGTATGTGTTTCAGCAGAAGAAAGACTTAAGGACTGAATACACATCCCTGAGGAACTCCTCTGTTCAGTTTGATGGAAAGTGACGTCTCAGTCACTTAGTCTGTTGTCTTCACGACAAGAAGTCCAAAAGCCAAATCAAATCTTCTCTGCCAGTGACAAACAGCCTGTTCTGTTAATAACTTGTGTTTGGTGCTGATTTTTGGATTTTTTCATTTAATTCATTCAACCTTTATCTAGACCAGTAAATCCCATTGAGCCTCAAGGACTCATTTACAATTAATTTATTTAATTAATTTAATTTAATTACTGAAATTGAGATTAAATTACTGAAATCTGAAAAAAACAAAACATAAAGTATTTTAACAATTTATTAATTTATTCAACAGTGCGGCTTAGTAGATGGAAAAAGCCCATGGAGAAAGTGCGGTATGATACCTTGGGCTCCACTAATAAATTTGGCAGTATCTGGCAGCCTTTTTTGAACCTTCTTACCCAAAGGTTGATCCAAATGCTTACTCAGCCTCGTAGTGTATCACCCGTACCTTTATAGAATGGTAGTACCATTCTAAAGTGTAAACGGTAATCAGTGCAGTGTAACCAGTTATTCAGATAATTGTCCTGACTTGTTGTTTTATTTTTTATTTATTTTCCTTTTATTTTATTTTTTGTCTGTTTCTGTTTTCATTTTGTTTAATTAATATCAGTATGTTTTTTTCTTTGTCCAGTAATCTGTTAAATGTATATATATAATATATATATATATATATATATATATATAAATATTTATATATATAATATATATATATTTATTTGTTT
>NC_056505.1:28661026-28682359 GCF_014905685.2 Nematolebias whitei
CCATGTGTGTGTGTGTGTGTGTGTGTGTGTGTGTGTGTGTGTGTGTGTGTGTATGTATATGTATATTCTTGTTTCAATAGGTATTTGTATGTTTTACCTTACAAAACAAGTCATATACAACCACAATACCTTGAAACTACCTCCTCATGCTGCTCACCAGCTTGATCACACACTGCTTTGGGATGGTATTCAATTCCTCAACCAGCATGTCACAAGTCAGCCAGTGTGGTTGTGTTGGTCACTTTGGAATGAACAGCACGACCATGCCGCTCCCACAAGTGTTTAATAAGGTTTAGGTGAGGACTGCAGGCAGGCCAATCCACCTTCTCCCCTTCCTAATTCTGGTGGTTAGTCTCTGATAAACCCCACTCTGTTGGAGGGAGCATTGAAATATTGGAGGATAGGGTTTGGTCCCAGACTGGTAAAAAGGATTGCCACTGGTAAGTATATTTTATTTATATAGCACTTTTCACAGACACAGCATCATAAAGTGCTTCACTGAAAACAAAAATAATTAAAACAATTGAAACAATAAATAAAATAAAATTAGGTAATAACCTGTCTAAATAAAGTAGCTCACTGGTGGTGTCAACAAGACACCTGATTGTCAGCAACTGGGGTACCAGTAGCTCAAACAAGAGTCAGCAGCAAGTTAGGCTGTTTTACATTTGCAGATGAGGTTTGATAAGATTATCATGGGCACAACCCACAAACTCAACTCTACCACTTAATCCACAAATGCATTTTTGTAACAAATGTGGCACCATTTAAGGGAAATTAAACAGCTTTCCAACAGGATAAGATTTATTTCCAAGAAGCAATTTTACAACAACAACAACAAAAAAATCAACCAAACATTAATTTCTTTGCTTTTGTGTTTTGTTTATAAAATTACCAATCTTTTTCATGCTTTTACTGCAGAGAGGAAAGAGGATGAAACAGATGATAAGTGGATGGAGAAAGAGAGAGAAAAAGCCAACAAAGAGAGGGAGCAGGAAGAGAGAGGTAAGAGGACCCAGATGTGAACTTTTTTTTTTACAATCTATCTATCTGCACAATCGTGCTGCTAAAGCAGGGAATGTGGCCTGTGACCCATGAGCAAAATCATTTACAGAAAACAGCATTCTAACACGTTCACTGTTTGCAGAAAATGCAGATGTGCTTTTTTTGTGATTCTGTTTTCACTTGATCTAAAAGAACGGAAATCCATCCAGTCAAAACAAAATGTTGAAAGTTCAAAACTGGAACAAAAGCAAAGAGATCAGTGCAGAACGTTGCTTGCATCAAATTAAAGTAATAAAGGAAAATGACAACAAGGCATTATTTAGATGGGGAACATTGTTTCTGTGAGTCAAAGTGAAAATCCTGACATTTGCTCATCACTATTGCCACATGCACGTCTGATGTGTGCAGGAAGTTCTAGCTGATGGTTGAGGAGTTAAGGTCAGAGCAGATGATAAATAACCTTGTCAAGCCTGGGGTCAAAGGGCACGCTCTGTCTCAGTCAGCTCCAAATTGGGTTTCAAGAGAAAATGAGTTTTTCATTAACTTCAAATGAGTTGCCTTTATTTTCATTCGAATAGAAGAAATATTCTCAAATTGGGAAAAATCATAAGCAAAATTTAATGTTGCTGATTATCTCCAGGAGGGAATCTCTGATGTGCAGAAGACTATTTCCTGAAATCAGCACTTTAGTTTTGTTAATTTTCAAGAATAAATAGTTGTCTCTACCTCAGCTCTGAAAAGTGTTTCATCATTGATGAGTCTCACCTCTGATCTATCATCAGCAAATTCACTGAGCTGGCTCATACTGACATTGGCAGTAGAGCTATATGTTTCAGCAGAGAGAAGACTACAGGACTGAGTACACATCCCTGAGGAACCTGTGTTCAGTTTGATGGAAAGTGATGTCTCACAACCAATACTTACAGTCAGTCTGTTGTCTTCATGACAGGAAGTCCAAAACCCAAATTAGGACTCAATAATGAACAGCACAAGTTTCTGTCAACTGAAAATGCCACCTGTAACAATGACCCACATCTCTGCACATATGTCAGTATTTGTCAACTTGTGATTGCATTAATTGAAGATATTTTTTATATCTCAACTTCCAGAAAAACTTCTGGTTGTCATGCTAGCAATATTAAACATGATTATATCAATGTTCCATGCAGTTCAGTGGGTCAGAAAAAACAATAATGATAGTCTTCTTCAATTTTTTAGAGTTAAGATGAACTGGGTTTTACTTGAGCCAATTTACTAAAAACTCTTCAGCACTTCAGATCCTTTTGAGGATTTTTCACAAGTAAAAAATACAAAATATAAAATACTATAAGTAGGTTCCTAGAGCCTTTTTGGGCAGAGAAACAGAAAAAAATTAAAATAAGTTGCTGCAAAATATTTTGCATTAACCTTTTTGTTTTAACCTTTGACAGAAAGAGCCCAGAAACTGAAAGAGGCAGAGGAGAGAGCCAGGAACAGACCACGCATTTTTAAAGAGCCAAAGAGTAAGTCAGCATGTGTTCAAACCTGAAAATTGTGATCAGACTTTGCAAACATGTCATGCTTGTCATTTTCATTTAACTGTGTGTGACTTTGTGTGTGACAGAATGTCCTCCTCTGGGGATGGAGTCCCATAAGATCGAGTCGGACCAGCTTTCAGCCTCCTCCATGTCTCATTATAGGTTTGCACCTCAGAGAGCACGCCTCAACATGCAGGTACAGCAGTCAACATCTACATGTTTAGCTCTCTCAAGTCAATTATTGATGAGCCTGTCACTTCTGTTAGTCTGAGAATCCTAATACAACGGGGTTCATAAATCAGAAACATACATTGCCATGGCCTATCCAAGTTAGTGCACCATCTACCTATAAATGTTATGCTAAAAAATGTCAATTAGCTAGAGGATTTGGGAGCATAACATCTGGCCTCTGTGGTTTTCAGGGTTCTGATGATGAAGACAACATGAAAGGTGGGGCATGGTGTGCAAACTCTGAGGACAGGATTCACTGGTTTGAGATAGATGCTCGCAGGGAGACAGAGTTCACTGGAGTTGTAACTCAAGGGCGAGATTCCTTAAACGAGTAAGAGACAAACAAAGACACAAATGTTTTCTTTTCATTTCCTTTAGTCAACATGACATCCACATGGTGTATTGTTTCAGGAGTGACTATGTGACGTCCTACTTCCTGGCCTTCAGCAACGACAGCAGAGAATGGACCACAATTCATGATGGGTATGCTGACTGGGTGAGTTCACCTTCTTGGAGAATCTTACAAATCCCCCTCTTTTCTCCTGATTTATTGACCTCCACATGACCCCCTTTTTGTCCAGTTGTTTTTTGGAAACAGTGACAAGGACGCTCCTGTCATGAACAGGCTTGCTGAACCTGTGGTGGCACGCTACATTCGAATCATCCCTCAGAGCTGGAACGGCTCTCTCTGTATGAGGCTGGAGGTCCTGGGCTGCCCTCTGACTGGTGAGCTCCTGAACCCACAAAACATTTCCTAAAGGGACTGAAGCATGATCATTACATTTCCCTCTCAGATTCAGGCAATGCTCTATACAGACTAAATGAAGTGAGCCCGGTGGATTACCTGGAGTTTAAACACCACAGCTACTCAGAGATGGTTGAGGTAAGTATCTTCACATGTACTTTAGAAGCCTGCTGAATGTTTGAAATCCACTGACTAACCTTATTCTCCCAAACACTGGTTTTACTTTATTCCACTTTAATTAACACATGTTCTTACAGATTGCTATGTAACATGTAGTGAAGTTACTGTTTCCCTGGTGTTGTCTGTTCAGCTCATGAAGTCAGTGAATGCAGAGTGTCCCAACATCACCAGCGTTTACAGTCTGGGCCGCAGCTCTAAGGGACGGGAAATCATGGCCATGATCATCTCTGGCAACCCCACGGAGCACGAAATAGGTAAAATATGAGCATGAAACAGGCCACATGATCTGTTTTGGTGGTAACCAAATACTGATTTAAATTTGAAGGAGTCTGAAATGCTGCTTAGGTTGAATTATTATTGTTTTAATCCTGATAAAATACCAGATGGACGTCTAGATTGTGCTGACACACAAAAACAATCTTTCTTGGGTGTCTCCTCAGGTGAGCCAGAGTTTCGTTACACAGCAGGTCTCCATGGAAATGAGGCGGTGGGCAGAGAGATGATCCTGCTTCTCATGCAGTACCTGTGCAAAGAGTACAAGGACAGAAACCCCAGAGCGCAGCGCCTGGTTGAGGGGATGCGCATCCACCTGGTGCCTTCACTCAACCCTGACGGACATCAGAGAGCTTTTGAAGTGGTCAGTAGGGGGAGAAAAAAGAAAAGCAACCATGTGCCACATTAACTCCCAAACAAAAAACACCGGAGAAACAAACCGTCCCATGAACCAGTTTATATCAGTGTCCTTGAACCAGTGTTTTCCTCCCTCTCTGCAGGGTTCAGAGCTCAGTAGTTGGACCACCGGACACTTCACAGAGGAGGGCTTTGACATCTACCAGAACTTTCCTGAGCTGAATAATATCTTGTGGGATGCGGAGGATAAGGGCATGGTGCCCAAACTCACCCCCAACCATCACGTGCCCATACCAGAGAACTTTGAGACTAATAGCTCGGTAATGAAATTAGGAAAAGAAAAAAAAATAGTTAGGAGCAATTCATAAGAAAAGTTACAGATTTTCAAATACAAAGGTTTCCCTCCAAAACCCTCCCTTTGTATAAAGCTGTTTTATTAACACATGTACAAACCTTTAGCCTCATCCAGTGTAAACAACATTATCTTCAAAAGTGAAGATAGATTGTGCTTACGCACATTTTCTCCTGTGTTTATATAGTTTTTATCTTTCTGTTTTTGCTCCAGATCGCTACAGAAACCAGAGCCATAATCTCCTGGATGAAAAACCATCCATTTGTGTTGGGTGCAAACTTGCAAGGAGGGGAGGCAATCGTAGCTTATCCTTATGACAACTTACGTCTCAACAAGCCTGCAGAGAGCCAGAAACCACACAGCCGCTGGAAGAGACAGTATGACATTTCCTTCACATTTTTCATGGTTGTTCCCTCTTTTTCTAAAATCCCATTTTTTAGGCTTTTCAGATTTTGTTTTCCTTTTGGATTTTTTTCTTTAACGCTTCTTCATTAGTCATAGTTATGTCAAAAAATACCAACTTAAATAAAATTCTTACTTCCGGGTAGAGATGTGACGTTTGAGAATGATCTGAAACATCGAACGACTCTGTAAAACAAATGATGGGAACGGAGTCAGACATTTGAGAGCCATTCCTTTTTTTTTATAAATTTCCTCCTTAGATGCAGAGACGCCTTGCTTTTGAAGTGATAGTAAAACTAATGGGCAAAGGAGAGAAGCGCAAGAGATTTAGTAGAAAACGACCCTTACATTGTACAAAGTGATGTCACAATTGTTCAAAATTGAATGGCTCTTCATCCTCCTTCTGTCTGAGACATGCTGTAATTCAATTCAAGGTGGTGCACTGGCTGCACTGGTCCAAAGACAAGTTGTCCAAGATCAAAGCCAACCTGGACCCCGCACGTAATCGTAAACAAATTCCAGCTACACTCCTGCATACATTTTGGACTTGTCACAAACTGCGGCCCTTTTGACAATCTATTTTTGACACCTTCTCTGGAATATGTAGAAAAACTGTACACCCATCATCATCTCACTGTTCAGGGTGGTCCCTGTGGATACATTCTTCAACAAGTACAAGAAGGATGTGATTGTTTTTGGCTCTCTTCTGGCCAGGAGGCTCATTTTGTGCAACTGGAAGGACCCACCCAGCATATGTACATTGGATAAGAGAAGTCATGTACTATAGTCATCTGGAAAATATCTGATATACCTTGGAGGGTTCTACAGGAAGGTTCTGGGGCACCTGGCAGCCTTTTCTGTCATTTGCTGAAAACATGTCAATGCCTGCATGGACTGTTTGTGTATGTGATTGATCCAGTGCGGGTGGGATTTTGTTCGGTGTTTTTGTTTTTTTTATGTGCGTTTGTGTTCAAAAACAAAAACTTAATAAAATACTTTGTTTTTAAAAAAATTGAATGGCTCTTTGAAACAAATGAATATACAAGATCTGGTTTCATTCAAAGAGCCATTTATCTATTCTCTATCCAGGTATGAGGAGGAAGAGTTTGATGTGATGGAGTGGGGAAGAGGCCATGAGGAGCCTGAAGAGGACTGGAGAAGTCAAGGATACGCACAGCCAGAGGAGGAGTGGCGAGGCCACGGCTATGACCACGAATCTGATCATGAGGGTTACGAGCATGGTTATGAACACGGCTACAATCAGGGTTATGAACATAGGGAGGAAGAAGAGGATGACAGAGAAAGAAGTGCCGGGTACCAGTACACCGATCCTGAAGATGAGCCTCGGGTCACTCCAGACGAGTCCCTGTTCAGGTGGCTGGCTATCTCCTACGCCTCCACACACCTGACCATGACGCACAACTTTCGTGGGTCATGCCACGGAGACCCGCCTGCAGGAGGGCTCGGTATCATCAACCGGGCCAAGTGGAAGCCAGTCACAGGCAGTGAGTAGAACCCAAATGGGTAACTTTAACATATTGTGCACGCTTTGATCACCCCCTGCTGGAAACATGTGCACTGCAGGTTCTCAGGACAAAGTGTGGTTTTCTCTTCAGGTATGAACGACTTCAGCTACTTGCACACCAACTGCTTGGAGCTGTCTGTGTTCTTGGGCTGCGATAAGTTTCCTCATCAGAGCGAGCTGGCATACGAGTGGGAGAAAAACAGAGAAGCCATGCTCATCTTCATGGAGCAGGTAAGTCACGTTAAAACCAGACTTGTTCTGGCCGCAACATCCTGCCTTGTATCGGACTGGTATTTTAATACTGCTAAACTCATTGTCAACATATAAACATAGCTTGCTTTAAAACCAGTTCTTACATCAAATTACAAATTAACTATTTCTTAAACAATCTTGACATGTACCAAGGTGAAAACAGCTAAAGTTGAAGTCTGCAATTTGTGTCATGGGTAGAGGTTTTTTCTTAAGTCTACTCACTGAAAAAGCAAAATTACAGTTTTTACCAAGAATTAAACCTAAACAGAAGTCTCAGTAACGTGTTTTTGCCATGTTTCCTCTCTTTTCTTTTAGGTGCATCGTGGCATTAGAGGCGTTGTGAAAGATCTGCAGGGGAATCCAATCGCAAATGCCACAATATCTGTGGAGGAGATAAACCACGATGTTACCACAGGTGAACACTCTGCTCCTGTTTATAAGTTACTGTTTTAGTTCAGACACTTTAAACCAAAGCTGTTTGTCTTTTGCTGCTATAGCACCTACAGGAGACTACTGGCGGCTGCTCAATCCAGGGGAGTACCGTGTGACAGCTCGAGCTGAAGGCTTCTCCCCCATGACTAAACTCTGCGCGGTGGGCTACGAGTCCGGAGCAACCGCCTGCAGCTTCAACCTCGCCAAGTCCAACTGGCACCGCATTAAACAGGTAACACCCTTCCTGACCCTCATGAGAACGTGCCGACCTTACAGCAGTTTTTAAGTTTTCGATGCATTTCTTCACAGATCATGGCCCTTCATGGCAACAAGCCAATTAGACTCAGCTACAGTAACAGCCGAACGCACAACCCTTCAGTTGTTAGCAGCAATACACATGTGGGTGGCGGCACCAGTGGGTTTTCTACAAATTCCCGACTTAGTCCTGAGCAGCGAAGGAGGCTCAGGATCATGCGCATCCACCGCCTTCGCCAGCAGAGATTAATGAGGTTAAGATCGACAACAACAATGACAACGACAACAACAACAACAACCACAACCACACCCACAACAACACCAATTCCTACAACGTGGTGGTACGACTCATGGGCTATAGGGGAGGGACAGTCTCCAACACCGGTCCTGGATTACAACTACGAGTACAAGATCGATGACTATTAAACCAAAGAGGCTCGTTTCAGTGAGCAGCTCTGTTGTGTTTTTAAGGTGGTTACAGAATCAAATCTTTACGAGTCTTTGTATGACAAAAGCAGTGAGGATGTACAGAATGACTCCAGTAGAATAAAGTATCTATTACTTAACTCCTGAAATATCTTTTTATAGAAGTTGATCTGTTAAAATAGTGGAAGTTCAGTTTAAAGTTCACCCTCATTTAGTGTTTTTTTTTTTTTTTTTTGAAAAGCCATTTTCTTGATGTAAAAAACAAGTTTATTGTGGACACATTAAAAAAAACAGCTGAATTATTTATACTGGCTTCATCCACGGCAGAAATGTTTTATACAGTACGATACCCGTGGGAAATGCAGGTCACAGTTGAGTCAAAGAGAAAATGTTTCCTCTGGTACAGATGAGGTGCAAATAAAGTTTTTAATACAAAACATGACTCTTTTTAAGCAACTTATTTGCTACTTAGATATCATTGATGTTTTCTGTTTGTAACTGTAGCTTTAGGGAAACACCAAAAGCTCCGTGTAAAGCCGTTTACCAGCTGACTAAAAGCTGGTGAACTGGACAGCATCAATGAAAATGGAGTTGACGACTTGCTGCAAAGCTGATCAGAGGGAGCAAGTCCATAATTTAGTAAGTGACGGTCATCTCACTTTCCTCATCTTCATCAGCGGAGAAGGCCGAGAAGCAAACTGGTTCACATTGTAGTGTGGATAAATTGACCAGACATGCTGTCTGAGTGCTGCTGAACGCTGGAATAGTAACCAAAAGGACTTCCTGACCATCAGGACCTGGCAGAAGACAAAAACATAACACAGGTGCATCTCATAAAATTAGAATATCATGAAAAAGTTCAAATTTTCTTGTCAGTCATTTCAGAAAATGAAACTTATATTATTGATCATTGATTTATTTATTTTCATTTTGATGAGGATGGCTTACAAATAATGACAAAAATAAAAAAATTCAGTTTCTGATCAAATGAGAATATTCCACAGACAGTTTCTGGTATCTTTGTGAGTGTGGGCAGGAGCCAAGTCCTGCTGGAAAATGAAATCAGCATCTCCATAAAGCTCGTCAGCAGAAGGAAGCATGAAGTTTTCTAAAATGTCCTGCTGCGCTGACTGTGGACTTCAGAAAACACAGTGAACCAACACCAGCAGAGGACACGGACCCCAAACCATCACTGACTGTGGAAACTCTGGACTTCAAGCAACGTGGATTCTGTTCCTCTCCACTTTTCCTCCAGACTATGGGACTTGATTTACAAATGATGTGCAAAGTTTACTTTAATCTTAAAAGAAGACATTGGACCACTGAGCAACAGTCCAGTTCTTTGTCTCCTCTGCATTTAAGACACTTCTGATGTTGTCTCTGGTTCAGGAGTGGCTGGACTTTAAGAATAAAACGTATGTAGCTCATGTTTAGGAGTTAATCAGCTGATCAGGGTGTGACACGAGGAGTTTACAATATTGAACCTCTTCACAATATTCTCACTTTCTGAGATACTGAATTTTGGTTTTTCATCATCTATAAGCCATAATCAACAAAATGATAAGGAAAGGCTTGAAATATTTCACTCTGTGTGTAATGGCAACTTTTCTGTGGGGGGGGTACCGCAGGGGTTCATCCTCGGCCCTCTTCTCTTTTCTTTATACCTGGTGCTGTTTTCCGTAAACACAACATACCCTTTCATTTCTATGCGGATGACTCAAATTTACTTCCCCCTAAGGCACAGTGGTACACGTTCTACTCAACCTCTTCTTGACTGCCTGGCTGACATCAGGGACTGGATGCCTTTAAATTTCTTAAGCTTTAATGAGAAGACGTCTGAAGTCATGTTGTTCCCTCCTAATGGCACAATCAAGAACCACGGTATCGACTTCTCCTCTCTAGCACCGTTAAACAAAGAGTCACAAAGCTGGGCGTGACAATGGACCCTTACATGAAACTTAACATTCAAGTAAACATGATTGTTAAAACCTGTTTTTTCCAGCTGAGGCGACTGTCTAACTGAAGCCCATACTGTCCAAAAATAACCTGGAGACAGTGATACACACATTCATAACATCTAGGCTCTGCAATCCGCTTCTGTTTGGAATCAGTCAGACCTCCACTGCACGACTACAACTTGTCCAAAATTCTGCAGTCCAATTTTTAACTGGTACAGGCCATAGGGAGCACATTACACCAGTTTTGGCCTCACTGCACTGGCTACTAGTTCACCTTCAAATTCAGTTCAAAGTACTCCCGTATGTTTTTAAATCACGGAACAGTTCTGCACCCTCTTATCTTACTGATCTTCTGCAGCCATATGTCCCACGGCGCTCTCTGAGGTCAGCAGCTCGGATGCTTTTTTCAGTTCCAGGAAACCATCATAAGCTCAGAGGTGACAGGGCTTTCTCTGTTGCAGGCCCAAGACTGTGGAATGACACCACTGCTTGTCAGGCATGCCCCTTGTCTCACTGTTTTTAAGTCTTGCTTAAAAGCACTTTTATTTCCTGGATTTTAACACTGTGATCTGTTTTGAACCCGTCTGTATTTTACAGTGTTCGCCATTTAGTTATTAACTTCTGCTATTTGTATCTATATTTTATTTCACTTTATTTTTTGTTTTGCTGTGTGCTTTGCTAGTTTGTTTTCTGCTGTACAGCACTTTGGTTGGCCTTGTTGCCGTTTTAAGTGCTCTAAAAATAAAGTGGTATGGTATGATAATGAATTTATATAATTTAGGAGTTTCACTTTCTGAAATGACTGAAAGAATAGAAGATTTTTTTTAGGATATTCCAGCTTTCTGAGATGCACCTTTTATTCTGACATTTTTGTGATTATGTGCACCACGTTTTCTAACGTGGATTGTCCCACACACATCTCACTGACCTTTGATGAGCTTGGAGTCAAAAGCTGGGGCATTGCCACTGAAGTAAACATGGGGACAATCTTCCAAGATGAAAGGATCTTTTTGATAAAACGGGTAGCAACCTGAAATAAACAAAAAGTCAGAAATGACCCAACACTGCCTTTAGAACCACAAGTAGCCTTGTTTACTTGATACTCCACCAACCTAGAGTATCAGGTGCTGTGGGGGCCAGGTGTCTGAGCCGAAGTGTTTCCTCCAATATCTCCAGGTGACTGTCCATGCTGCTGTAACTCTGAATGTCGCAGACATTCTGGCCTGAAGTGCCCAAGAACCTTTGCAGAAAGAAACTAAATCTGTGTCCTGAACAACTTCACTCCAGATTAAATGTCTGACACCTGATCACCTACCTAACTCCATCGATGGTGGCCTCATATGGATTGGAGGCCAGCTGTAGTGTGGGGTACACAGAGGACATGGGAAACATACATCTGTGGAGGGGCTGCTGAGGGAGCGTGTAGTTGGTGGGGTCATACTGCCCCGGCATTACATCCACCGGCACCGAAGCCTTAAGAAAAGCAGGAGAAAACATGCAGCTTCACACAAAATTGAAATAAGAAAAACAGTCTTAAAATAAATAAACCAAGTTATTTTCTTAACACATCTACATTTTTCCCCCATTTATTTTATCTCACATCTCATCTGGGTGGAAAACCTGTAAAGTTGGTCATTGTATGGTTACTTCATTTTGCTAAGATTTCATTAGAGTGAAATGTTTTCTTTTAATTACACACACGTACACGATAACTTGAACCAAGGTTCTCAGGAAGCAGATGTACGTTGTCGCCATGGCAAACCTTACTTTACATATATTCATCAATATTTAACAGTTTTGTTGGGTTTTTAATTTTTATGTTTAAGACAAATATATATATCCGTTATTGCTTCCTAACACAGCACTGACACTTGGTTCCTCCCACAAGGCAACTTAAATATCTAAATTTTTTTGTAATTAAAGTTTTTTATTGATTTTCAGAACATATAATTTTTTAAAACAAAGCATAACTTGTAAAAAACGAAGATAAAGAATAAACATAAAGGATGGTGCACCCCACCCTATTTCCCACTCCCAGGGTAACAGTACATTACAGATTACAGTGACGATATAAAAAAGGGAAAGCATTTCTGTACTTAATTGGGATAATTCAAGAATTCACAAAATCAGGAAAATAAAAATAAATAAGACAAAACAGTATAATTTTATGTCACATAAAGGTCTTGCATAACTATTTTTAGTGAGTCTCAAAAACAGTCCCAATCTGTGTCCCTGCTTCCTTTTAGGTTACTGAGGCTGCGTCTACCATCGATTTAATCCAATCATTGAACTCAGGGTGCTTCGTAGGACTGAGGGTTGCAACTCTAAATGTGGGGACAATGACAGGCAATGGTAGAGAGCTGGCTGACATGATGCAGAGAAGGAAAAATGTTAGAAATACAGCTGCCAGGAAAAAGACAAAGAGGAGATATATGGATGCAGTTAGAGAGGACATGTAGTTGGAGTGAAGACAGAGGATGCAGAGGACAGAGATGGAAGAGGATGACTCGCTGCAGAGACCCCCTGAAGAGGGAAAAGCTGAAAGAAGAAGATTGAACTCTGGGCGCTTTGTGGTCTTCCAATGTTTTAAGATGATCCTGGATGCAGTCACAAGGCCGACCATAATAAATGAAAGGACTCCTTTGGAGATGTCTGGCATTTGAGATCTGTCTCCCAGTAAACACAGTTCTGGGGTCTGAGGGACTTCTGAGTCAACCAGGTGCCCAAAACCTCTCAAACCTTAGTCCAAAAAGATGCAGCCAGAGAACATTCTCAAAAACAGTGTAAATATGTCCCCACCTCGTTTTTAACATTTCCAACACAAATTGCCTGTCTTTAGTTTCATTCTGTGCAGTCTGGTAGGAGTACGATAATATCTATGTAACACCTTGTACTATATGAATTTATTTCTGGCCTCCGTCACATATTTACCACTCTCCAATAAGACATCCAGCCATTTTTCATTTGTGTACTCTTTTCTCAAATCTCTTTACCAAATAAGTTTGATATTTAATGACTCGCCACTCAAACTATAATTTAACAGTTTATCAAACAGAAGTCGTGTGGCGATCACACGGCATCCTAATGGAAATCTAAAATCTTGTTTTCTACAGTGTCTTTAATTTTGTAGGTCACGCGGTGTCTCATATGTAAATATTTCCAAGAATTTGCTTTGCCTTCCAATCCAAATGTACGAGTTAAGTCCCCATACATAAATTGTCCATCTTTAATACAGATCACCAATGGTGCGTATGCCACGCGAATGCCACTGCCCCAAAACACAGGTGCTTTACTGATACATATAGCAGGATTATTCCAAAGAGACGCATATGTCTGTACCTGATGTGGAAGCATTAACATTTTATGTACCTTTGACCAAACCTCACAGGAGTGAATAAGAACTGGATTTGTTATGTCAATCTTTTGAGACAGTGTTTGGAACAGTGAAAAAATATCAGTTTCAATGCATAAATATCTAATTTTTGAATATCCCAGTTATCAAAAGGCAGTCTATTGTGACACATACTGCAATAAGAATACATTTATACACAGCAGCAGACTCACCACCAGCTGAAGCAGCAGCTCATCAAGCAATCGAATGGCTTCCACACTGCCAGCCTGGGTCTTCTTTGTGAGGTACTTGGCCTGTAAAAAGAAAGAAAAAAAATTGGATAAATGTTTAAAGCAAACTAGTTTAAGATGTTTACTTCTAAAAAAATATACAATAATCCCAAGTATATGTTGTCTTGCCACCTTTGTTGATGTGTCCTTGTCCTGGGTGCTTTGGCTTAGCAGATTTCCAGCCAGTAGAACCCTGGAAATTGTTGCTGCCCCACTCTGCTCTCCCGTGTCACCCAGCTGCCCTGTTACCATGTCGACCAACAGCTGTAGCGCCAACATGCTGTCAGCGTTACTACTGCCGAGACCGAGGCCCGAGGCCAGCAGCACAAACCTGAGCAGACAGAGCAGTTAGAGGCAGCCATCACCAAATGGCTGGGACTGTGTGTGTGTGAGTTTACCTGTTAGAGCTGAGTGCAGGCCTTGGTGTCTGTGGAGGGAGATCTGCCGTGCAAAAGTCCTCAACCGTGAACTTGCCATCATTCTTTTCAGCTCCAAATATTGCAACAACACTACCTGAGATAACAAGAAGCAAATAAAATCACAACCAGGACACACGTTCACAGCTGATTGTGGTGTCCTGAATAATACTGACCCGTGACGCACTTGTCTCTGTCAATTTTACCCTCGAGCTTTATCCTCTGTAGCTCATCCTCCAGAATCAGCTCATCTGCTTCATTAATGTATTTGGCTCGTGCAGGCTGAGGCAGGAGGTTGTGCTATAGACAGATGGAAAATGTTTTAAATCACAAACATAAGAGCAGCTGATTTAATGTTAAAATGGGTGCAGGGTGGCCACCGACCTCCTCACTGATTTCTCTGAGGATAGAAGGCTGCAAGTCCATACGTTTGAACAAAGTTCCCACAATGCAACACTGCTCTCCTGTCTCCAGATCACACAGCTTCTTGATAGACACACCTGATCCTGATATAGACATAAATAATACATCAGAAAAGTCCTTAAAGTATAAATGAGATGTCTCGGAGTGTCTGGTGTTGTTACCCCACTTCTGCTGCGCTCTCTCTGATAGCAGGGGCCTCATCTGCATGAGTCTAGCTGCGTAAATGTGAGCATACTGACGATTGAAGCTCCGCTCCCCAACAGCGTAGCGTTCCGAGCAGGGTTTGTAGACCGGGATCTCTCTCTCAAACACCGGCCCCTGGTCCTCAGAGGCCGGGGGGCAGAGCAGAGAGGAGCCGTCCTTCTGGGCACTCAGGTCGGAGAACATGACTGCCCTTACAAAAAGCAGAAACAAGCTGCTTGTTATTAAAAATGTAAAACACAGATCGCCATGCCTGCCGGGACCTAGTTAGCATACTGCGTTAGCATAGCTGTGACAAAGGAAGCGACATTACCTTAAATAAAATAAAGCCTGACAACAGTTTAATCCGTATTAAGTCCGGTTTTGAGCTCTATTTGCAGATTTTTTTCTTCCGGAACAAGTATCGACAACAATTCCCGCGTAAACACTCAATGACGTCACTATCTCGTGAGACACATCAGTATTCTCGCGAGAGTAGACCAAAAACCCTGCCAATGAAAAGAAAGAAGCATGCTCAATAATCCAGGTATACAATCCAACAATTTTCAGTCAGGTCATCAATTCAATTCAGTTTTTTATATATTATATATATTTTATATATATAAATTAAAATAAATAAATAAATAAATAAAATAAAAATAATAATTAAAAAAAAAAAAATAAAAAAAATAAAAAATAAATATATATATATATTGATTTGTATTTATTTATATATATATATATATATATATATACACTGTAGCTCCACTCACACAGACTTTAAGAACATGTCTGGGCTTCATTTTCTGCATGTAAACGCACGTAGCCTTCTGAGAAAACTTGATGCCTTGAAAATTCTGGTCAGTTCTTCTGGGGCAGATGTAATCTTCATCTCTGAAACCTGGCTCAACAAATCTGTACTCAATAATGACCTGGCAATCAATGGATCACATCTACCGCTGTGATCGTCAAAAAAAAAAAAGGGGGGGGGGGGGGTCACTGTTTACATCAGAGATTCTTTGGTTGCTAGTCTTGTGTCTTCTAAAACAATTCCAACCCAAATTGATGCCTTAGCTGTAAACATCACCTTGAATGGAGGCCAGATATTATCTGTAGTCTGTTGTTACCGTCCACCCTCAGCAACACCTGAGGCTCTGTCCTTTCTGATGGAATTTCTTGGTAATTTAAAATTCAAAGAGATCCTTTTGGCAGGAGATCTCAACATTGACTGGAATAAGTGAACCCCCCATCTGTGATAATTTCAAGGAATGTTGCCTGTCTCTCAATCTTACCCAATTGATCAACTCTCCCACTAGATTAAACAAAAACCGTCCTGAAAAATCCACCATCTTAGACCTGTTTCTAACTAATATGCCTCACAAATTCCCTGGTACAGGTGTATTTGCCAATATTTTGAGTGATCATTGTGTGACAGCAGCTTTGAGAGATATTAAACTTCCACCTTCTAAGCCCAGATTAATTCAAAAAAGGATCTGAAACATTTTTGTGAACAGTCATTCCTCTGGGATCTGTCTGACTTTGACTGGCATCGTATTCTATTAATTGATGACGTGAACTCCGCTTGGAACTATTTCCATAATAGTTTCATTTATTTTGTGAACAAACATGCTCCTTTTCGTCAGTTCAGAATAATGGGACGAGACAGCCCCTGGTTTACTCCAGAGCTAGCTGACCTCCTGCACAGGAGAGATCATCTTTGGGCCACAGCGAGAAAATCTGACTCAGACACTGATTGGTTGAGTTTTTGACAGATGAGGAATAAATGTACAACTGCTGTCAAAGCGGCAAAACGCAACTATTTCTTATCTCAGACCTCCAAAAATCTAAATGACCCCAACAGATTCTGGAAAACCATCAAATCTCTCTCAGGCACCCACCCAATCATCTGACCTCCCAGCACAACTTCTCGTTAACTCTGTTCCTGTGTCAAATAAGCACGAGATCCTGAACTGTTTCAACAAACATTTTGTTGCTTCTAGTTCTTTATTTGACACAGTCACTAATGGAAAATCAGCCATTTCACTTAATAACCAAACTTCTACAAATCAAATCCCTCCTACAAGTCAATCCTCAGTTAATCACTCCTTATCTTTTTCTCCATTCTCAGTCAGTGAGGTTAATGAACTGTTAAAAGGTCTTGATCCTAAAAAATCTGCAGGACCAGATTAACTTCCACCTTACTTCTTAAGGCTGGCTGCTCATATCATCACAGTCCCTGTGACCCACATCTTTAATCTCTCCATAAGACAAAACTCCATCCCAGGCACTTGGAAAACAGCCTTTGTTCTTCCTTTGCTGAAGGGAGGAGACCCCACCTCACTGAACAACTATCGACCAATCTCTAAACTCTGCATTTTAGCCAAGGTTCTAGAAAAACTGATAAACTCTCAAATCAAAAATTACCTGGACTCATTTAACATCTTATCTCCACATCAATCTGGTTTCAGGAAACAACACAGCACAACCACTGCTTCACTGAAGGTTCTTAATGACGTTGTTGAAGCACTGGATGCTAAGGATTATTGTGCTGCACTTTTCTTAGACCTGTCTAAAGCTTTTGATACTGTGGATCAGAACATCTTGTGTCATAAGCTCTCAGAAATTGGTTTCTCAGAACACACCATTGGTTGGTTCTCTAACTATCTTTCAGACCGGAGGCAATGTGTTCAACATAATGGTACTTCCTCCAGTTATTTAACAATCAACAATGGTGTACCACAAGGCTCAGTCTTAGGACCCACCCTCTTTACAATCTACATACAGAACGTAGGTAAAAACATCCCTGATGCATCCATACATTTCTATGCTGATGATACAGTTGTTTATTGTCGAGCTAAAACTGTTGCTAAGGCTTTCCAGCTTTTGAAAGCTGCATTCAACTACATCCAGACAGATTTGTTCTGCCTCAAACTTGTCCTAAATGCCGACAAAACCAAAGGGATGCTTTTTTCAAATAGGAAGTTGGTCCCAGCAGTTCTTCCTCCGATTTTATCCTCAAATGGTGTCCCCATTGAGTTTGTTGATTCCTATAAATATTTGGGTATCTTGGTCAACTCACATCTCTCTTTTAAGCTCCATGTGGAAAACTTGGTAAAGAAACTGAAAGTTAAACTGGGTTTCTTTTTCAGAAACAGATCCTGTCTAACCCTGAATGCTAGGAAACGCCTTGTATCTGTGACTTTCCTTCCCTCCATTGATTACGGTGACATTATTTACATTAACACTTCTATAAGGACCCTGCAGATGTTGGATGCTGTCTATCATGGTGCACTAAGATTCATACGTGGCTGTGATTACCGTACCCACCACTGCACCCTGTATTCACTGGTTAACTGGATTTCATTAACTTCACGCAGACTCTCTCACTGGTACATTTTCATCTTTAAATCACTTCTTGGTCTGCTGCCTTCATACATCTCCTCCTACATGTCTCTACGTGAGTGCAGCTACGGCGTGAGCTCTCAGGACATTATTACCTGCAGTGTTCCCTCAGTGAGGACTGAACTAGGCAAAAGGGCCTTCTCCTACTCTGCTCCTGTTTCCTGGAATACCTTACAAAAACAAGTGAAGCTCTCGACCTTGACCTCTCTAAGTGGCTTTAAGAACCTGTTGGACTCTTGGCAGGGACCAATGCAGACATGTTCCTGTTTTTAGTTTTATACATTCGCCTTAGAATCTAGCTGTTTTTTTTTTTGTTACCTTTTTCTTTTAGCCATCCTATTTGTTAAAAAAAAAACAAAAAAAAAAAACTGCAGTAAGACTTTTATAATTGTTTATTTTTGTTGCTGTTGTCCATTGTTGTCATCTTTCTTTGTTAAAATCAGGTCTCTCTTGTAAATGAGTCCTCGAGGCTCAATGGGATTACCTGTCTAAATAAAGGTTGAATGAATATAGAGCCAACTCACAACAGAAGTAATTTCAGGGTACTGAAACACTGATATACATAAAAAGTAAGTTAACACTATTTATCTGAAAAGACAAAAATGTGTGGTTTTTTTTATTAATTCAACCTTTATTTAAACAGGTTAGTCCCATTCAGTCACGAGGACTCATTTACAAGAGACCTGAATTATAACAGAGTGATGACAACAGTGGACAACAATGACAACGATAGACAATCAAAAATGATGCATATATTTTTTTCTTACAACTGAAAACAAAATGATAAAGGGATAATTAAAAGGAAACGTAGTTAAAAAACAGCTAGATTACGAGGCGGTGTAGAATACTAAAAACAGGAACATGTCTGCATTGGTTCTCGCCAGGATCTTAACAGATATTTAAAGCCACTTACAGAGGTCAAGGTCGAGAGCTTCAAATCTTTCTGCAAGATATTCCAGGAAACAGGAGCGGAGTAGGAGAAGAACCTTTTGCCTAGTTCAGTCCTCACTGAGGGGACACTGCATGTAATAATGTCCTGAGAGTGCACACTGTAGCTCCACTCACACAGAGACATGTAGGAGGAGATGTATGAAGGCAGTAGACCAAGAAGTGATTCAAAAATGAAAATGTGCCAGTAAGAAAGTCTGCGTGAAGTTAAGGATGTCCAGTTAACCAGCGAATACAGGGTGCAGTGATGGGTACGATAGTTACAGCCAGTTATGAATCTTAGCGCACCATGATAGACAGCATCCAACATCTGCAGACTGCAGAATGCTTGTAGAGGCGTTCATGTAAATAATGTCACCGTAGTCAATGGAGGGAAGGAAAGTCGCAGTTAGAATCAGAAGAAGAATCAGAATAAACTTTATTGGCATTGCACCGAGATATAACGGGAATATGTACGTACAGTTGTCCGAAGATGGGCGGAGTGCACCAAGCTGCGGCTAAAAATAATTAGCGCGGCCTTCTTATTCTTATTCAGAATAATATTTTGCTTGGTTAAGAAAAGGAAAGAAAACACGAGGAGAGACGGTATAAAAAAAAGATCTCTCACACCGTGTCCTAGACAGGGCACAATTTGAGGCATCAAAAAAACCTACCACAGCAAAGCAACATAAACAGACGTTATACATTTATATATAGATGGTGAAAACATTGAATTTTTAAGGGAAAGTCGTAGCATAGTCCAGAGCCCCCCGCCCCCCAGCCATTGTCCAGATAAGAGGTGATGTTCATCTTCAGCTCAGATGAGGTTCTGTAACATGTCCACGGCCTTGGGGAAGGGAGGGGTGAGGAAACAGTCAAAGCATCTTTGTTGTTTTCAAAACATTCCAGGAGGAGTTGAGAGAAGTCCGGCATCAAGGCCACAGTTTGGGTCAGGCAGAACTCGTGAATTGTTGTTTCTGCCTTTAAAGTCTTGCTGTACATATTCTCTGATGGAAACTCCAAAACAGCCGAATTGATCCTTTACTCCAAAAGTCGAGCTCACAGCTTCTCCAGATTATTCCCACCATTCATGAGTGCTGCCAGGGAGATCACAGTCCTGAAAACAGCTGCTCCAATTCCCTGTTTTTTTTTTTTTCCTGTTTGAAAAAAGCATCCCTTTGGTTTTGTCGGCATTTAGGACAAGTTTGAGATAGAACAAATCTGACTGGATGATGTCGAAAGCGAATTGCAAAAGCTGGAAAGCCAGTAAGTGTTTTAGCTCGGCAGTAAACAACTGTGTCATCATCGTAGAAGTGTGCATCAGGGATGCTCTGACCTACGTTACCTATGTAGATTGTAAAGAGGGTGGGTCCTAAGACTGAGCCTTGCGGTACACCATTGTTAACTGTTAAATAACTGAAGGAAATACCATTATTGTACCTATATTATTGATTTCTTTGTTGAAATCAGGTCTCTCTTGTAAATGAGTCCTCGAGGCTCAATGGGATTTACCTGTATAAATAAAGGTTGATTGATATATTGAACACATTGCCTCCGATCTGAAAGATAGTTGTAGAACCAAACAATGGTATGATCTGAGAAACCAATTTCTGAGAGATTATGACACAACAATAATAATAATAAATAATAATAATGTATATGTATTGTCATCATTGTATGTTCCCATCAAATCAAAATTACTCCAGGGAATGCTAAAAAAATGAGCACAGATATATGAAAATATTTGATGAGTTAGCTGAATAGTAAAATACTTTATTCAACAAGCTAAATAAAAATTAAATAAAAACATTTAACCCATGTTCACATATTACTAAAATGGAACTAATTAATTATGTGGACCTGAGGAAAAATCACTATTAGAATATTAACTCACTAATGTGTTTGGTGATGGTTTTGTTTTTAACTGTTTTTTTGGATCTCAGACTCTCGAGACTTAGGTTATTTTAAAATTTGTTTGTTTATTGTATCTGTCACTTTTAGAATATGCAAACACTGAACCACGTAAATGTTTAAAGCTATTCAATCTTTTTAAAGTTTGGTTTCCAAGGAGCAAGACTTTGTTTATTTTTGAAGATTATAATTGTTTCAGCCAAATTTCTTTGGGATTTCATGTATTTCAAAGATTTCCTTTGGACTTTTGCTCCTTATTCTTCTCTTTTTTTCATTTACCCTTTATTTATATAGGTAGTCTCATTGAGCCACGAGAACTCATTTTTCAAGAGAGACCTGTTTAGGGAGCAGATGGTGGGGGTTAATGGCCTTGCTCAGGGGCCCAGAGTGGGGCGAATGAGGGTGGAGGGAGGTGTGGATGTTTCACCTTTTCCACCCACATTTTGATGTTGACGGTACCGGGAGGTGAACCTGCGACTTTCCGATCACAAGCCCATCTTCTAAACTCTGCTCCTTCTCATTTTTTAAAACGCCCAGTACCTG
>NC_056505.1:28682459-28691823 GCF_014905685.2 Nematolebias whitei
TTTAAACATAAAAGTTTCCTAAACTTACATTTAACTTATTTTAATTGAATATGAGCAGAAACATGCCACAAATAGGCTTGCGTGAATTCCCATTTCTTTAATTGAATATATTAAAAATGCAAGACAGTCTAAATTGATCTCTTACTCAATAACACGACTTTCAGATACTGCTCAACTGCAGTAAAGGCTAGCCTGTATAAATGAAAGGTTGAATAAATGAATAGATCAGATCTTTTTTTTTTTTTTTAATTAAACTTTATTTCAATTAGAGAACATTACAAAATTCTTCCAAGCCAAAATCAACAAAATACACACACACACAAATGATACAAAACTGTCACAAAACATATTAAACTAGACCTCACATTTCTTAACTAAATGTGAATACAACTATCTCGGTAAATATACAAAGATAAAATTCAAGCATAAATAACAGAGGGTCTGAAACAATAAACCAATAAATGCAATACAAAGAGAAAAAGAAAACTAAACAGCAAAACAACAAAACAACAAAACAACAAAGGGGTCTGCTTATGGGATAAAATTAAATTTCTGAAAAAGAGTTTTTGTTCTTATAAGTTTCTTATTATTAAAATTAAGCTTATCAATAGAGGCAATATATATTTTTAGGTCAGTTTCTTTAAAATTATTAAAAGAGGGTATTTTTTCATTCCACTTCATTTTGTGTATATAATATTTTGCCAAAATAATAATTAAATTTATTATAAATAGTTCGTCTGAAGAAAATAATGAATTATTAAATATTAGAAGAATTTGCTTTTTTGATAACACAATGTACTTTTTAATTTTTTTAGTAAGCAGTTCTTGTATTTCAGACCAGAATATTGTAATATGAAAACAATCTACAAATAGATGGTCAATACTTTCACCTTCACACTGGCAGAGCAGTTTTTGCTGACGTTTGGGAAGAAACGGCAAATGTAGTCTTTGACTGGATAATATCTATGTAAAATTTTAAATACAAATTCTTTAATTCTATTAGATAAAATATATTTATAAGACAATAAGAAAATTTCCCTCCATAGTTTATTGCTCAAGTAGCCCCAGAATAGATCAGATCTCATTTTGCTCTCCATTTGTTGCCAACGTCGCAAAGAAAATACGTCATAAATTTAAAAAAATTGTCGCACGGATATGAGGTCACAATACCGTTTCAGCGGCACGTTACAGCGTCGCCATTTTGCTGCTGTTTGTAACAGTGCTAAGAGATAGCTGCTTTCAGCGTGTGATTTGTCCACCTGTATTCCATCTCTTGATAAAAAATGCAAGGATACAGAGGTCTTCAACAGAACCACGGACCCAATCGTCCGGGAGAACACTTTGGCGACCACTTTGGCGACTATGGCGACCACTTTGGCGACGGAGCTAACGGCAACGAGCAGCAGCCGGAGCCTAGCGAGCAGCCCAATCCCAACGCGGCCTTAACCCTGGACCTGCAGAGCTTCAGGAAACCCGGGGAGAAAACATTCACGCAGCGGAGCAGGCTGTTCGTTGGAAACCTTCCGACCGGGGTCACCGAGGAGGAGCTGGAGAAGCTGTTCGCCAAGTATGGGCAGGCCAGTGAGGTTTTTGTTAACAAGGAAAGAGGCTTCGGCTTCATCCGGCTGGAGACCAGGATCATCGCAGAGATCGCCAGGTCCGAACTGGATGATTATGTGTTCAGAGGCAGGCCCATACGAGTGAGATTTGCCACTCATGGTGCTGCTCTATCTGTGAAGAATCTGCCAGAGTACGTGTCCAACGAGCTCCTGGAGGAGGCCTTCTCCATTTTCGGCCAGATTGAACGAGCCATTGTGATTGTGGATGACCGTGGAAGGCCCACGGGGAAAGGAATAGTGGAGTACACCACAAAGCCAGCTGCGAGAAAAGCCTTGGATAAGTGCAGTGATGGTTCCTACCTCATGACAACTTTTCCTCGACCCGTTATAGTGGAACCAATGGAGCAGCTCGATGAAGATGAAGGACTGCCAGAAAAGTTGATAAACAAAAACCAGCAGTATCACAAAGAGCGTGAGCAGCCACCACGGTTTGCTCAGCCCGGCTCCTTTGAGTACGAGTACGCCATGCGCTGGAAAGCCCTGATGGAGATGGAGAAGCAGCAGTACGGGATGGTGGACCGCAACATGAAGGATGCTCAGGAGAAGCTGGAGGTGGAGATGGAAGCGGCCAGGCATGAGCATCAGGTGATTCTGATGAGACAGGACCTGCTGAGGCGGCAGGAAGAGCTTCGAAGGATGGAGGAGCTCCATAATCAGGAGATGCAGAAGAGGAAGCAGGCTGAACTCCGGCAGGAGGAGGAACGCCGGAGGAGGGAGGAGGAGATGAGGCTGCACAACGAGGAGCTGATGAAGAGGCAGCAGGAGGGCTTCAGGAGCAACTTCTCTGAGAACAGAGAGCAAGAGATGAGGATGCACATGGGTGGCCACGGCATGTCCATGAACAGAAGTTCACTGGGTGGAAATTCAGGTTCTGCAAGTGCCGCTGGCATAACAGCTGAGAGTTCTCCAATGATGTCGGGGTCCGGAAACAACAATTTGCCTGGTGGAGGCCAGGGGGGCTTCGCCCGGGGGCTTCCTGGCGCTGGAGATTATAGCAAGCAGCGCAGATTTTAAATCCCATGTCATTTTTTTCCTCTTCATACTCACTGTATTTTTAAGTTCAAGGTAGTGGGCGGTATGTTTGAACTTGCATGATTTTTTTTTTGTACTTTTTTTTTTGTTTTGTTTGTACTTATGTGCTCTTTTAGTACTAATGTGTCAAAACTCTTTAAATGAGCCACAAATGTTAATTTCTCCAAATGTTGTCTTGATTTCTTAGGAGTAGAAAATGGGTTTGTCCTAAATATGTCACATTTCCTGAAATAAATTTGTCATTCCCTAAAATGAAGTGTTTTTATTCAGCGTAGTTTTAAGATTTCATCAGCAGGCTCAGTTTCACTCGGCTAAAACTTATGACCAGTTCGAGCATTAACGCTGAGCATCCTGGTTCTGATGTAACAATGTGGCCTATAATCGAACGTTTTCAGACAAATCAGTGCAAATGTTTAAAAGAAAAATAAGAGAAGCACAAACTAATTTTTACATGAATACGTTTGAACATTTTACAACTTTTTTTTAAAAATAGCTGACCACTGCAAGTCGTTCTGATCTCTGACGCCTCAGTGCTGTGAAATAGCTCTGATGGTTCTTGGAGACGATCTAACATCTATAGCTGTCATATAAGAGTTTTCATCTGATAATGAAGCTCTTTTCTAAGATCCTATCGTTTGTTCTTATCTGAGTCCAAGAAGTCAGCCTGCCCCACAATCCATCCAGCGCAACAAGAACTCCATAAATAAAACCTGATAAGACCCAGATAATAAAGAGGGGACCACGTAATCTCAACGTGAGATCAATGAGGTCGGCAAATGTTTGGATGAACATTTGAACTGAAGGACATGCATGATCTCAATAGACATTTTTGTGAGGTTTCTCTATGACAAGAATCTGATGCTTTAAAGCTACAGGACAGAAATTCATTCAAATATATATATATATATATATATAAATGCTTTTTTAAAACTATTCTAGGGAGTTGTATTTAAATTGCACATGACATTTAAACATAATGTGCTTGTAATAAGTTACATTTTTGTATTCAGCTGAACACCAGGAAATGACTTCAGTTTCATGAAGAAAATTCCCACTTCATGAATGTTTTTGCGTCAGTACCAAAAACTAATGATGAGGGCTTTTTTTTTTTTAAATTCAGTAATAAGTTCAAGGTGTTAGTCCATTTTGATATTTCTGTTAGATTCAGTTTTAGTTGGTTAATAAAGTGCAGATAAAATATGACATTAAGAAAATTGTTGAAAGAACAACGTTCTTCATCTAATCCCACAGTGATGGCTGGACATGGGCACCATGCAGTGACCCCCCCACGGCCTGAAAAGGAAGAAGCAGGTAAATATAATGGATAGTCTCACAGCAGTAAACTTGCATGGTAAAAATGTAACATTTTGTTTTTTAAATTCTCACATGATAAAGGGAAGTTTGTTTTTTGCACATTTTCCCTGATAAAAGTCACAAAGTGCTTCACAATAAAACTAATGATGAAATACAGAGAGAGAACATTAAATAAAAAACAGAATATATATATATATATATATATATATATATATATATATATATATATATATATATAATGCAGATACTGTAGTTCGCTTTATTCTACTACAAAATATTTCACTATATTACACGCTGATTACATTAATCAGGTCTCTTTTGTAAACGAGTCCTCGAGGCTCAATGGGATTAACCAGTCTAAATAAAGGTTGAATGAATTTCAGCTGAACTACAGTTAAAAATGACCGTGTCTTGGTTGACTGGAAATAAAGTTACTTTCAAATTTATTTAAATAAAACGTGACAGGCTCAATCAATACATTTTAACTATGAGAACTTAGTTGGAAAATCTTTTTCTACACCACAAACTTTTAACAAAATATATTTTCTTTGGATGTAGTTGATATATTCATAATTATTTTACATTTTAAATTGTCATTCAGTAAAATATTGCATTGATTCTGCTGCACACTATAAATGTTATTTCTTAATGCAAAACTAATTTTAGACAAAATGTTCTTTATAGTTAAGTAGGAAAAAGAAATTAGATCCAAATTCAAACTTTAGTTTTTGACATTTTATGAAGGAATTTTCCCTTCTCTGTATTTATTTCCATTTCTATTATATTACTATTATTATTAGTAGGACAGCAGCATTTGAACTTATCCATCCATCCATCCATCCATCCATCCATCCATCCATCCATCCATCCATCCATCCATCCATCCATCCATCCATCCATCCATCCATCCATCCACCCATCCATCTGGAGTCAGGTCATGGGGGCAGCAGCTTCAGCAAGAAGGCCCAGACATCTCTTTCCACAGCCACCTCTTCCAGCTCTTTGGGAGGATTCCAAAGTTTTCCCAAACCAGCTGAGAGACATAGATTATTCAACGTGTCCTGGGTCTTCCCTGGGGTCTCCTCGTAGTTGGACATGTCAGAACACCTATAGGTCCAGGGGCATCCTTAGCAAATGTCCAAACTGTTGCATCATGGAGGAGCCAGTCTCTGTCAGATTACCATTTTTTTCTCGATTGCTAAGGGAGAGTCCAGCTACCCTGCAGAGAAACTTGTTCTTTTGGTCACTACCCAGAGCTTGACCATAGGTGAGGGTTGGAACATAGATTATCTGGTAAACAAGGACCTTCACCTTGCTGTTCAGCTCATTCTTCACTACAACAGACCAGCACAGAGTCAGCAATACTGCAGAAGTTGCACCGATCCATCTGTCTCAATCCCACGCTCCATTCTTCTCTCACTTGTAAACAAACCCCAGACCTCACTCCCACCCAGAGAGGACAGTCCACCCTGTTCTGACTGAGGACCACGGCCTCAGATATGGAGGTTCTTATCCTGCAGCTGCTTCACACTCAGCTGCAAACTGCTATAGTGAGAGCTGTAGATCACTGCACAGTTAAGTGTCCGGTGGCACTGCCCCGATGTCCACGCAGTGCAGAGGTGTGTCAACCAAGACAGACCAGGAACATCTAGAGCCTTGAGAAACCCATTGCAAATCTCATCCATCCCTGGACCCCCTGGGACTGTGGTAAAGTACATAGTGTAAGCATGCCCAATCACATCAGTGAAGGCTCACTTTACAGCAGTGTTATGGGCGGACCACTTCCAACGTCCCTGGACTCAGCCTCCCCTGTGAAAGAAGTGCTGGTGAGATTGTGAAGGTCCTTGAAGTATTCCACCAACAACAAGGCAGAGTACTTTAATCTGCCAGTCGGTGTGTAGGTACAAACAACAGTAAGAGTCCATTTCCCCATCCCAGGAGCTGAGAAGCTACCCTCTGAGGAAAACACACACAGGCACCGAGTCGGGGGGAGAGGAGTCAGCCCACACCAGACCTGCGCCTCTCACCATGGACAACTCAAGAGTGGAATAAGGTCCAGCCGCTCTCAAGGAGACTGGCTCCAGAAACCACACTGTGCACCATCAGAGGTGATATGTCATGTTCCAAGAGTCTCAATAAATTATTCTATACTACACAATTAAAGCCAGTTGTTGTAAATATACAGCGTTAATAAGTTCATTATTGTCTTGGCTAAAAAAACGACTAGTAAAATTATAACAGTACTCAATAAATAAAAATAAAATAAATACATTTAATAATTTATATAACTTTGATGCAAAATAACTAACTCTTCTGGGAACTTTCTGAACCATACAAACAAATCAATTTGTGTCAGTAAGAATCTTAAATTACATTCGAGCTGTAATGTGATTATAACGGGAGTGAGTTCCTTTCATTGGACAGATATCACTCAGAAAGAAACGAGGGAGGATCATTTTCTGAGTGGCTTGGTTTTAGAAACACAGCAACCAATAGAAAGCTCACCAAATAAATCTTAATGATAAAACACCAAAATAATCTCATCATTCAGACCCAAACAACCTTACATATTTATTTTCTATTAGCAAAAGACACATCAAAAATGTCTTGAAAACTGATGAACAGTAGATAAATTGGCAAAAAACAAAGTTCAGTTCTGCAAAAGTTTTAGTTTTATTTATGTCTAAAGCAGTTTATAGTCTTTTTTTTCCAAGTTGCAAATGTCTAAAGAGTACTGCAACTTTATCAGCATATGATAAAAACAAAGAACATCAGCAATTCTGGCCCAATTCTTCTTGTCTTTTTCCCCATCTCTGTTTATCACACATTTCAATGGGTCTCTGCACCTTGGCCCTGATTGCTGAGGTGATCCTGTGGTATAACCTGGACCGTTAGCTTTATCTTGGCCATGACCTTGACGCGAGATAACAGCATTAATTGCAAAGATGGTCCTAAATGAAAAAATATGATCCAGGAAATGGATTATCGCGTTGAATCCTTGCAAGCCGGCTATCAGCCTGTTCAGTATCAGGTAAAAAAAAAAAAGTTGTTAGGAAGCGGCTCGGTGTGTTGAGCAAGTCATTCACTAACTTATGCTGCACCGTTACAACTGTAGGTATATGAGGGTCTAAAGGTCATGTTCAGTGCAGTGTTTTGTACGTTTCAACACACAACTCCCTGACAACAATAAATAATTAAAGGGCTAGCATTCTTTGAAGGAATGCATGTTGCCCACTGCATTTCACAGCAGAGATTCAGGCTAAGATCACCGTATTATGATAAACAATGGAGTTATAGCTGTTTGGTCAAACCTCAATGACGTTATGGATCTCATGACATGTGCTGGCGCTCATCACTTGTAGACGTACAGCCAGTGACGACTTTCTGACAGTTTCATTCAAACCCAAACTGTAGTTTGGGATATATTTTGCTAACAGACAAACAAGTCTGACACCAAGAGCTAATGCCAAAAATTTACGCAAAGATGTGCTGTAACGTGTCGTGCATTGAGTATGTGTTGTTAATGACTCTCAGGTACTACCACACCAAATTTAAGCAGAAAGTTCATCAATTCTTTTATAGCCATTGTTATGTTTTCTAAGTTCAGCTGGCTGTTGCAGCCATTTTAAATGGCACACTTTCCGAGTTTTTCTTTTAAATGTGTCCAATAATGCATGATATTTTGCTAACACAACACAGACACACACACAAAATATTGTCACTCTTTCGCCTTTGGTGGCAGATGACGAAAAATCATCTACTTTTATAGTAAATGATCTGCTACATATCAACATCTTTAAATTTGTGTGTCATCACCAGAATGAACTAAAGGTATTCATGGATCTTAGAGAAGAACAAGGAGTGGCTGCTGATTTTGGATCTCCCCAAATAGTTTCACCAAGCTGCTTTGAATCACCCCAGCAACCCTATCACTAGTGCGCCCATGTTAATGATCTAATAGAGAAATTGATCTTCGGCTGCTGCCATTGGTCAGCTGCTACATCAGACCAGATAAGACAAGTGTGACATCACAGGCGTAATGACGTCTGATCTGTGAAAATGTATTTTTTAATTCCCAACCCTGCCCATTCTTGGACAGACAGACGATAGGAGAGGAGGGACAAAGTTGGACACTGCAGAGTCCTCTGTTTCTGTCTGAGGTGTCTCCCAGGAGGACAACAGTGATCCCCGTGCGCTCCGTTAAGTTACAAGTGAGGACTCTGACTCTCAGGAATCATGGTCCGTGTTGCAGCTCTAGTCACTTTTATGGCTTGTATGGTGAGTAACTTTGCAGATTTTTTTATTTCCTGTGATATCAAATCACACGTAAACTTGGTTATTCACAGCTAAAAGTAAAAAATGTAGATTGACTAAGAGTGACAAGTAAAATATTGATAGACCCAACAGTTTAACAACCTTAATCTGCTTTTATTTGCAGACAAACAGATAAAAAGTTGCATAACATGTATATACTGCTCTAACACTGAGCTCAGCTTTATTCTCATGGTAAAAAAACTTATTTTCTCTTTAATAGATTTCTACAAAATCATGAAGTAGAACTGTAGTATCTCTACATTAAGGAGTTTACGATAGATCCTTTGTTGGGGTTGATTTGTGTTTGGTTTTACAATTGACTATGAGCAAATATGCTTATGAACGTGACTATGGTATAACAACATAACAAAATTACTTCTGAAACTTATTAAAAAAATTATCAGCGTTTTTTACAATAGTTTTTGTTTATAGTAATGAGCCTAAGACCACAGCTAAAAATCAAAAATGATTTTTATTCTTGGTCACAACCTGCTGTGAAGATTAATAATGTGTTTATGGTGGCGCCATCAGATGCCTTGTGGCGTCACTTGGAAATGATTCCTCACATAAAATATCTTCTTTTATTTTTTTCTCAGTATAAATCAATAAAGGGCGTGGCTGCAGACTTTAGTACTTTATTTTCTGCTTCTTTTGGTTCTGATGTGTTCAAACAGGAAATAAAATTCAGAATAATCAGTGAAAGGAGAAAAACTCACATATTTTACTGTTGAAAAAGGTTAAAATGGCATGAATTAACAGTGTCCAGTCATTTGTAAAATCTTTGCTTTCAAACTTTACTTAAGTAAAATGATGTTGGTGTTATCAGCCAAATGGATTAAAGTGTTTATTTTACATTAAAATGGAAATTGTTGGTGGTCTAAGCTGTCCTGCAGGACGATGTTGATGCTCTCATTCTGTTAGATGCTTTCTTCACTGTATATTACGTCACTTTTATGTTTTTAAATGAATCATTGTATTTTAAAAGTCATAATCTCAAGTACAGTCATAAGAGCTAAAATTTGAGGTTCACTTAAATGGAAAAATCTGCAGTTTTCTCAGAAATAATCTGCTAACGAAGAAAGACA
>NC_056505.1:28691923-28700543 GCF_014905685.2 Nematolebias whitei
ATATATATATATATATATATACTGTATATACTGTATATATCCTTAATTTAGACTCCTAGAGTCTAAATTACGGTAAGTTTACACATTTTTCAAAGTAACATTTATTTATTTATGTTTGGTGCAACATTGTTCTTTAACAGATAATCAAAGTTTCTTTCACAGATGTGAATAAAATAGACAATATAGGAATAAAACTTAAAATGAAATACAAACTTAAACACAACGTGGGATTTTAAGTCAGACTTTAAAAGTATAAACTTTAGGAGGTTCATGTGACCAAACACTCATCTTTTACTGCTTTAGTTATATCTATACTACATGGGGAATCTTTGAACACAATTTAAAATTTTATCATTAGAAAACTGTATTTATTGGAGCACTGCATTCTTCCATAGCTACGTGGGAATGGGTTATAAAAAAAATTAATTGTTTGTTTTAAATAATTTGACCTAGATTTGATGCAATACAGAATTGAATACATAACTAATGTAAGTAATATGTCCCAATGTGAAAAAGCAAAACAAATATAAAATGTTTAACACTAATATTTAGCTTCTCAACTGAGTGCTTGTGTGCTGTTCTCACAGTGGAGAAGATCAGACCCCTGGTGGTGGATTTAATGTTCATCAGACATCAGAGGCCATTTCAGCTCACACAAATTATGATCCTTTGGAATATCTTGTTGGATAAAAATATCCTCTCATTATCTTACTTACTTAAAATGAGCCACACACGATGACAGGATATTTTCTAACCCAGTTTACTTGCAAGGGCAGACGGTCATGAAACAGACTTACACAGATGTTCCAAGTTACATGCTTGAAGCCTCTTCGTGAGAATCTGCAACGGACGGTGTGCCAGGATTTTTTTTTATGATACTCGCATATCAGCTCCTCCTCCAGACTTGGAGGTGACCTTGGAGTACCAGCTGCACATGCAGCTCCTCATTCATCTCTCGCTACTAACTCAAACACACGGCTCGTGGGCACTTAACATTAGTTAGTGACAAACATCCTTGACCTTGATCAAAATTCCCCTGACATTTCTATACATTAGCCATTTTCTCATGCTAAACTGGCAGTGGTGGAGAAATTACTCAAACACTGTACTTAAGTAAATGTACAAATATACAGACAAAAATGTACTCTAGTAAAAGTAAAACTACCACATTAACGTTTTTACTTAAGTTAAAGTAAATAAGTACTTGCTTTTAAAAATACTTAAAGTATTAAAAGTAAAAGTACTTGCTGAATGTATTACCTAATGCAGTGGTCTACAATATCTTTAAGTGTGCCTACCGTATGTATATTTTCTGTAATACATTAATAGTGTTGAGCCATTTTAATGAACAATGCTGCAGATAATACATGTTTTTATTGTGTTTACTCTGTGACACAGTTCACACTTGGACTTGTGATTCTGTGTCAGAATTTCAGGGATGGCATGCAATGATTGCATGCAGTACTGAGTTTCAAATGACATTAAACAAAACAAGAAAGAGGAATGATTTTACCTTTGAAAGTTTTTATTTAACACAAAGTAAAACCAATGTGTCATTTTAACTGCAGTAAACACATTAAAGTAAAAGTTGTCTGCCTGAATAAAAGGAGCATTAGACACAACAAAGGAATATCTGATCATTTCAACTCCAGTTTGTCATCAACTAGTTAAAATACTGTCTATTCAACCTTGTAATAGGTCTGTAGTGAACAATATTTTAACTTCCTGACACCATTTTTAAAACTTGGACTTGAGTGTCGAGACATCTCTTGTCTCCTAATATCATGAACTGACACATTTTAATATTGCAGCGAGAATTTCTTGTTCAAGTTCAGAAGAAGTTGTTTTTCAAAGTTTTTGAGTCCAGTCTGTCTCTTTTGGGAGAGAGAATCTGTCCTGCTGTACTGAATAGTCTTTCAATAATCTTTCAATAATCTGGCTGACTCTCGACAGTGGAATCCATTTTGGGTGTGTTAGTGGTGCTGCAGGTGCTCCCAGCTTAATGACATATAAACTATAAAAGTTATTGGCCCAGTTCTTCTTGAAGGTGGGTCTAACATTACCTGCCCACTTTGCAGTGATTCAATGGACCAGCTCCCCTCTCACCACTGGTTACTTTCAAACTAATGAACAAATCAAAAAACCACAACATGAATGTAACTTGTAACACAACGCATTATAGAAATGTAGTTGAGAAGAAAGTACAGATACTTAATGTAAAATGTAGTGGAGTAAAAGTCAAAAGTACCCACTCTACTTAGGTAAAGTACAGATACATGAAAAATGTACTCAAGTACAAGAATGAAGTACTTGTACTTAGTTACATCCCACCACTGCAAACTAGGTAGTCAAACTTGAGCACACTGCTGGTTTGAATTAAACAGACGTGTCTTTAGTCTCCTGTGTGTCATCTGAACAAGGTGCATGTATTCTTGTTTTCTTTTGATTGAAGTGCTTTAGACAGCATCTTGCTCTACTTTTTATTTGTTGTGACAGTTAGCTATAAGCAATCAAAAATGTGCATCCTGCACTTCTACATGAAAGTAGTAGTCTCCTGCAGTTAATGGATGCTTTGTCTGTTTGCATGCACTGGACATTGACACTGTGACCGTTTAGTACCAGTGCATGAACTGCTGCCTCCCTGCTGAACAAATGCAGCAAACTTGGTCATTTTCTCTTTTTATAATAACTGCAAATTGGTGCTGAGTAGCAGAGATGACACAGAACAGTGCAAAAGTCTACCTGAAATGCAACTGTTTCTTTAGCGTTTTAAAGATTTACTGATTATAGATGATAGAAAGTAATCAAAACAATCAGAAAATATTCAAGCTTGATTACTGTCATGGATTTATGGATGGATGTCAGATGAGTGACAGCTCTATCTTCTCCACAGGTACTCTCGGAGGCCACCACTGAACCGGGATTCTGTGCTTTCTATGAGGAGTGTGGACGTAACCCCTCTGTAGGAGAGACCCTCATTCCTCCTATTGTCCCTTGTCTCGATCCAAGCCCCGCCCGACACCTCACGGGGGAACACTACAGGAGGTTCAAACAGGTGTGTTCATATGATTGAAGCTAACAATTGTTAGTCCTTGTTTACTTTTAATAAACATGCCTAATAGTCAGGTATTCTTTTGACATAATGTCATTTGTATTGCTGTAGGTGTGTCCCATGTTAGACAATGGTGAGGGCAACACATTTGCCTGCTGCTCCATGAAACAGCTTTCATCTCTGGAGTTGAGCTTGACGCTGTCCAAAGCTTTGCTGGTCCGCTGTCCTTCCTGCGTTGATAACTTTGCCCATCTGCACTGCATCAACACCTGCAGCCCCAACCAGACGCTGTCTGTAAAGGTCACAAAGGTCATGAACATCACTTACCTGGGCAAGCCAAAGGAAGCAGTGGTGGCCTACCAATCATTCATGAGCACCACCTTTGCAGATGCCGCCTTCCAGTCCTGTAAGAATGTCAGGATTCCAGCCACAGGAGGATTTGCCATCTCCACCATGTGTGGTCGGTACGGTGCCAAGCTTTGCACCCCTCAGCGCTGGTATGATTTCCAAGGGGACTCCAGTAATGGCCTGGCTCCACTGGACATTGATTTTCAACTGATTAAGGAAGGAGACACTGCAGGGCTGCCAGAAGGTGTGATTCCTTACAATGGACGAGCTCTGAAGTGCAACGAGACAACGGCAACAGGTGGTCAGGTCTGCTCCTGCCAAGATTGCGAAGAGTCATGTCCAAGCGTGCCGCCTCTTGCCCCGCCCCCAGCACCCTTCAAATTGTTTGGGACCAATGGATTCCTTGTGATTGCTATCATCTTACTCTGCCTCCTGGTACTTGCTTTCATTCTCTACCTTACTGTCTCTTGTTTGGTTGCTTCTAAAAATGGAAAGGATGAGGAGAAAGGAAAGAAGAAAGGTAAAAACAAAGACCAGAACAGTAATGATGTGACTCAGCGTATCATTCAACCATCAGAGGTGACCTGTACCGACAGGAACAGCTTGGCTGCCCAAGCTTTCATGGGCTTACAGTTCCAGCGTTGGGGAACCTTCATGGCTTCTTATCCCCTCATGGTAAGCATGTCCAAAAGAATCTTTTAAACTGTGATACACTTGTTCTTACTAGAAACATGATCAGAAAGTATTTCTTATTTCTTAAACGCTCTTTAATTTCCTTTCAAGGTTCTCTTGGTCGCAGCTATTATTGTGATCGTTTTCTCTGCTGGCCTCAAGTTTATCAAGCTCACTACTGACCCAGTTGAGCTCTGGTCTGCTCCCAACAGCAGGGCCCGCCAGGAAAAAGACTTCCACGACACACACTTTACCCCCTTTTTTCGGACAAATCAGCTGATCTTGACAGCGCCACAGAGAAAAGGTCACATTTATGACTCGTTGCTGTTTGGGAAGCAGAACTTTAGCGGGCTCGTATCTAAAGATCTCATCATTGAGCTGCTGGAGCTCCAGACAAAAATACAGGTAAAAACCACATGGTCTAAATAGACTCTTTGTAAAAAAAAAAAAAAAAAAGCAGTACTTTATTTTTGATTTATTGTTCTGTCTATTTTATCGTTTTGTAGCAAATTGAGTTCTGGTCAGAGGATCTGAAACGCACAGTAAATCTGAAGGATGTGTGTTATGCACCACTGAACCCTTCCAACCCTTCCCTGACCGACTGTGCTGTCAACAGCCTGCCACAGTACTTCCAGAACAGCCTGGACAACATTAACGCAAAAGTGAACATGACTGAACTGGGAGTGACCAAAGAGGTAGACTGGAGAGACCACCTTATCTACTGCCTCAAGTAAGGATCTATTTAAAGCAACAGTTCATTAGTTGTCCATGAAAGTACCATTTAATGACTTTTCCTTTCTTCTGCCTCTTCTAAAGCTCTCCACTGTCTTTCAAAGACATCACTGATTTAGGAATGAGCTGCATGGCTGATTATGGAGCGCCAGTCTTCTCGTTTCTGGCTGTGGGAGGCTATAAAAGTGAGTGACTTTTATCACCTTCACATTCATACAATAAAATCTGCCCAACAAAACACATTTCTAACTAACTGTATGTGTCATGCTTTTTCCAGACGATGAATTTACTAATTCTGAAGCTTTCATCTTGACCTTCTCTCTGAACAACTACATTCGTGACAACCCCAAATTCAAAGTGGCTTTGCAGTGGGAGAAGGAGTTTCTCAAGATTGTCCAAGACTACCAGAAAAATCCAGCTGCAAACTTCACCTTTGCGTACATGGCAGAGGTAAAGTAGGATTATTTTTGCTGAGATCTAGAATCTAGATCTATAATCTAGAAATTTAGGTTGGGCTTTATATCATCATTGACCTCTTTCATCTATTTTTCTCCTGCCTATGATGGTCTCCTATCTTTTTCTTTACAATTTGTATTTTTGTTGGATGTAACTGGGACCCTGTGTACATAGTTTCGTTCCACCTCATGTACCACATGTGATGTGAATGACAATAAAGACACTTTGACCTTGACCAAAGGTTAAACAAAGAAGTTATTACCACAGCTTCTCTGAAGGGATCACTGATTTTTCTTGTTTGTCCTTTTGACTGGTCTCTTTCTGCCTGCAGAGATCCCTGGAGGATGAAATCAATCGAACAACAGCAGAAGATATCCCCATCTTCATGATCAGCTATGCTGTAATCTTTGTTTACATTGCTGTGGCCCTGGGGGAGTACAACTCATGGAAACGCATACTGGTAAGGCTTCAGAGAGTGATGTCGAACTTTAGTACAGAGCAGAACTTCCCATCACACAACATCTTTAGCCAGTGATGGGCCGTCTAACATTTTAGTCCAAAAGGGTCAACAAGTTCTATCTACCAAGTTGAAATAATTAATGAAACTGGTCTTATCACATACAGTGATAAGCAGAAGCTACAACAGTATGCTTATGTAAGCTGTACGCTTATCTTGACAGTGAACATGTACTGTAAGTTTGTTATCCATAAAGTTTTATAATATAAAAAAAGTTGATACCATAGTTGACAATATGGGGAAATAATTACTGAGCTGAATGCATACCTGTATTCTTATCTCTGTCCTTCAGGTGGACTCTAAGTTTTTGGTGGGTTTGGGTGGGATCCTGGTGGTTGGCTGTTCTGTCCTGGCCTCCATGGGTTTCTACTCGTGGATTGGTATCCCGTCCTCGCTGGTCATCCTGCAGGTGGTGCCCTTCCTGGTGCTTGCTGTTGGGGCTGACAACATCTTCATCTTTGTTCTGGAGTATCAAGTGAGTCCATCTGAGCACACAGTGGATTCACAGTGTTTCAGATGCTTTATGATCAAGATTATTTTTAATAATGTCGCCTTGTGCTCTTGCAGAGGGATGCACGGCGGTCTGGAGAGACAAGAGAGGAGCAGATCGGTCGTGTACTTGGACAGGTTGCTCCCAGCATGCTCCTGTGCAGTCTCTCTGAGTCTATCTGCTTCTTCTTAGGTAGGAACATTTGGAACACGGTAAACTAACAAAAGTTTAGAAACGTCTATTAGTGGAGTAATCTCTGAATGTGTTTCTGTTTTTCTTTATCAGGGGCCCTGTCCACAATGCCAGCAGTGAAGTCCTTTGCGCTGTACGCTGCCTTGGCTGTGCTCATGGACTTTGTTCTCCAGATGACTGCCTTTGTGGCACTTTTGTCCTTGGATGCTCGGCGCCAAGATAGCAACCGTTGTGAACTACTATGTTGTGTTTCTGTGTCAACACAACGTCCCAACAAGCCAAATGAAGGCTTTTTACTGCCGTTCATGAGGAAATACTATGCCCCCGTCCTGCTGCACCGCTACACCCGGGTCATAGTGGTAAGGCTGCTAATCCAACAGTTGTTCCTTATGTCTCTGCGTTCAGACATACTTTTAATGATAAATTCAGTAAACTCAAATCAAGCGAAGTGAAACATTTGCTAGATTGGATTATGATTAGAGACGTTTTAACTTGATTTTTGTTCAACTCATCCATCTTTGTGTTGTCTTCAGATGTTGGTTTTCATCTTCATGCTTTGCGCGTCCTTATTCCTCATGCTAAATGTGAAAGTTGGTCTAGATCAGGAGCTGGCCATGCCCAAGGTCAGTAAGAGCTGCTTTATTCGTGATGAAACACATCACAGATTGTTTTGCATGCAAACTCACCAAGAGTGTTCTGTGTCGCTGCAGGGATCTTACATGCTGGACTATTTTAAGTACTTGTACAAATACTTTGAAGTTGGTGTTCCCGTGTATTTTGTAACAAAGAGGGGATTTGACTTCACAAAAGTGGAAGGCATGAACGCAGTCTGTTCTAGCGTTGGTTGTGATCAGTTCTCAATGACCCAGAAGATCCGTTATGCCACAGACTACCCTGATCGGTGAGAAAACTTAATATCTTTCATTTACTTTTTAATGTAAACCAGCACATAAAAATAGGTCACATTGTTGTGTCTATCCATTTCCTTTCCTCTTTGTTTGTGGCGTTCTCATTGCTATAAATTCTCCTGACACATTCTGTTGATTGTGTAGTTGTAACCGCTGACAAACAAGCAAATCAGATTAATTAATAACAAACTTAGTTGGATGAAAGCCACTGAACAGATTATTGGTGCCTCTATCTGATTGTTCCAAGTAGAGGGAACAAACCTCCCTAATATCCTTCAAACATGTACTAAGAGCTTTCCTGCTTCTTAAAACACATTGCTGAGGTATTTTATTGCAAACATGTACAAATTAAAAAAAAAAAAAACAAGTGTAATGTGCTTTGTTTAATATGAAGTTAAATACAAAGAAACAGCAAGCTATCAGTTTGAATGGGAACCAGAAAAGTTTTGTACATAAACCCTTTTTACACCACAGCTGGTGAAGGTTTTTACAAATGTAGTTTTTAAATGTTGCTTTTATTCAGTGGATGAGCTCAAACATTGTTTTGTTTTTGTGTATGTTTATTTTTCCTGAAATATGTTGATAGGTCAAATTTGTTACATTTGAGTTTATATTAAGATAACTCCCAGTTCACAGTAACTTTACATGTATTATTCTGAATTTTAACTATGTCCAGGTGTTTCAGCAATAGGATCACATATAATACTACTCAACAAAATCTGTATATTCATACTGTATATATGAAAAAGAAAAATTTTAATATTGCGTCGTAGTGTCAGTTTGTTCAAAGTAAACATATCTGAACCATTTTGACACTACATTGGGAGTGACCAAAATGAACAAGGTTAGAACAGTGGATATAAAAAGTCTACACACTCCTGATAAAATACCAGGTTTTTGTAACGTAAAAGAAAATTAAACTACAGTCACGTTTCAAAACTTTTCTATATTTACTGTGCCATATACATCCTGTACACAACTGAAAATATAAAAATCAAATCATACATTTAGATATCAAAGTTTATGCTCAATAATCCAGGTAGAAAAATCCAACAAAGTTAAGTCAGGTCCTCTGGACGGTTGCTTTGTGTTGAAACATTTCATTTTTCATCCAAAGGACTTCATCAGTCCAAGGAGCCACAACAAACTCAGTCTTATAAGTAGCACCTTCTCATAGTGGGTCAACCAGTTTGATGGTTATAAGATGGTTTCTGGAGTCCACCCTCTCCCCTGTCGACTCCTCTGAGGCAGCC
>NC_056505.1:28700643-28708496 GCF_014905685.2 Nematolebias whitei
GTTCGTTTTGTATATATATATATATATATATATATACAAAACGAACAGGACAACAGTGACATTATCCAGACTGCACATCCCAGGTCAACCTGTCAGGGACCAAAAGCTTGTGAGAAAATATGATTGCAGGAACAAGACTGTGTCACCGAGCCAACACCACCCCCATAGTAAAACACGGTGAAGACAGCATCATGATGTGGGGTTTCAGTAAATGTCCATGGAATTGGAAATACAGAACAGTAGTGCTTAATACCTAATAAGTCAAGGTGTGGCCTGCTGATACTCTCCTTCTCAAGAAGACTGAAGGCAGTAGTTAAATCAGATGTTTTAAAGTATTTAAGGGTGTTGTGCATCCAGCTTATTGCATTGTTTGATTTTTCATATTTTGTCCTTCAACAAATTTTATGTTTCAGTTGAAATCTACAGGATCTATGTCACGTTAAAGTTAGTCTAATTTTTCTTAAATCACAAAAACCTGGCATTTTAACAGGAGGTTCAGGATGTTGAACATGGAGCTGCCAGGAGAAAAGGACCAGGACTTTATGGGAATTAGAGACAAAGAAATAAAAAACAAAACATCATGTTGATGTTTGCAGTCTGTCCTCCTTTCACCACCCGATGTTATCTGCAGATCCTATTTGGCTATTCCTGCTAACTCATGGGTGGATGACTTCATTGACTGGTTAAACCCTGGCTCCAAATGCTGTCGCCTGTACACCCTTGGTCCAAACACCGGAGAATTCTGCCCAGCGAACATATGTGAGCAACATTCTTAGCCGTAGTGTGTTATTGCACACACCAAGAGTCACGTTCATTTCACTAACATTATTTTCTCGTCACATTAGCTGCTATTCTCTGTGGACGCAAGTGTATGAAGGCTCCTGCAGATGGTGTCCTCAGGCCCAACGTGGACGAATTCTACCGCTTCCTCCCCGACTTCCTGGGTAACAGGCCTGACCTGCAGTGCTCCAAAGGGTGTGTAATGTAGCCACACACACATACAGACAGAAACATCACAATCAATCAACAGTCTCACTCCTTGCTGTCTTGTTACAGTGGTCTGGGAGCCTATGACACGTCTGTGGTGAGGAATGAAAGAGGAGAAATAATAGGCGAGTTGTCTTTGTTATGTTAAAGGTGTTACAGTTATTAATGTGGGACAGGTGCTAGTGACTCATTCCTCCTGTTGTAGCTTCTCGGTTTATGGCGTACCACACACCTCTGACCAACTCCCAGGAGTTCACCGCCGCTCTGCTAAGAGCCAGAGAGCTGGCCGCCAACATCACCGAAAGCATGAGGAAAGTTCCAGGAACCTCGCCTGACTTCGAAGTCTTCCCTTACACGTATGCACTTTAGTTCACCTTCTCCGGCTTCTAAAACTCTGCAAAACGCTCTGCTGTCCTAAAAACATTCACGTGAAATTAACCATGAAGCTTAAGCTGCTTTTGATTGTTGTTTTTTTTCTTCCTCCAGGATCACTAATGTGTTTTATGAGCAGTACCTGACCATCGTGCCAGAGGGACTCTTCAACATCTCTCTGTGTCTGCTGCCGACCTTCGTGGTCTGCTGCCTGCTGCTGGGCTTGGATCTGCGCTCCGGCCTGCTCAACTTGCTCACCATCATCATGATCACCGTGGACACTGTTGGCGTCATGACATTATGGAGCATCGACTACAACGCAGTGGCCCTGATCAATCTGGTCACGGTAGGAAAATGTCTCTAATGTGGATTTCAGGGGTACTGAAATATAACAATACCAAAGTACTAGTGTTTGGATTGGCACCCTGGAAAACGGCACAAAATGTTGGTGATGTTTCCTCCACTTAGGGGTCATAAAAAATACAAAGCTCAAAAATATTTCTAACAAAACATCATGAAAACTGATCGACGGCCTGTAGAGCTGAGTAATTACAGCCCAGTCTGCTTTACTGGGAGCATTTCGCCCACTGCTTTTCATGCCAGACTAAAATCATTTTATGTTGTAAAATGATGTAGTTGTGCTTTGGCATATTGTGAGACGTTACAGTTAGCTCATGTGTCATGAATCACACGCAGCTACTACCTGACCAGATTTTAGCACAGTGTCTGTAAAACTTATCAAGTCTTTTCATTTTTCATTTACCCTTTATTTATACAGATAGTCTCACTGAGACACGAGAACTCATTTTCCAGAGAGACCTGTTTAGAGAGCAGGTGGTGGGGGTTAACGACCTTGCTCAAGGGCCCAGAGAGGGGCAAATGAGGGTGGAGGCAGGTGTGGGTGTTTCACCTTTTCCACCCACATTTTGATGTTGACGGTACCGGGAGTTGAACCTGCAACTTTCTGATCACAAGCCCATCTTCTCTAACCTCTGCGCCACCACTCCCCAAAAGTTATGGCCATTTTTGTGTTTTCTAAAGTCAGTTGGCTATGGCGGCCATCTTGAATAAGGTTGCTGCCTAAAGTTAATCAGTTGTAGAAGTAAATCCAATCATTTTTACCTAAAAGTTTCACTATATTTCGTTCAGTGGTCTGTGAATTTTTTTGCTAACAGACAGAATTGACTCTAAATAATAAGTGGCAACATTTTAAACAAAGATCTCACTGACTGGCTACTAATACAACAAGTTCAAGTCAACTATATTGTCCTTTCCTATACATGTGGTACATGAGGTGGAACAAAATTATGTACACAGGGTCCCAGTTACACCCAAAAATAGCAAAATATAAAGTATAAAAGAAACAGTAAATAAAGATCTAAGATATATACGCTAAACAAACACCAAACGGTACGCTAAAAGATCTAAGATATACGCTATAATGTAAAACAATACAGCATAACAGCAGCACGAACATGAGTCTGTGGTGAGTAGATGGGTATGAATGAACACAACAGCATAAGATAATCAGCAGCACGAGATCAGCAGCATGGATAATCAGCAGCACAGATAAGTCACATCACCAATTAAAGTGGCATTACAGTGATTTTTCTTTTTTCTTACAGTGATTAACCTGGTCAGGGTAGAAGCTGTTCTAAGAAGTTTTTCTAGAAGTTTTAGCTCAGTATCTCTAAAACGGACCGAGTTGCAGCTAATTTTGTGTTTTTATGATCAGCTAGTGCTGTGGCAGACATCTTGAGTCGAGTTGACTCTGAACACTTTTTTAATTTTAAATGATATTATTATTTACTGGAAGATTCATTTGAATTTGTCCAGTGGTTCTTAAAATATTTTGCTAACAGACACAGGCGAAAACACAATTGCTCACTTTCAGTTTTGTATAAAGCACAGCTGAGGGCAAAACAACTGAACCCCCAGACATTTATCCTGTATAGTGATCACTTTCACTTGTTATTAATTTAATTGACACATTGCATGTTTGTTTGACTTGTGCTGTTTGCAGGCGGTGGGCATCTCTGTGGAGTTTGTGTCCCACATGACGAGGTCCTTTGCGCTCAGCATCAAGACCACCCACGTGGAAAGAGCCAAGGAGGCTACAGCCAACATGGGCAGTGCAGTAAGTGAGCTACAAACTTCAGCAACTCATCAGTTCTAACTTTTCAGACTGAATTCAGAGAAACAAACATGGCGTTGCAGTCTTTATATGCACATAAAGTAACAGTTCAATGAGCCTCTCTTGTTCCTTGAAGGTGTTTGCTGGTGTTGCGATGACCAACCTGCCCGGCATCCTCGTCCTGGCATTTGCCAAAGCTCAGCTCATCCAGATTTTCTTCTTCCGGTTAAATCTCGTCATCACACTTTTGGGGATGGCTCATGGACTCATATTCCTCCCTGTGCTGCTCAGTTATTTTGGTATGCACACTGGTTTTTTATTTTATTTTGACATTACAACAGTAAATTGGGACTACAGTAAATGACGCTGGTTCTTTTCATCAGGTCCTGGCGTAAACAAAGCAATCCTGCTTCAGGCCCAGCAGACCAAACCGAACCTGGAGATGACGATCAAAATGAGAGAAATGTACGACAACGTTACCTACGAAGAGTCACCTGAAATAAAGCAGGAGCCAGACTCACAGGTCAACAGTGATGCCAGCAAACCCTCACAAACCATAGAAAAGCAGGAAAGAATTGATAATTTCTGAGCGTAAACCACAGAGACTGTTTTCTAGCTCCACTGAGTAAAACACTCGTTACGTAGAGCAAGAATGGACACAAACAAGGACACCGAGCAGACGTGGACGTGTGTTTTTGGCTTCAAATGGAAATCATTAACCTAAGTACCTCAATCAAAAATGGACTTGTGGGATAAATGATAACACGGAACAGTTGTGCAATGTTTCTGGGAATAATGCAACAACGGGCTACTGCAATGACAGTCGACAACCAGCTGGATCTAGACTTTTCCATTTTGTACCTATTTTATATGCGTGCTGAATGTAATTATTTTGTGTGAGTGTAAAAAATATTATTTGGGCATTGTTTAGAGAGATTTAAATCAGGGGTTCCCAACCCTGGTCCTTGAGGAACACCATCCTGCATCTTTTAGTTGTTTCTCTTCTCCGACACACCTGATTTTAATGAATGTGTGATTAACAGGCTTCTGCAGGACATGAGGAAGTAATTAAATCACTGAATCAGGTGTGCTGGAGAAGAGAAACAACTAAAACATGCAGGATGGTGTTCCTCAAGGACCAGGGTTGGGAACCCCCGATTTAAAGGAACACACACTCCAGCATTGACTAGTTTTTTTTTTCTAATGTGCTATGATGTTATAGCTAGAACATGTTAAATCATCAAAGAATGTTTAAAACGTTTGCTAAGCAGACTAAATGTTTATATTAGAACTGTTTTGCCGTGAGATTTTATTTTCATGACAGGTAATTAGACGTTACAAATGTAATGCAAAAATGTGTTAGGTTTTAACGTGTTTTTAATTTATTTGTTTCAAACAACACTTTTTTAAATGTATTTGCTGACTCCAAATCTGTATTTCCTTCCTCAGCAGTCACAGCACATTAGTACCTTTAGATAAATATACTGAAGGCGGTGCTATTTTATTCAAGGTAGTTTGTATTTGTTTTAATCTAAAAAGCTAAAAATGCCACTTCTTGTATATGTACTGAGTTATTAAAAATAGTTAAGTGAAATAAAGAGGGTCTGAGGCAACTCACCCCCCCACCCCAGAACTGACTGTGTATGGAAATTTACAATAGTGTGAATGTTTATGAAGCATTCACACTATTGTGATCCATTTTTCTTCTATACATTTTTCAGCATCTTTCTTGTTCCACAATTTTTGTGCTATTTCAACAAATCAAGTATCAAAATATTCAGCTCTTTCAAAAATGTAGCTATTTTGTGCAACTTTAGCTTTTTGAAATATTTAGCCTTTTCATGCAATTTTTTTTCCTCATAGAAAATAAATTGAGCTCATTTTTACGATCCTTCAAATCTTTAGATGTTTACAACCTTTTACTGCTCCTTTCACATTTTGTTCTGCTTCAGGTTCTTTCAGTTTCCTTGTGCAAATTTAAACTTTTTTCAGCAGCTAATTTCAGCTGTTTTGTGCTCCTTTTTGATTAGTTCTGCTAACTATAACATTTTTGTGCTTCTTATAACTTCTTTCTGCTAATTTCAGCTAGTTATGGTCCTATCAGTTCATTTATGTGTTTCAGCTTTTTCTGCTATTTCAGCAACTATTTAGCTGTTTTTATGCTAAATTTAGCTTTTTCAGCTAATTCCACATTTTTCGCAGTAATTTCAACTTTTACAGCCTAATTCAGCAAAAAAATGCACTTTCTTCTGGTAATTTAATTAGGTTCTTTCTGCTTTTTTAGCTGCTTTTCAGCTGTTTTTTTTTTTCAGCTGTGGTAATTTCAGCTTTTCGTTCCACTTTTTTGTGCTCGCTTCCTTCAGCAAACATGTTCTTTCTGCTTTATGCTAATTTAAGCTTGTTCTACCTTTTCAGCTAACTTTTATTTTAAGCATTTTAAAGCTATAATTTCATTTGTTTTCAGATCAATTCAAAATTTCTGTGGTAATTTCTGCTGTTTTCAGCCTAATTACAGTAACTTCTTTCTGATAATTTCAGCTTGTTACGCTTGTTTCAGCTTTAATTTCTGCTTTTCAGCTACTGTTTTTTTGTGTGTGCATTGTGCAAATTTTATTTTTTTGCACCTAATTCCACTTGAAGCTCATTTCCGCTCTTTCCACTTACACCTGGTAGTTTAAGCTTCATTCTGTCTTTCAGCTACTATTCAGCCATTTATTTTTTGCTAATTTCAGCTTTAGCTAATTTCCTAATGTTTGTGCTAATTGCTGCTTATTTAAACTTTCAGCAAATATGTGTTCATTCTGCGTTCTTCAGGATTTGATCCAGCGACTTTCTCGTTAAGAGGCAACAGCTCTACAAACTGAGCCACTATGCCACACACTTAAATATATTGGAACAAAAATATGAAGGTTTACCTGCATTCCTTGTTCAATTCCAGTCCAGAAAAACACTCCTCTCAAAAACTACTAACATTCACTAGTCAAATCTTTCATCAGTGAACTCGTTCTAATTGCTGCATCGCTGTTAGAAAGATTTCTTGAATTTGGTCAAAGCCTCAGGTGCTACAGGCTGTGTCAGGGCTTCTCCATCCATGGTAGTTCATGAATTTGGAACAAAGGTAATGAAATGTGAAATATGCTGCCCCAACACATTTATAAGCTCTGCAGTTCTCTGAAGCTCAAAATTAAAAAGTTACAGCTTATAAAGTGTAATAAAGGTCGTCGTCAATCCCAAAACAGATTCAGCATCATGAGTTTTCGTCAGTCCTGCAGGATCGTCATACAGACACGTCTGATCATACTGGTGCCAGGTCAGACTGCCCTACTGATACCAGTCTGCAACGCTGATGAAGACCTGTGAGACCAACCAGCTGATAAGTGATCAGGACTGAACGAAGCTCGAACTGTTACATTTTCTGATACTGGACTTTAACAACAGGAATCATCTCAATCCCGGGAATTTTTTGCTCAATTCTAACCAAAAAAAATAACCAAGCTGTTTCTTTGTTGTTGCTGTTTTGTTTTTTTTTTTTTTTTTTTTGGGGGGGGGGGTGTCTTGTTTTCCGTTTAGATTTTTCAAAAAACAAGAAATATTTCAGGTGTTTCAAATTTTGTTTCTATTTCATCCCTCCTGACCGCCAGAGGGCGGTGCTGAAAGCACTGAATGTTCCCTTCGCGCATGCGCTGATTCGAGTAATAATACCAACGGAGTCACAGGTGTGACACGGATGACCAATCAGAGGCTATATAGCCCGACGTCATCCGCTGCTCTGCTCCTATTTTCTTCTCGCGCGCGGTTCAATTCAGGGCTTCAGCCCTTTGGACCTTTTCTGAACTTTTTACCGTCGTCGGAAGCCCGACTGCCCGTTTGCGGGAGTAGCGTGTTCGCCCTCCTAGGGCTGCGACGGTTTAACCCTGTTCAAAGGTATTTCTGCTGTTTCGTTGGGAACTACGGCGGTTTCCGCCTCTCTCAAATTACAGCGTCTGACTACTATGTGTGTGATTCAACACCGGTGAGTAGTTTTCCTTATATTTCGCCGTTGGTTAGCGGTAGCGTTCGCTCCGCTCACGCTTGTTAGGAGACCTCCAACCGCGTGGTCGGCTGGACTGTGCTCCGACGTTGTTTATGACTACTATGTGTGTGATTTAACACAGGTGAGTAGTGGTTCTTTGCTTATATTTTGCTATTGGTTAGCGGTAGCGTTCGCTCCGCTCTTGTTTACTGGAGGCCTCCAACCGCGTGGTCGGTTGGACCGTGCTCCGAAGTTTGTTTATTACGTAGCCAGCTGAGTTCCTGGCCTTGTTTTATTTGGTGAAGGCGAGTGTTCTCACCCCCTCTCCCAATTGTCCTCTTTTACCAG
>NC_056505.1:28708506-28721169 GCF_014905685.2 Nematolebias whitei
TGAAGGCGAGCGTTCGCGCCCCCTCTCCCAATTGTCTTCTTTTACCATTTGAGCTAGTGGTGCTAGCCTCTCTGAGTTTTGACCTTGTTTTGATTGGTGAAGGCGAGCGTTCGCGCCCCCTCTCCCAATTGTCCTCTTTTACCAGCTGAGCTAGTGGTGCTAGCCCCTCTGAATATCTTGGGCATAGCTGGGTAAGGAGCATGGACGGCTCTCACTGCTGTACAGTCTGTGGAGCCATGCTCCAGATAGATGACGGTCACGACCTGTGTCCTGCCTGCCTTGGACATGACCATCTGGTGGATGCCCTGTCAGAGAACCCCTGCATGAATTGCAGCTTCATGTCGCATGCTGTGAGGGCGGCCCGGCTGGCCCAGTTTCGCCCCAAACTCGGCGATGACCTCCCGCCTTCTGGGCAGGAGGCTCCACCTAGGCGCTCGAAGCGCCGGACTGAGGCCGCAGTCTCTGTGGCCCCTCCTGGGAAGAAGCGAGCCAGGTCTGATAGGGGCCTCTCCACAAGGGTGGAGCAGCTCTCCGCTGAATTAGCGGAGATGAAGTCCCTTTTTCAGGTACACCAACTGGGAACTGAACCAGTGGCAGCAACTGGACTCTCCTCCCCACCCATGCCTGAACTGGCTGTGGAGGAGGATGTGCTATCCTTGGCTGCCTCCGCCTCTCACTTTTTAGGTGAGGAGGACGGGCATTCATCTCGAGTCTCAGAGACAGCTTCACTCTCTTCTTCTCGGAGTGCAGTTAGTGGGTCGGGTGACGGCTCGATGCAGGACATCATGCGTATGGCCCTGAGACAACTGCAGCTGGACGTCCCGCAACCAGAGGCGTCCACCCCTGGAAGTGCCTTCTTCAGGCGCGGACTGACCCCTCCTTCCTTTTCTGTCCCTCCATCAGAGGAGTTCCTGAGGGAGTTGCATGGTTGCTGGCGGGACCCCAAGGCCTTTGCGCGCCTCTCTGCAGATGGCAGAGTGTTGGCGGCCATGCATGAGCCGGCTGCAGCAGGCTTGGATCGCATGCCAGCGATAGAACCTGCTGTTGCCTCTCTCATCGTGTCACCAGATGAAGCTCTGCGCAGTCATGTTCGGTGCCCACGAGCTCAGTGTCGTGTCACGGATGAATTCCTCTGCAGAGCCTATGCCGCCGGAGCGCGTGCTGGCCGCCTAGGTAATTCCTTGGCACACCTAATGCTTGCCCTCTCCGCGTCCCTTCAGGGGACTAGTGGTGCGACAGCAGCGATGGGCTTTAACGATGCAGCGCTTCAGGCCTTTGCACTAATGACGAGGGAGCTTGGGCGTGTGATGTCCTCCTTGGTCCAAGCTCGCCGACAGGTCTGGTTAGCTCAGTCAGCTTTGACTGAGCCATGCCGTAGAGCCCTCCGTAGTGTCCCAGTGGTGCCGGGGGAGTTGTTCGGTTCGGCTGCCTTGGAAGCACTGGAACGGACTGTCCAGGCACGACAGAGAAGGCAGCAATTTTCGAGCCTTAGCAGGCCAATGCCCCCTCCACCTCCTCGGCATCCAAGGCACCTGTCGGCTGGCTCCAGCATGCAGCCGCCGCCTGGGGGTCATAACCGGCCGGGTGGTCCTTACCCTCATGCGGTTCAGCAAAGGCCCAGCAGGAGCTCTCGTGGGTTGGTCCACCGACCAGCTGGGCAGGCTCGGACCAGGGACTCTGGCTGCCGCCCCCCCACGGCCCCTAGGGGTCGTGGAGGGAGACGGTGATGCCATCAGGCCGACCGTCGGATATTTCTCCCACCAGCAGCTCAGCTATTGGGTTGCTCACGCCGTGGACCCATGGGTGGTTGCCACTCTGACCCATGGTTACCGGCTACAGTTCCGACGGCGGCCTCGTATCTCAGGCCGGGTCAAGATGACTGTAATCGCCGACCCGGTGAAAGCTCAAGCACTAGACCAGGAACTTTCCGCCCTCCTGGCCAAGGGCGCAATAGAGGCAGTGGACCCTCTGCAACAACCCAGGGGCTATTACTCGACTTACTTCCTTGTGCAAAAGAAGACGGGCGGGTTTCGTCCCATTTTAGACCTGAGGGGACTCAACCAGTACCTAAAGGAGCTGCCCTTCCACATGCTCACAACAGCAGAAGTCCTTCAAGCTGTCACAAGGGAAGAATGGTTCACGTCTGTAGACCTGAAGGATGCATATTTTCATGTGCCTATTGCGGCAGAACATCGCCGCTTTCTCAGGTTTGCCTATCGGGGTCACCACTGGCAGTTCCGGGTACTTCCATTCGGGCTCTCTCTCTCCCCAAGGGTGTTCACTCGGTGCGTGAAGGCAGCCCTCTCTCCTCTGCAGGCCTGCGGAGTGAAGATTCTGCCGTACTTAGACGATTGGCTTCTCTGCGCCCCGTCTCAGGCCTGTGCCTTTCACGACACAAACCGCCTGCTCGCTCATATGTCCCAGTTAGGCCTCAATGTCAACCTGGAGAAGAGCTGCCTGATCCCTTCCCAGACGACCACCTTTCTTGGGGTGGTTCTGGATTCATCTTCAATGAGAGCTCGCCCATCCGCTCAAAGGGTGGCCGGCATACTCCAGCTGGTCAATCGGTTCAGGCTGGGCAAGCAGCTCCCCTATGTTGCCTTCCTGCAACTACTCGGCAAGCTGACATCAGTCACTCGGGTGGTGCCCTTAGGCCTGCTGTCACTTCGCCCCTTGCAGAGGTGGCTCAACAGCTTTCGCCTGGATGCCAGGCTGCACAGGCATCGCAAGCTCGCAGTGACGTGGTCATGTCTTCATGCCTTGACTCCATGGAGGGACGAAGATTATTTGTCCAGGGGTGTCCCCATGGGAGTGGTAGTGTGTCGCAGGGAAGTGGTCACAACGGATGCCAGCTCCATGGGATGGGGGGCTGTATGGCAACGCAGAGCGGTTCAGGGCCGCTGGGGTCAAAGAGACCATTCCAAGCATATAAATGTGCTGGAGCTGCGTGCAGTGCACTTGGCACTCAGGCACTTCCTGCCTCACCTGGAAGGGAGGCATGTACTTGTTCGGTCAGACAACACCTCTGTTGTCTACCACATCAACCATCAGGGGGGCACCAGGTCAGCACAACTTCTGAGTGTGTCCAGAGAGCTCCTGGAATGGGCCTCTCCTCGCCTGTCCACCCTGCGGGCAGCGTACTTGCCAGGGCGACACAATCAGGTCGCAGATTTTCTCTCCCGCCAAGAGTCCCCTCCGGGAGAGTGGTCCCTCCACAGAGACATAGTGCTGATGATCTGGGACCGTTTTGGTCAGGCAGAGATAGACCTGTTTGCGACGGAAGAGTCGACTCAGTGTCCCCTATGGTACTCTCTTACGGGGGCGTCGGGTGCGCTAGGCCAGGACGCATTGGCTCATCCTTGGCCAAGGGTCCTTCTATATGCCTTTCCACCCCTTTCTCTAATTTGGCCAACCCTTCAGAGAGTCCTCGAGGAGGGCCACAGGATGCTGCTGGTGGCTCCGTATTGGCCAGTGCGACCATGGTTCCCACTACTACGAAGTCTATGTCAGGGCGTCCCATGGTGTCTTCCGACCAGAAGGGACTTGCTGTCTCAGTTGGGGGGACTGATATGGCACCCCAATCCTCAACGTCTTCGGCTGTGGGTGTGGCCACTGCAAGGCTAGGACAGCAGCTGACTGGAGTTTCGAGCCCCGTCAGACGCACCATCCTGGGCGCCAGGGCACCCTCTACTCGTCAGCAGTACGAAAACAGGTGGCGCCTGTTTTCCCAATGGTGTTCGGATCACAAGAAGGATCCAGTCTCCTGTACAATACCCACCATTCTGGAGTTTCTCCAGTCTCTACTTGGTAAGGGTCGCTGTCCTTCGACGCTTAAAGTTTATGTAGCGGCAATATCATCTAATCACGCTGGCATTGATGGCTGTACGGTAGGGAGCCATAATCTAGTCTCTCTTTTTCTGCGTGGTGCCCGTAGGTCACACCCGCCGACAGCTCCACGAGCACCAGGTTGGGACCTTCCCTTGGTTCTCGAAGCTCTGTGCCGTCCTCCTTTCGAGCCTCTGTCGCAGGCGGACCTCAAGTGGCTTTCATGTAAGACGGCTTTTTTGTTGGCTATTACCTCAGCAAAGAGGGTCAGCGAGCTACATGCTCTCTCAATCAGCCCCTCATGTCTCAGGTGGGGCCCTGAGGGCTCGTGTGTTACCTTGTGGCCAAACATTGCATTCGTACCAAAGGTGTTGTCTCACTCTCACTCTAACCAACCGTTGAGGCTGGCACGTTTTCAGCCTGCGCCTGGTGAGGGGTCTGCATTATTGTGCCCGGTAAGGGCTCTGGAGGCATATGTTGCAGCTACTGCTGTGATAAGGCATTCAGACCAGCTGTTTGTGTGTTATGGAGGCCCTAGGTTAGGCTGTCCTCTTTCCAAACAGCGCCTCTCCCACTGGATCGTGGACGTCATCTGCCATGCCTATGCTGCAGGGCCCGGCTCCCTGCCGGTCGGCTTGAAGGCTCACTCTACCAGGAGCGTCTCCGCTTCCTGGGCTGCCCTGAGAGGGGTTCCGCTGGAAGCAATATGTGCTGCTGCATCATGGGCTTCCCCAAGCACGTTCACCAGATTTTATAGAGTTAACGTGGCCACCCCTCATCCCCTGGGCCAGGTTCTTCTACAAGGGTCCTCTGGGCCTCCTCAGTGAGGTAGGTGTTAGGATTCCTTGTGACATCGTTGATATTAGTCATTCAGTGCTTTCAGCACCGCCCTCTGGCGGTCAGGAGGGATGAAATAGAACGAAAGTTACGTATGTAACTACGGTTCTATGAATCCCGGATGACCGCCAGAGCTTCTCCGTCACTCAGAATCCTTGCGTTTCGCGAGAAGATTCTGTAGGAGCAGAGCAGCGGATGACGTCGGGCTATATAGCCTCTGATTGGTCATCCGTGTCACACCTGTGACTCCGTTGGTATTATTACTCGAATCAGCGCATGCGCGAAGGGAACATTCAGTGCTTTCAGCACCGCCCTCTGGCGGTCATCCGGGATTCATAGAACCGTAGTTACATACGTAACTTTCGTTTTATTAACAATGCATCCCTTTGATAGGATTGTATGTTTCTTTAGGTCATCAATGCCCCCCAAAACATACTGTACACATTATACAAGGGAAACCACAATTCAGGCAAAAAAGCAAAACAAATAAACAATTAAATTATTATACAGTCTTGAGGAAAAATATAAATAACATTTTCTTCTTCTCTGGTTGAGCTCACTATGGTACAGACATATAATAAATAGATCAGGTCTGACATCACTCAGCAGATCTATGAATCATCTCTCTACGAGTCCATTTGTGTAGCAGCATTAGAGCAAAAACGAGCCGATGGAAACGGAGAACCCTGTTTCCATGGAAACCTTTTTACAAATCCTTTAGTCATAGCACTGCACCGCTCTCCTCCGTTTTCTCCTCCTCACCAAATGACACATAGTGATATATTGCATTGTGGGAACAGATCCTGGGGGTAACTATAGTCCTACAGTGTATGGCAGCATGTGATGGCAACCTGTTGAAAAACAAAAGGTTCTCAAAGAACTATGTCAAGGTGGCGTCACAACTTTGCCATGCTTGTTGAACATGCAGTAAAGGTGATGTGCGGGAGGAAAGAAGGCATCGTGATAAGAAGCTGCGAGGTTTATGAAAGAGTTTAGAAACGTCTGTGTGCAGTTTGGTGCTAGAAATGTCATCAATCGACCATTCGACAAGCAACTTACACAAGTAAGCGTCTTTCAAAAGACCACCTTCATGAGGCCCGGTAGAAATGCAATGGCTGAAGAAAAAACATTAAAAGGTCCTAAGCAAGTAAAGGATGGAACAAACTACCATTAACTTACATGCTATGCTTCTTATCTACTGAGTAAAGGTGGTAGATATAATGCTTTAGAAAATACATTAGTGATGTTTGATTGTCTGTGATGGAGGGAAGTGAAAGGTAATGAGCTGACAAGAGGCTAAAAGTTGTAGGAAGTGGTGAGGAAAGAGAAGCAAAAACACATATCTGGCTAACATGGATCACAAGCGGGAGAAGCAGCAGGAAGGCTGGAGTTAAGAGTTAAAAACAGCAGGATCCCTCCTTAGTGTTTTGTTAAAGAACGCATGGTCTGAGGAACCTCCATGTAGACCTGACAACATGCCTAATTCTCTCCATGACAGAAAACCACCTCCTCTGTAAAAGAACACGATACACGTTTTTAAAACAATTTGTCCTAATGATCCAGCTTGTCCTTTAGCATTACACGGATGTATCAAGTGTTGGTCAAGATTGCCGACCCCATGTCAGAAGAGCATTTGGCTTAAACTGCTCCATGTTTTTGTGTTGGTAAATTTGTTTTCTTGCTTCCAGCTCATATTTGCTTGACGAACGCTGGGTGATGACCACCTCCTGTGTCCTTGACGACGATACCGTTTTATGCAACAGAAACATGCCCAACTTTTTCCTGTCTGAGCCTCAGTCTTGCTTTCTTTCCATGATTGTTAGGAGGCGGGACTGCAGCTGTGCACAGAGCAGGGTGGGACAGGGAGGATCAGGACTCCGCAGGAGGGTTAACGTCCTCGTCCACAGGTTTCGGTAGCTTCGTCAGCATTGCCTCTGCTTCCTCGTACATCTGAGAGGAGGACGAACAAAGATTAAAACACTCAACGATTAGGAGTCTGATTCAGACAAGGTAGAGAGGATTGTTTGATCCCTTACTGCCATAAATTGCACGTCCTGGAAGAGCTCTTGTATGAAGCGTCTTGAGGTCAGGCGGAACATACAGTGGGCTAAGAGGTGAGAAACCTCAGAGTACAGGCAAATGTCATCAAACGCATACGGAAACTTTTCTTTTATCCTGAAGAAAAGATTAAAACATTTCAGAATAACAATTAAACCACAACAAGTAAAACACATCAATCATTTTGTAACTTTGCCAAGTCCTGCTGGATAACTTCATGTCCCGTCATTCATTGTCTCGTGAATAGGGGTGGGCGATATGGATCAAAAATTAATATCTCAATATTTTAAGATAAATCGCAATATACGATACATATCTCAATATTTTTTCTTTCCATAAAGTAATAACAAAAATATATTTCTGAGTCTAAGCTTTGTCCCAGTTGTCACAGGCATATTTATTAACAAACAGCTGTAACTGTACAAAATAAGTGTCTAAAAAATGAACTATTTACATACATTAGTTTATTTTTTAGACCTTTATTTACATATATTAAATAATAATCCTCTTCAGCTGTGCTGCCTTCACGACGTTAGTAAGCGTATGAACTGCAGCTCCGACAGACTTCAGCCTCCTTCCCTGAAACAAACCACAGGTCAGAACTCATTTAGCTGTGCTGTGCCTTATGAGAGGAACAGAGAGAGGTGGCGCCGCAACATTAATAAATCAACAGCTTGTCATATCGCTAAAGACACGGTCCTTAGCGGCTAACACTTTAGCCGTCTTGTTCCACAGTTGAGACTGGGACCGTGTCTTTAGCGATATAAGCTGCTGATTTATTAATGTCGCGGCGCCACCTCTCACTTTTCCTCCCATAAGGCATAGCACAACTAAATGAGTTTCATACCGTGGTTTGTTTCAGGGAAGGAGGCTGAAGTCTGTCGGAGCTGCAGATTATAACTTAGCGCGCTGTTTTAAATGGTGAAAAAAGATTCGTAGTTCCAACCTTTTGTTGGGACTTGTTTTCAGCATCGTCTACAGAAATAATTTTTCTGCTGCTCATCTGACAATTTAAATCCAAACCATCTCCAAATAACAGTCATTGTTTTTCTTTTTGTTCAGCAGCTAAGCTGCTCTTCATATCTCCCATATTTACTTGTGATAAACGTCTCCTGCCCACCTGGAGAAGCAAGAAGTGGGGGGAGCACGTGCGGCTGAGGTGCTGTGTGTTTGTATTCAATGAGGGAGGGCCGTGTGCAGATGAGCACAGATGGGAGAAAAAGAATTAACTGGATTTAAGTCCAATTATAATGCAATGTAGAAATATTGATAGACGATATAGTCCTGTCTTAAATCGCGGATAAAATTATCTCGATATTTTTAAAATATCGAGATATCGCCCAGCCCTACTCGTGAACCACCTGTTTAAATCACAGTGAAGCCGAAAGTCTACCTATGATGCAGCAAGAGTCCTACACAACACTGAGCAGGTGGTTTTCATGTTACGGCCGACTGCTGTGAGGATACCAGACTGAAAAAGAGAAACTTACGTCAGTAGTCCTGTTTCGTGGCCTTTGGTTCCAACAGAGGAGCTGAGATTGATGATGAGGCGGAGAATCTCCTTCCTCAGCAAGACTCGAGAAGCAGGGCCGTCCTCAGATAACGCCTTACCACCTACAAAAACAAACTTTTTACTTTTCTTACAACATAGACAATAAATTGGATCACTGCTGTTTTATTATTTGTCACAATATCTTTTGTGTTCAGTCAAGATAAATAGTCTGCTGAACTTTTATTATTTATATTGTTGGTGCTAATCTTTAAAAAATATATAGTAACAGCACAAACACAAACTGAAAGTCCAAAATGTTGTTGATATGTAACCAGTTCTTCTGGCTGGAACCTGAATCAGAGGTTGAGAAGAAATCTTTTGAAGACATTTTGAACTGTAGATGATGGTGGATGATATTTAAAGTCTCCCCAGCTGAACAGCCATATTATGAAATTGCTCCACTATTTTTACTCACTGTTTTCACAGACTGATAAACTTCTGCCCATCTTTATTTTATACACAATCCTCTTACTGACCTGTTGCTAATTAACTTAATTAGTTGCAAAATGCTCTTCCACTCGTTTCTCATTCTTATTTTACAGCCTTTTGAAGCCCTTGTCTCAACCTACCAGTATATAAAGATGTATTGCTGACATCAAATTCAAAATCACATTATTTGTCCTAAAAATGATCGAACTTCTCAGCTTCAACATTTGCAGTGTTTACTACGTTTCATTAGGAATAAAATGTGTGTTTATGAGATTTGCAAATAAGTGCATTCTGTTTTTATTTACACATCGTGGACAGTGGAGCTCTTACCAATGACAATGTCACCAGGTGTGGGTGTGCTGCAGATCGAGCCTTGTGACACAGCAGCATCACTGCAGCCTGACACCCCGGAGAACTTGGACTGGGGCATCACCTCCAGACGATGACCGCTCTGTCCTCCCCATGATGGGAAGTCAATATAATCTGTGAATAAAATGCATAATTATCATTAATCTGTGCTGAGTTTAAAGCAGATCCATGTGGTATAAATATGTGTTTGTGCCCTCACCTGTGCGAGGGTGTGTGCTATTGATCTGTGGCTTTGAGGGATATCCGAGGATGATGGCTCCCACGCAGTAGAGGCAGTTTTCTTCAGTGTGATCCTGCAGGCCTGTCTCCTCTGAACCCACCATGTGGTTAGGAGTGTCACCTCGGCACACGATCAGCTCAGAGATACTGAACTGCTGCTTCAGTAACGGAATGGCAGGCCGATCCCCTGCAGAGGTTATTGCAAACATATCGCAAAGATTTAAAAATCTTTTTTCCGCTTGCAGGTTTATCAGTTAATCAGGTAAAGAAACAGGATTTTACCGTCTCCGTCACCAAAAAGGAAGCGTTTCCGCTCCTCTGAAGGTGGGCTGATTCGCTGCTGAAAGTACGTCGAATCCCTAATGTGGAACATGTCGTTGATGTTCAATGGCAGCGCGAGGCCAATGTAGTCATCACTACACCCGAAGGTGGCACTAGAGACCATTGAGCGCACTGAAGAGCAGCGGTGCAAGGTGCTTTGGTTGATGGGGCTGAGTAGCTCTTCTTTATCCAGAGAGGCAAAGCTGAGAGCTTTCAGAAACCTAGGGAGGGCAAGAGGAGAGGTGTGTGAGAGGATCCGGGGGGAGAGACTGGGAGAGAATAGGAACATGTTGGATAAAACCACAGAGACGGCGACTTGTTAAACTCAACCGCTTCATGTAGAACAATCACCAACATGGAGGCAAACACTAAAATGAGGCAAAATGATTAATTTTTTTAAATCAAGGTTTGATATCTCCTCACATTTTTCTGAAGAATGCAATTTTAATATTGGGCAGGACTGAGGTTCTGTGATTTGACAACCTGAAATAATCCCAGCTTTCATGTTTTAAATGCAATAGTAAACCTAATAAAAAAAACATGTAATAAAAGCACAAATCATAAAACATTCAGTCTACATGGAGCTCACACACGCTACAGGTCAAAGTAACTGCAGGCACTGAGCTGGAACTATTCTAGTAAGAGCAGAAAAGACCGGAGCTACAAGGTGCGTCTCTACTGAGGAGGACACTGGGTAGGTCCACCCACCGCGGTACAAATGTTCTGGACAGCCTGCGGTGTGGACGTGGGACCGTAGGCTCTGGACAGGTGCGCCTCCTATCTGATAGCCTGACAAAGTATAAAGTGGACAGACATGCTCACATCTGTCAATAAAACTTAATAAATCTGCTAAAGCTACATTCCAGCAGGAAAAATACCATAATGTTGTTTGGTGGTTAGTGAACACTCATCTTCTCCTTTACACAAAAACTATCATAAAAAAAAATGTAGCTTCCAGCCCCTGTAGAGATGTTTGACCCACCTGCGAGGAGTCAACCTGGAGTCCAGGCTGCCGGTCTTCATGGTGATGGTGTCTGTAAACAGCACATCTTTGGCAGGTGAAGCCAGCGCCTCACTGTGAGACAAAGACGGGTGTATCCTCTGCTGCTGCAGCCTCTTCAGCGTGGCGTAACCCAGCGCGTCCCTCGGGCTGGTGTACATGAAGCTGCAATCAGCCAGGCTTTTAATGGTGGTCACTGAGGGGGACTTGAGAGACTGAGCTCGGCGGGGCAGAGTGTGCGAGGAGCCCGGTGGTACCAGAGAGACGTTGGAGGACTTAGACATGGACATGTGGTTAGTCTGAGCCTGGGGGCTGAGGGAGGGGAGTGTTTTGACAGTTTTGGCAGACACAACAGTGTTGAGGCTCACACAATCAGAGGAGTCCAGTTCAGGCTGTTCAGGGTTCCCAACGGTCTCCCGGGAGGGGCTGGAGCTCATGGAGCTGATGCCACTGGTTGTGGTATCTGTGTTAAAGCTCTGACTGCGGCTTTTAAACTGAGTACCCCCACCACCTCCTCCCACATTGCCTCCACTTGAAGAGGAGCCACCATCTCCTGCTAGACGCTCTCGGCTGCTCTGCTCCCTCTCCCGGCTGTGGTGCTCCATGGCTCCATGTCCACCTAAACCACTGAGTCCAAGACCTGAGCCTCCTCCTCCCTTCACCAGCCTACCATCCACCAGCTGCTCCTCAGAGCCCCCCCTGGTCCCAACAAAAGACGTCTCTAGGCTAACCGTTGGACTCTTTGGCATGCCTCTGCCGTTGAACACAGAGGTGAAGACATCCCCCTGATTTGGGCTGTAAATAGAGGGCTCCGTCACAGTCCTGTTCCGCCTCAAGCTATCGGTCTTCACCTCAGTAGGGGTGCGAGAGCCTGAAGAGGCTTTAGGATCACTAGTAGAGCGGAGTTTCTTGCTGGGGAGGGACAGTGAGTTAAGAAAGCGGGAGCGAACAAAACGTGAAGAAGCCAAGATTGTGAAGGGGCTGCGGTCTTTGATAGTTTTGGAGTTGAAGTAGAATTCTGACGAGTCCAGAATGTCACACTTGTCATCATCCAGGATGTACATGTCTGATGACACAAAGACACGACTGTTAGTGAAGTGAAACCTTATTGATGTAGCAGCTTTCATACACAAAGTAGCCCAGTGATGCACGACTGGTTAACACGTCACTTATTTAATGAGTTGCAAGGTCAATTTATGGTTTATACACAGGCAGTAAGGGTTTGATTGATTTTGATTTCAACAGGAAGCTTGTGCAGAAATCTTCAAACAGATGGAACGTGTTTAAATTCCATAGTACTTGAGAGAATATGAGCAGCAGCATTTAGTCTGTGAAACCTATTAAAAAACCATTACAGAAGTCCAACCAACTCACAATGAGTACAGAATTTAACTTTTCAAAGCCAGTTTTCGACAAATCTTTCACTTGTCGAATAGTTTTGAAAATGATAAAAGGCCAAATGAGCAATACGATTAATATGACTAAAGGTCAATGCCTACTTTTAGGATTTTTGGCTTCATTTGTACAAAATGTGATCATACATAAAAATACTCAATGATGACGGTGATAAGAAATGTATTTGCTTTGTATTATTAAATCTTTTATAGATAATACAGTAGTCCCTCACTACTATGTGGTTTGACTTTTGCGGACTCGCGCTTTCGCTTATTATTTTTTTTAAAGTAAGATTGGACATGACACACAGCTGATTGATGGATGAGCCGCACGAGCAGCATAGATTGTTTATTTAAAATAAATTACTTTAAACGATTTAGCACCCGCATGCAGCCCACAGGTGCAGGGAGGTGCATGTCGTGATCTCCGCCCTCTGCGGAGAAGTGGGCGTGGCAGAGAGCAGCGATCATGACATTCGGTGCTCTTTTAGAGCGTTTAGAGTTTAGGAACATTATTTAGAATATTGCTAGAGTGTGGGAAGGAATTAAAACAACTTTATACACACACACACATATATATATATATATATATATATATATATATATATACACATATATACATATATATACATATATATATACATATATATATATACATA
>NC_056505.1:28721269-28728020 GCF_014905685.2 Nematolebias whitei
AAAAGCCTCAGGAATCTTTTGCAGGTGTTTAGAGTTACGTCGTTGATACAGATGGTTAGCTTAATAGCTTGTTTAGAGAACCTTTTCATGATATGCTAATTTTTTGGGACAGGCATTTTGGGTTTTCATGAGCTGTATGCCATAATCATCAGTATTAAAACAATTAAAGACCTGAAATATTTCAGTTGGTGTGCAATGAATCTGAAATATATGAAAGTTTCATTTTTATCATTACATTATGGAAAATAATTACCTTTATCACAATATGCTAATTTTTTGAGAAGGACCTGTACATTTCCTTTCCTTTTTTTCAACTCTTGCTTTCAATTTATTGGTTTTAATTGTGATGCTTGCCACATCCTGTTTGTGCTTGTTGTTTGTTAGTTTTTCACACTGTCAGCCTCAGAAGCAGGACTCTCAAGACAGTGTTCATGTTTTAGTTGTACATTTACAAATGCAGTGCTGTTTTTGTCTTGTCACAATAGGCTGAAGGTATAAAGTTGTTTTGCAATTATTGTCCCCCTTGGTATTGAAGCAAAAAAGGGGTCCCGGGTTCAAATATGCTTCCAACCTCCCTGGCTCTTTGCTGAGGGAACAGAAGTCTGCGAAGGAGGAGGGGGACATTGCTGCTGCCATGAAGAGGAGACCGGACAGAGAGGAGACGCCCAGGTTCAGAGGCGATGAGGCTCACCACCGTCAGCCACCGCTGCTGTCCCCCAGCGGCCTGCCACGGTCCAGACCTGAGGACAAACTGAGGAAGAAGAGGAAGCTGTTTGACGATGAGGAGGAGGAGGATCTTTCTTTGAGGAAGAAGGTTTGCAAAATTGACAGTGACTTTTATTTTATCATTATAGGTGAAAGTGTTAGACATGTTTGTACATGTACTAAATGAAAACACTGTAAGGTCTTCATTTCTGTTCCACAGGAAAAGACGGACGACTCTTATTTTTCCAAACTTGTGTCTCAGATTAAGACTGAAAAGGAGGATGAGGATGTGTATGGGGATGACGACGAAGATGAAAAGGACCTTCACTACCGGAGCAGCATTGACAGAAAAGGGCGATTTGGAGACACTGAAGAGGACTCCAAGCATGACCCTTTGAATCCTTCCATTAGGACACCGGTTGGGGACAGTGACCAGTCATACTGCAGTTCCCCACAGGCTGGTCCCAGCAGCGAGGGAGGAAGTGAGACGCAGGAAAAGGGACCCCGTCCCAAAGCTCGCCGTAAGCGACACTTGCCTAACAACAGAGAGCTGAGCCGAGAACTGAGCAAAGCGCTGAACCAGGAAATTCAGAAGACCGAGGACTGCCTGGCCATCGAGAACCGGCAGCCCTTCAAGGTGGAACCAGAAATGGAGAACGAGGAACCAAAGAGGCTGTTTCGCAACTGTAACGAACTTGGCGACCAGAGAGCTCATCTGAAGGCCAAAGAGATGAACGGGACCAACTGGGAACTTTGCCACTTCTACCAGAGTCCCATCACTCCACTGGGCTTCAACCGGAGCACCCCGACCACCCGGCCCGTGCCCCCACGCTCCCCTCCCAAGTGCGTGCAAATGGAACGGCACGTCATCCGCCCGCCCCCCATAAGCCCCCCTCCTGACAGGTTGCCCCTGAAAGACGGCAAAGCACACGTTTTACAACGTGAGGTCTGGATGAAGATATTCAGTTATCTCTCCCACCCGGAGCTGTGTGTCTGCATGAGAGTCTGTAAGACGTGGAACAGATGGTACGTGCACAGCGTGCAGTGAGAAATCACGCGTTTGCAAATTTATGCTCAACAGACATCGCTTGAATTGTTGATCAGGGTTTGGTGCTTGTTGAGTGCTCTGCTTTGACACGAGGAGTCACGCACGTCTTTCCCTCTGACTAGGTGTTGTGATAAGAGACTCTGGACAAAGATCGATCTGAATCGCTGCACCTCCATCACCCCACTCATGCTAAGTGGGATTATCCGCCGGCAGCCGGTCTCCTTGGACCTAAGCTGGACCAACATTTCCAAAAAACAGCTAAGCTGGCTTATTAATAGATTACCAGGTATTTCATTATAGTTGCTCTTGAGCTTAAAACAGCTGAAGTTTGTGTTTGACAGGTGCTGGATCAGTGTTTGACAATGCTGCTGTGACTTTCAGGTCTGCGAGTGTTAAAGCTGGCAGGCTGCTCCTGGGCGGCTGTCTCTGCACTCTGCACCTCCAGCTGCCCTCTGCTGCGCACCCTGGATGTGCAGTGGGTGGAGGGGCTCAAAGACGCACAGATGAGGGACCTGCTGTCACCGCCCACAGACAACAGACCAGGTACAACAGAAGAGGAGCCTTAAGATGTTTCTTTTTCTCTCCTGTCCATCAGACTGCAATATTAGTGCAATGAGATGTTTGTTGCACGTCATTGGTGCAGAGGTTCATGAGATATTTTGCTAACAGTTAAACAGTTGAGACTAATAATTAATTGCAGTTAAAATATGTTTTGGGAGGTGTGGTCTCTTAATCCTGAGGCTGCAGGTTCAAGCTGGGTTGGTTAAGCAGGAGATCCTGCAGAAAATAATTTCCATACCTTTTGTGCAAGTTCACTCATAGTGGTGAGCCCGGGGGGGGGGGGGGGGGGGACTTAAATGTATGCATTGTGGATGAAACTCAGCTACCACCACACCAAGTTTTATCTCATTATTTGTAAATGCAGTGGTGCTTAAATGTTTGTGAAGCCTTTATAAGTTTCTATGTTTCTGGGTAAATCTGACCTAAAACATCATCAGATTTTCACACAAGTCCTAAAAGTAGATAAAGAGAACTCAGATAAACAAATCAGACAAAAATATTATACTTGATCATTTATTTATTGAGGAAAATGATCCAATATTACACATTAGTATGTGTCAAAAGTATGTGAACCTTTGCTTTGTGTATCTGGTTTGACCCTCCCCTCCAACTAAACATTTCCAGTAAATGTTGATGAGTCCTGCTCACCAGCTTGGAGGAGTTTTATCCCATTCCTCCGTACAGAACAGCTTCAAATCTGGGATGTTGGTGGTTTCCTCACATTAACTGCTGCTTCAGGTCCTTCCACAACATCTGGGTTGGATTAAGGTCAGGACTTTGACTTGTCCGTTCCAAAACATGAACTTTATTCTTCTTGAACCATTCTTTGGTAGAACCACCTGTGTACTCAGGGTCATTGTCTCGCTGCATGACCCACCTTCTCTTGAGATTCAGTTCATGGACAGATGTTCTGACATTTTCCTTTAGAATTATCTGATATAATTCCAAATTCATTGTTCCATCAATGACGGCAAGCTGTCCAGGCCCAGATGCAGCAAAACAGGCCCAAACCATGAAACTACCACCACCGTGTTTCACAGGTGGAATAAAGGTTCTTATGCATGAATGCCGAGTTTTACTTTCTCCAAACATAACTCTTTTCATTTAAACCAAAAAGTTTTATTTTGGTCTCATCCGTCCATAAAACATTCTTCCAACAGTCTTCTGGCTTGTCCACATGATCTTTAACAAACTGCAGACGAGCAACAATGTTCTTGCTGGACAGCATTGACTTCCTCCTTCAACTGTACCATGCACACCATTGTTGTTCAGTGTTCTCCTCATGGTGGACTCATGAACGTTAACATCAGTCAATGTGAGAGAGATCTTCAGTTGCTTAGAAGTTACTCTGGGGTCCTTTGTGACCTCGCCGACTATCCCACGCCTTGCTCTAGTAGTGATCTTTGTTGGTCCACCACTCCTAGGGAGGGTAACAATGGTCTTAAACTTCCTCCATTTGTACACAATCTGTCTGACTGTGGATTGGTTGAGTCCAAACTCTTTAGAGGTGGTTTTGTAACCTTTTCCAGCCTGATGAGTAGGGCTGGGAGATATGGGCCAAAATTAATATCTCGATATTTTAAGATAAATGGCGATATATGATATATATCTCAATACTTGTTTCTTTCCATAGTCATAACAAAAATATATTTGAGTTAAAGCTTTGTTCCAGTTGTCACACAGGCACATTTATTAACAAACAGCTGTAACTGTACACAATAAAAGTCTAAAAAATAAACTATTTACATATTATTAAATAAGTCGTCTTCACAACGTTCGTAAGCGTGTGTGAAGCAGCACGTGAGGAGCTGTTTGTATTCAGTGAGGGAGAAGGAGGGACCACATGAAGTTGGCGGCGCAGACGGGCAGAAAAAGACAAACTACATCGATTTTCAAGTCTAATTATAACACAATGTAGAAATATAGATGATTATAGTCCCATCTTATATCGCGTATGAAACAACTTTTTTTCTGAGCTCCTCAGAAATCTCCTTTGTTCCTGCCATGATAAATTTCCACAGACATGTTGTGAAGAGCAGACTTTGATAGATCCTGTTCTTTAAATCAGAGTGTCCACTCACACCTGATCATCATCCCATTGATTGAAAACACCTGACTCAATTCTTTCACTAATCCTAGAGGTTCACATACTTTTACCACTCACAAATATGTAATCTTGGATCATTTTCCTCAATTAATAAATGACCAAGTATAATATTTTTGTCTCAGTTGTTTAACTGGGCTCTCTTTGTCTTTATTCAGGATGTGTGAAAATCTGATGATGTTTTAGTTTATATTTATGCAGAAATGTAGAAAATTGTAAAGGCTTCACAAACTTTCAAGCACCACTGGTGTTTTATGGTTTCCTGAGGTCACTTGGCTGATTCAGCAAATCTCGGTTCCCTTAAACTGACAATGTTTTATCTGAAATTTATTTGTTCTTTAACGTTTTTGTATTGACATACAAACGGTTCATAGTTGTTGTGACCAACCAACAGGTCAGCTCGATAACCGCTGCAAGCTGAGGAACGTGGAGGACCTGTGGCTGGCGGGACTGGACATCACCGACACGTCCTTGCGTCTCATCAGTCGACAGATGCCTTTGCTGTCGCGGCTGGACCTGAGCTACTGCAACCATATCAACGACCAGTCTGTCAACCTGCTGACGGCAAAAGGAACCACGACCAGAGACTCTCTCACAGACATCAACCTGTCAGGTGAGACCCGGGGGTTGAGGAGACAGACGCCACCAACACACAGGGGCACTTACTGGAGCTCCTACAAGGTTTTTTGTATTGTGGGTATTTTTTTCTGCGAGTTCTAGAATCTGAAATTTACATTATTATTTTTTTCTCTCCTTGTTTCAGTCTGTAACAGAGTCACGGATTATTCCCTGAACTTTTTCAAGCGCTGCGGGAGCATCTGTCAAATCGACCTTCGCTACTGCAAGCAGGTGACGAAGACGGGCTGCGAAAGGTTTATCGCAGAAATGTCCGTGAGCGTACCGTTCAAACTGAAAGAGGACAAACTGCTGCAGAAGACGAGCTAGTGGCTAACAAGACACATTAACAAGACTGTCTTTGCACTTAAGGGAAGTGGTCCTGTGAAGTCTGAACCACTCATAATAAACTGAAGCGGAGGGTTCTGGATGGACATGTATGCTTATGTGAGGCGATGACTTCGCTGGACACAGAGGAAATGGATTGCATGTTTCTGTCGAGACTGTGCTTTTATAAAGAAGTGGTTGTAACTGTTTTTATTCTTTAAAAGTTTAAATAGTATTTTTGTACAAGCATCATTCAAAGGTTTTGTTTTAGTCTCAGGAGCTAAGTATAAACTTTACAGCATGAGAAAGAAAAATAAATCTTTATTTTGCCGTTGTATTCCCGTGTGCCAAAGTCTGCATTGGACATTGTCGCTTCAGTATCGGATTAGACAACCCTGCATGTGCTGTGGTTTAATTATCACTTTTTTTACAAACTTGGAATGTATTTCAGTGATAATGAAATTATAAGTTTCATATAAGATTGTTTTACATGTGTTTTTGTTTTTTTTATAAGTTTAGTTCAATATGGTTTGCATCAATATGTCAACATTAATTTATTGATTTCTTTGATGTTTTTTTTTTTATTATTAGTTTGTATTTATTCATTTGTTCAGTAATTTGACGTACGTGTCTTTGGCGACATTGTTTGGTCAAATAATGCCTGTGAATAATTTATGGGGGTGGTTTGTCAGTAGGTTGGTGGGGTTCAAAACCCAAGTTGCAGCAGATCTTAACACTGACTTTTTTTAACACATCTATACTGGCATCTTTGACCTTTTCAAATATTTACATAAATTTAAACATATACATCATTTATTAGGTGTTGTATTATGGATATTGTGATGTAATTTATCCCCTCAGGTGAATGTGACCATGTTTGTAAATCCAAGTTAGTTCTTATTTGCATTAAGAATTTCATTTGTATCATTGGGTTCTGGCGGACATCTTGGCAGGTTGATGGAGGTCCGATTTAGACCTGTTCAGTATTTTGTAACTTGAAAAGAAAGTGATCAATTGTCATGACTTCCAGTGGATGTTGGTGCATCTATGGCAGTGTGGGTTTATCAGTCCACTGCTTTGGTTGGGACTTTTTTTTTTTTTTTCTATTGTGGCATTTTGTATAAAGCATCACGGTCATTTGAAACAATTCCACTAAATCTTTCCTGTTCTGTAACCACTACAGCAGCTCAACGCTTGCAAAGCATGACGCGTCAAAGTCCTTATAAAATCCCTGGACCAGTAAAACTACCATTTTAGAGCCTGGGGGACAAAATAAATATTTGCAACAACTACATTGTCTGTTTTTTTGGTGCAAAAAAATTAAAATATCTACAGGTCCTTCTAAAAAAATTAGCATATTGTGATAAAGGTCATTATTTTCCATAATGTAA
>NC_056505.1:28728120-28758476 GCF_014905685.2 Nematolebias whitei
ATATATATATATATATATATATATATATATATACATATATATATATACACATACATATATATACATATATATACATATATATACATATATATACATATATATACATACATACACATATACATATATACATATACATATACATATATACATATACATATATACATATACATATATATATATAAACATATACATATATATATATATATATATATATATATACATATACATATATATACACTAAAATAAACTACTACTTACTACTTATATTACTATTCCTACTTCATGGTTTTTCACATATCGCAGGGGGGTTGGGAATGGATCCCCCCGCGATAAACGAGGGACTACTGTAATAACTCCGTCTGGAACGGTGAAAAAGTCAGCAACACAATACGTACTTGGTTGAGACTCGCTTTCACTGTTGTGGCGTGAGCTGGTGGATTCTGAGTTCAGACTGAGCGTGCTCGGTACCGAAGAGAGCTCAGAGGTCGGCTGCGTGTCGACTTCGTCGGGAGTGACGGGCCACAGCGTCCGGCGACTGTGTCTGACTGCATCCCAACTGTACTGCTTGAGCACCTCGCAACCCTGTTTGGTCTTGGAAATCACACCAAGGACATAAACGCACGTCCTGTGGACAAGAAATTGAATCGTATTACCATCACCTCTGCTAACCCTTCGTCTGCGGACACAAACTGTGGCTGAATGAAAGCGACCGCTGCAGCTTACCCACGCACTGACAGCACCTCACAGTGCTGAGCCATTGTGAGGATATCTGGAATGACATTCTCCTCCTGCAGGAGATTCAGTCCCCAGTTAGAGGAGCCGATGTTGCCCTGAAACAAGGCAGCAGAAGACAACACACAATCAGCGACTGACTAAGCATTGGTAAGAATGAGGATGATCTGAGGGGTTTTAAATGAACAGTATTGCAGACCAGAGCCCAGAGAGCAGCCTTCAACTGTTTAATACCCTCCCAGGTGTCCAGCATCGGGAAGCGGACCATGTAGCTGAGGTCTGGAACCAAATTCTTCAGATAAATAAAAAAACAAACATTAGAAACTTATGAGTGAGAATAAAGAGATGTGGAACATCCGAGGAATTGTAATAAAACAAACCCTTACCTGAGCCTCCAGCAGGTGACAGCCTGTCTTATCATGGACCAGCTGACCATACAAGTGCACAGGCAGGTAGACATTTGGTCTTTGTAACCTGAAGACACAACCCCCAAACACAAACAGAAAAAAAAATGTAAAAGATAATTTCACTCCTGCAGACACCTGGAACTGCAGTAACTCATTCTTGCCTCACCTTTGGTTGCTGCGTCTGACGTAGTTGTCTCCATCGATGGGTTTGCGGTACGTCGTTAGTGCTTCGTTGAGCTGCTCCTCTATCAGATCCACATATTTAAGGTTGTACTCCTGCAATCCAGAGGAGTTAAAGAATCAAACACACACTTCTGTTAGTCTTTGGTTTGGCCGTGGCTTAGTGTCTTGACATCAGGTAAGATTAATGTTTTGCCATCTGCTGTCAGATTGAAAATACCTTGTGCCATTTATCCAGCTGTTTACTGACATAACCCCTCTCATTGAGGTAGGAGAAGCCTTTAGGAATGGACAGGAACCTGAACAACAAAAAAAAGGAAGGAGTTTCATGCATGTAGGTAGATTCAATGGCCTACACATTTCTCACTATAAGCTTTTGTCTGGTAAGAAAGCGCACACCTTAGGAGCAGCAGGAGGCCTTTATCTCCCAGGTGAGACACAGCTGGTTTCAGCTGGATCAGAGCATGAAGGTTGGCCTGAGAAACAGCAGAGCATAGCGGAGCGTTACAATACTAATGAAACCACTTCTCCTGTTGCTAAAATCTCCACTCCCTGTCTGGGAGTGGTGGAACCGTAGCATGTCAGCTGCCTACATGTAGGCAGGGTGCTCAGTTCTGTTGACAGGGCAGGACGCCCTTCTTGGATAATGGTAGGGAGCCAACTGTATACGGTATACAAATACCATATGTACATTTACTAATAAATCCAAAGAGTTTCTGTTGGACAGTCAGTAATCTTAGGTATGCATGTGTCTTCAGCTACCTTGTCTTCACAGGCCTCGTCCAGTATGTCCAGTGCCTCCATGGACACGGCCTTGTTGTGGTCGTGGAGCTGTGTGACCAGAAGCTCCATCCCCCAGCTGCTGAAGAACTCCACGCCGGCACGCAGCAGCACACGCAGGTGCTTTGTAGCGTACAGCCTGCAAACCTGCTCAGCAACACAAGAAGTGATGATTCATCAGATTATTTAGAATATTTAGCAGAAGCTTGTTGACATTTTTATATCGACATGAAAGATGTCATTTATCATTCAGTGATTTGGTCACTCTAAGACCATTGAGGGAATTTTGCAGTCCTATGATTTTACATTTACTGGTGCTGCAATGTGATATGTAGCATTTTTCCCAAACAGTTCACAAAAAACTGCTCCTCTACTACTCTTTATGTATTTTACACGTGTGTTGAGGTTTTCTGCTCTTACGTCCGTGGCAGCAGTGAGGACCTTCGACAGGATCACTCTAGCCAGACCGTCTCTGCTGTAGTCCAGAGTGGATACAGCAAGTTTCAGCACAGCGTCCTGGTTCTTTACAGAACACAAGTTCAGCAGGCTGCAAACACCAGATCAAAGGCAGATGTTGCATTAACATGTTTCACTAACTGGGAAAAAAGCATCCGACATTCTGAGACAGCGTTGGCTCAGGAAAGCAGTGAACTCACCACTGAAACAGGCCACATTTCTCTAGCAGTTTGACTCCCTGTGGGTGTGCAGAAAGTGTCCCCAGGAAGAGGAAGTAGTGCTGGCTGAGTGTGGTGAGCAGACCGTTGCTCTGCAGGCTGCGCTCGGGCTTCAGGCCTGAACACGAGGACAGCCACAACACCATGTCCCTCACAAGGTCCTCCAGATAGCCCTGACCATCCTGGTGACAACAAGAAACAAGTGGACATGAAAACAGGGTCAGACCTGGACTCAGACACAAGAACAACGTGCGTTTATCTAAAAAGGTTGAGTCAGGTCCTGTGGACGGTTCTTCTTTGTTGAAACGTTTCGTCTTTCATCCAGAAAGACTTCAGTTTGAGGAGCTGCAACAACTCAGTCTTATAAACAGCACCTTCTCATATTGGTGACAGACAAAAGTTGCTCAAATGCAAAAGGAGGACCATCAGTCTAATGACCGATCACTAGCGCCCTGATGGCCACTTGCTCCTCAGACTGAAGAAGTTTTGGGTAAAAGACAAAATGTTTCAACAAGAAGAATCAGTCCAGAGGACCTGACTTAACCTTGTTAGATTCATCTACCTGGATGACTGAGCATGCATAAAGACAATGTTTGTTTATGCAAACTTTTCATACCTCATCTGAGTCCATGAGGAACTCCACGAACTGACACCCAACCACAGTGAGTTGTCTGGCCTTAGCATGATCCAAAGCCAGTCCTGCATACAGTTTACTACTGGGCTTATAGAAGTACAGCAGTCTCCGAACAAACCTGCATTACACAGAAACAAATGTGAATTTGAAAGAAAAAGATCAGGAAAAACAAAATCATGTTTTAAAATGTTCTGAAGCTGGTCTCACCTGTGCATCTGCTCGTCTTTGTTGTTCCTGAGGTTTACATTTGGCCACTGAGGGAAAAACAACAACAATCTTTTAGACGGAAGAACAAACAAAAATCAGAGTTTGTGTTGCTGCATGAGAACAGCCTGACCTTAAGGATGGTGGCAATAAGTAACCAGTTCCACTCCAGGTTCTGCTTGTGGTTGAGAATTTGACTGTCTCTCAGATTTATCATCAGTGTTTCCTCTGTGTCCTAAAAACAGCAACAGCAGAAAAGGACAACGATCAGAAAGCAACGTTATGTATTTCATTGACTACATTATAGACTAGACTCCAGCCATAACAGATTTTTAGGGATGCACAATATTGGATTTTTGGCCGATATCTGATATGCTGATATGTTAAAACTTATTTGGCCAATAACCGATACCAATACCAGTTTTTTCCTTGACCTACTTACAGAGACTACATAGCTTTCTCTGCTGTGGAATGAAAATACTTCATTATTCTGCAAGGTCTTTGTCAATTTCACCTGCTACCAAATGCAGATGCCAAAAAGGAGTTTGAAAATGACGTAATACTATATAATATATATTAAAAATATATATAATATATATATAATATATATTAAAAAAATCAGCACTTCTTATATTGGTGAGTTATTTTGATGGAATGGCTGATGCCGATATTTAACTTCATCTCTAATACAGACACCATGCCGATAATATTGTGTATCCCTAGAGATTTTTATTCTTTGCTTTGTACATTTTAGAAAATAAGCTGCTTCATAATTTGCCAATCAGCACATGATCTAAACCTGCAGTAAATTACAGCCTCATGCAAAGCTAAACTAAACACATCATTGTATCACAAAGTTAATGACACCTTGACCCATTTCTTGAAAAATAAAAGTGTCTAAAAGTAGCATCTGTAGCGCTCATTAGTTTACCTTTATGATGTAGATGTCTCTCTGGGCACGCGAGTGTGAATCTCTGCGGTTGTGTGACGACACAGACTTGCGAATGATGTGGTCCAAGTAAAGGCTGTGAGGTTTCAAACCTTTCTTCTTCTTCTCATGGAAACGCTTCAGATTGTTCACTGCTGCACTTGCACGGCTGAAAAATGCACAAAAACAAAGAAAGAGAATATTTTCAAGAGTTTAAGGTGCGTTTGGAAGATAAAAAGTGCACAATACGTATTAGATACTAAAACTTTTTCATCTTATTTAGCTGACTATCAAATTTACTGACCCAACATAATAAAAAAAATGTAACTTGATAAAGTAGCTGTCTAGTTTTCACTGTGAATTCACTTTATTTTTGTCACTTTTTTTATATCACAAGATTATGAATGGCAGAGTATGTACAACAAAAATATGAACACTAGAAAAACAATAATAAAAATTTTCCTTTTCAGTAAAGAAGTAGCTTAATTCAATCCGTTTACTTTATAAAATATCATCAAGTTTTGTTTTTTTCCATACACAGCTATACATTTTTGGTGGAATGGTCAAGATAAATGTAAACTAAAACTGAGACGCTGGAAGTTGAAGTCACAAAGGACTGGTGACCCCTAGTGCTTTTGCTCCTGTATATCCTTACATGCACTTTTTAAAAATACATCTATTTTCTATTAGTTTTTGGAGACAGAGTATCTTAAGAGTATCATCTAACACAGCAGCCTGTCAGTGAGTTGGGAGGGTGTGTAGATGGTTTTCGTATCGAGGGTACAATCTTTGGTCCCTGGTGCACAGGCTTCAAAAATGCAGCACGGTTGTGCCCCCAAAAGCTGACATTTCAGCTTAAATTCTGAACAACAAAAGAATACATAGATGCTTCGTCCATCTTTATTAATGTCCAAGAGTGAAACAGACAAACTTTTCCACTGTCTGCTTTTTTGGGTAACAAAAAGAGGACGTGGTTTTAAAAATGACTCTTTTCATGTGCCTCACAGGGTATTTAAATTTAAAAAATCCATAAAAACAACAAGTATGTAAACAACAAAAAAGGTTGAATCTAGGGGTGCACCGATAAATCGGCCGGCCGATCGATCGGCCCCGATTTCCTTAATTTGGGGAGATCGGCGATCGGCCGATCTTTAAATGAGAAGCCGATTTTATCCACCGATCTTATCTGCCTCCGGAAAGGTCTGAAAATCAGCTGCTGTCCCCTTTTGCTCCACTGTGAGAGCTCACACACAGGTCACTCGGAGCAGCCATGTCGTCGGTTTGGAAGTTCTACGCTGTAAAAGAAAATGAGCCAAAGATCGCAATTTGCAATTCGTGTAAAGCCGAAGTAAGTCGTGGTGGAGCCACCACCAAAACCTTTAATACAACAAACCTCGTTCGCCATTTAAGAAATCACCACGCCGCCAAGTATGCAATGTTTGAAGAGAGCAACCAAGCTAAGGCTAATGCTAAAGCTAGCGCTAACAAAGAGGCAGTCGGTGGGTCGCTGTTAGCTTTTATGAGCAACGAAAAGAGCAAAGCTACCACGAGGAAAGTGATGGAGTTCATGGCATTAGACAACCAGCCATTTTCAGTCGTTGAGGACAAAGGTTTTAGAAGCTTGATGCAGCACGTGTGCCCACGATATAATATGCCGAGTCGGAAATATTTTTCTGATGTTGCATTACCGGAGTTGTTCAGCCAAGTTTCGAGAGACACCCGCAGCCTGCTAAAAGCTAATACAAATACACTCAGCTTTACAACAGACATCTGGACTTCTGATGTAAGTTTAATGTCCATGTTAAGTTTTACTGCACAGTGGATTGACGAACAGTTCGAACGTCATCAATTACTCTTAAACTGTAAAGAAATGGCAGGGTCTCACACTGCGGCCAATTTATCAGCAGAGTTTAAGGCGATGCTGAATCACTGGGAAATCGATCATGGAAGAGTTCACGTTGTTTTACGGGATAATGCTCGTAATATGGCCAAAGCGCTGGATGATATCAACCTGAAAAGTTTACCCTGCCTGGCACACACACTGCAACTGGTTGTAAATGAGGGACAGCTGGCGCAGCGCAGCATCACAGACATGGTGGCAACAGGAAGGAGAATTGTTGGACATTTTAAGCATTCATCACTTGCCTATTCCCGACTTTATGACATACAGACACAGTTAGGTCAACCCAGGAAACGATTACAGCAAGACGTTTCAACGAGGTGGAACAGCACAGTCTACATGCTGCAGTCGCTGTTGGAGCAGAGACGTGCTATTGGCGTGTATGCTGCTGAGCACGAGTTACCAGCCACACTCACAGCACACCAGTGGGAGCTACTGGACAATGTGCTCACCATTCTTGCACCTTTTGAGGAACTCACAAAGGAGATTAGCTCATCAACAGCTACAGCAGCAGATGTCATCCCAGCCATCACTGCACTCAAGCGGATTTTGGAGAGGCAAGCGAGCACAGACCGTGGCGTGGGTACAGCCAAAGCTACGCTGCTGGAGGCTGTTGTGAGAAGATTCAGCAACATTGAGCATGAGCCCCTGTACAGCTTGGCCACTGTTCTGGATCCAAGGCAAGTAACTATTAACATTCTATTTTAGCCATAATGACTTTTAGCCTACTGCTATATTTCAACAAACATTTAAATTAAATTAAAAATAAAAATTTATTGATTGAAATGCATTTCTTTATTTACATGCAAGTCATAAAAACTGTTAATGTATACAAAACACAATGATTGACCCATCTTTCTTTGTTTATGCAAAACAAGGTACAAGAATCGCTACTTCTCAGCAGAGGTGAAAGATGACGTGAAACTGCTCCTTTTGACCAAACTTGCAGAGGGGGAGACCAGATGCACACCTGCTGCAGGAACATCCTCTGAAGTGGGACCTCCTGCTATAGATGAACCTGCAGCCAAAAGGCGTAGTCTACTGTTTGCAGCTCACGACGAAATCTTAAAGGAGAACATTGAACAGGAGCAACAGCTGGCCAGCCCTTCAGCTATGCAGGTACAGAACTACCTATCTGAGGTTCCTGTTGAAAGGAGCCAGGACCCATTGGTCTACTGGAAGATCAATGAAAATCGTTTCCCTCATCTTGCTCTACTTGCCCGAACCTATCTCTCTGCCCCATGCACAAGCGTTGAAAGCGAGCGCCTGTTTAGCTTGGCTGGACATGTAGTAGATGAGAAAAGAAGTCACCTGTCTGGTGACAAAGCAGAAATGCTTTTGTTCATCAAGAAAAACCTGCCACTAATGAAAGTGACTGGAATAAGTCTGTGAGAACTAACTTACCAGTGTTAGTTCTTATTACCCACTGACTTGAAAATGTTACACTTGTTGCATTATCTTTTTTTTTTTTTAAATGTAACAAGTGAAAGAGTTGAAGGAACTGAACATTTTTTTTTAGTTAATTTTATAGTTTTAACAAAAATTGTGTAAACTTCATTTATATTTCAGAATACTACCTCATGACAAGTTAAAACAACAAGTTTGTATTGTTTCTAGGGTATTTTTCAAGGGTATGTTTTACAATAAAATAAGATTGGTAAATTGAAGGTGCATTGTGATCTTGTAACACCTGACACTGTTGCTTATAAAAAAAAATCGGTATCGGCCAAAATCGGAATCGGCAGTTCAGACTTTCAAAAAATCGGTGATCGGTGATCGGCCTGAAAATTGAAATCGGTGCACCCCTAGTTGAATCATGTCATCTGGACTTCGTTTTTTTGTTAAAAAGAAACGTTTCGCCCCTCATCCAAGAGGCTTCGTCGGTCTGAGGCCTAGCCATCTGGTATTACCCAGAAGCCACCCTGACTCTTGTGTTCCAAGCCTGCCTCAGATACCCCTGAAGTCTGGCCTTTTCACTAATGGTTTCAAAAACACAACGTTTGTTTTCTCAGTCATCCAGGTATATAACAACAAAAAAGGTTGAATCATGTCATCTGGACTTCGTTTTTTTGTTAAAAAGAAACGTTTCGCCCCTCATCCAAGAGTATGTAACTTTGTTTTTGAGCTTTCTGAGCTTCAAAACATCTTATTCTGTCAGAGAATCTTATTTGCAGTTTATAAAAGATTAAAACCAGCTTCCTAATCTTCATCTTCACCCAACCTAAACTTCAAAGCCCCCTGCGTTCAATCAATTAAAGTTTAAGTGAGAAGTTTAAACCTATTTTGCTCTTGCCTTTGCTATTAACAGCAAAAAAAAAAAAACACTAGAAGTTATCTTATTTATCTTGCCAATAAAGCTTTATCAGTATTCTGTCTAGTGATTAGAAAATCAGACATGGTCTGTCAGTCCTAAATATATTTCAAGGAAAGTAAAACTTACATTTTCATTAAGTCAAAGGATACATTATTAACACAATACAAGATAACAAAAAACAACTGAAGTGGTTTAAAATTAACCCATAAAATATTGAGAGCAAACATTTAGCTCTCCAAACATAAAGAACTGACGCTCAGTTTATAATTTCTAAAACATGCACCCTGCAAGACAGAAAGAGGGAGCGGCACAAAGTGACATAACCTTTCATAAAATCTGCTGCAACAAAGAAAAGCAGACAGGAAAAATCCTGTAATCCTGTTCTACAATCTTAAAAACATCATTTTGTGAAAAACAAGCACATTGTTTTTAATTAACTATCAAATTCTAATTAACGTGCTATTGATAAAAATAAAAGTGCTAATTTTATGTTTTGTGTCTAAATATTTCTGGACCTAAATCCATCCGTTTTGTAGTAATTATCACTTTCCTATTTACTGAGGAAAAACTGATTGTACTCACAGTCGTTTCTCTTGGGGGATGTCAAATGAGGCTGCCATGTTGATGAGGGTGGGGAGGCAGTGCAGGTGGTGGCTATGGGAATGAGGAAGAATCGTGTTCGCCTAAACACACACACAAAAAAAAGAACAAATCTAGTCAAAAAATACAGTAATTAACATTTATCAACCTTTTCTTGTTTGGTACGAACTTCATATTCATTGATTGTATATTACCATGTGTAGAAGCTCCCCTAAGAGTATAGTGGCTCTGACAGCAAGCTGGTCTTCACTGCTGGTCACAACTTCAACAAGACCCTTACAGAGGAGAGGAAGACATGCTTCAATAGATGCACCACCACCCTAAAGCTGCTCTCCCAATGCTGCCACAGTACGAAACCATTCAAGCCATAGCGTTTCTCAGCTACTTCCAGTTTAGCTTTACGGCTCTGTAAACAGGTCATCAGCTCTAAAAGTAAAATAAACCATTTAACTCACCTCCAACAGCCCACTGGTGATGAAGGCAGAGAGCACAAATGCCAGGTAGTTGTCCATCAGGTCAGGCCTAACGAAGCAAACAGAAACACAAATATTTAATTTGTCATGTAACCACTGAAGCAACAACAGCCTACTTCTTGTTCGGTCTCATTTCTCACCTGGAGCGGGCCCGGTGGGGTAGGATGACTTTAGCTTCAGCAGCAATAAACCCATCAGACAGTCTCCAGGTGTCCTGAAACCTGGAGGGATCTGAAGTGGACCACAGCTAAGATTAGCCTTTATGGGGTGTGTGTGTGTATAACACATGGCCTTAATTAGGCTCTGAGATGAGCAAAGACACTCGAGTACAAAATACACAAAAGTGACTAAATTGTATGTACATATTCTTACTAAAATGAAACTCAATATACTAGGCACAAAGATACTCAAAGCAAATACACAAATAGCTTCAGATGACATAAAAGTCGGTCCTTACCGACACTTTGAAGAGCTTCTACAAAGTCTTGGGTTACAACTGGAACAGGAAGCCTGAAGATCTCATATAACACTTCCAACAAGCCTTTCTGCAGAGAGAAACACATCAACGCAATGACATGTTTGATACAACCAAGAGAAGAGGGAGACCACCTCCACCAGCAGATCTGTGCTGGACCTTTGAAGCTGATCAGTGACAGGATGACTGCATCTCACCCTGTGCTTCAACTCTGACACAATCACACTGCAACACTAATGAAAACCTGCTTAGTGGTGATGAATTAAATTGATTTTAATGTTCAGGTTTTCAGTGACACTTTAAAATTACTCCTACATATGTTTTATTCATACGGTTTAGTCGTTTTAATACTCACTCTAACTTCCATGTTTGGGATGCAGAGCAAGCCAATTAAAGACTGGATTCCAGAGTTTCCAGGCTTGCACAGGTTGATGATGCCTAATAAAAACAAAGACGTTGCATAAGAGAGAGAATAACCTCATGATGCTTCAACAAATACAAATTATCTTTAGAACTAGCATTCCTTGAAGAAATGAATATTGCTGGACGCCTGGCATGCAAAAGTTTTTGGCGCTCGGAGTATGCGTTGGAGAAGATGCTCTGACTAGAACAGATTTTAGCTCCAAAATAGTAAAAACTGACAAAGTAATAGCCATTTTTGAGTTTGTTATGTTTAATTAACTCATACGTGTATTATTTTGTCTCTAAACACACACACACACACAGGTAGTTACACTATCACCCGCCTTTTTTAAGAATTACATCACTTACCAGACCAGGAACGGAAGGCAGCAACTATCGCCATTCTACTGGACAAGAAACGGGCTTCTCTGTCTTCTCTGTGAAAACAAAACATGCACGATAAAAACTGCACTACTTATCACACACAAACACACAAATATCATTCGAGGGATTTTTCAGAAATTATCAAGTTTTTTTACTTGAACAAACTACAGGCAAACTAAAGGAAATAACAATTGTTTAAATAAAAGTAAATCTGAAATTCAGCAGCTTCGTATCTCAGTCTGCTTCATATTGTCTGACAAGTCGCTCCAGAACCAAACCGCACTGATAACAAGGTCCACATTACACAAACGGTGTACAAACCCACAGAACATGTGCTGTCACCAGTCAGACACTGAGGTTTTTTGTTGTTTTTTCCATCACACCAACTCTTCAAACCTTGCCCAAACACACACACACTTACTTGAGCTGCCCTTCAGCCGTGTCTGCATTGTGACGATAGTGAAAATCAGTGAAAGGCGCGAGGATTTGCTGCAGGACAGAGCACAAAGCACAAAAAACGCTAAACACAAGACACAACCTACTTGGAGATTTCATAAACTCTTTAATGTTTATTTAAATCTATGAACTAATATATTACAGCGAGAATGAATCTCTGATTTCATGTGACATGCGTGTGAATGTTATGACTGGTGATGAGCGGTTTTGTGTCAAGTAGATGTTTACAGACAACGAGGCATTAAGAGAGGTGCTGCAGCTGATTACTGTCAGCTCAGAGAGATGCGGGCAACCTGAGGCGCAATCCTGAATGAAAGCACTCTCTGTACTCGGGTTCATTTATATACAACAGAACCCTCAGAGTTCATACCTCCAGCTCGACGTCTACACGTACATACTGGCGGGTACACGGGTGGTTGAGTAGATGGAGGACGGTGGTGATCAGAGCTTCGTTGATGCGGCTGAGTTGACAGTCGAGCACGCTCTTTAGAATTGTGCCGAGACCTCCTCGTTTGGCCACCACCTCTGGGTTTTTCAGTGCTGCAGAGCAAATGACACAAATCAAAATAATCTGGGGTTATTGGTGACAAAGAGTTGATGAAAGGTAGGAATTTGGTGTCGTTTCCATCTCATTTCAGATGACGGGTATTAAAGGATTAGATTTAATAAAGTGATGGAGTCACTGCATTACTCTCAGAAGATCTTTTCATTCATTGTTAGGCTTCTTGATCTGGGACCTGAGTCCAAATTTCGTACCATACACATGCAAATGTGAACTGGTATGACAATAAAAAAAATCATTGAATCCTTGAATTTTTATTGCTACTTGTTTTTGTGACAGTTTGCTAGATATTATAGTTTTCACGTTTGATAGATACAGTTATTAAGGTCCAAAAGGCAGCTCGTTTGATCTCTTTACCTAAAGGCAGAGAAACTGAAGACCTGTTTAAGTGATCGTGCTATTCAATAGAAGATCCTTAGACATTTCTTCAAGTTGTACTTTAATACAAAAAGTGTTCAACCATTGTTGCTGCCACCACTTAATTTTTAAGTACATTATTTTGATCTGACGTCTTAGCAGCATTTAACACAAATATAAAAGTGCATTGTCTTTACTAAGAGACATTGCTCACAAATGGTTTCAGCAGCACCTTGTATTTGAGCAGCCTGGAGTCACTGAGTTGATAATGAACTTGTGTTTACCAGAATATTCCAGAGTCAAATGTGAGGCCATCTGTCCGACAGCCGATGCTTGGCTGCATTTTGTCTTAATTTATTAAGTTAAATAATCCCATGTGTTGTTCTCCGCCTGACTCTTCATTTAATATTAAGGTTGAGAAAGAACAAAAAGATTTTGAAATGTCATACGTACACATCCTTAAAGTAGAAAGAGTGCACTGACTTGCACTTGGCTCATGACCAGAGTCAGCTATTTTATTGGCCAATTGAAAAACCAAAAATATGACCCCACACCCCGACCCCATGCAAGTAGTGACAATATTCAACCTTTATTTAGGCAGGTTAATCATAATGAATGAAACAATGGGAGAAAAAAAAAACTTAACAGATCAAAAAAAAAAAATCTGAGTTTTCTCTCACCCTTAAGTGGACACTGCTTCAACTACGTTTACATTTTACATCGTGTAGCTAAAACATGTCCAAGGACTAAGTGCAGTTTTTATGTGTGCAGAAAATAATTAAAATAAAAAATATATATCATTATTAATAACATAATCTGTTGCCTACTGCAACTCTTTTTTTGGTTGGGTTATATTTGTACAAACACTGTCCAACAACCTGAAGGGTATTATTTATAGATTCCCAGTGAATCAGACAAAGAAAGCTCTGTGGTTCGGTGCCGTCTTTAGAGAATAATTTTTACTGTAGATATTATAGAGGATTACAAAGTAGATTTCAATGTTACGACCTCAAGAAGGTCATAAGGAATATTTATTACTTAGATGTAATTAGTCCATTCAAATCCCAGTCATGGGCTCAAATTGGTTTCTCATGGTGTAAATGTACAGAGTTAATGATCTTTACATCAGTGTTGGTGCCGTAGTAGTACTCACCTAGCTCACATACGATGGCGATGGAAGCTCGAACCATGCGGTCTCTCTCCTGCAGCCCATCTGTTCCCACAGCAATAAGAGAATTTGCAACAGCGGTGGGGAACAGTGTTGCATTGACAGTGATTATCTACAGAGGAGAAACAAAAGAAAAGCCCTAAACAGGTCTGAAGAAGCCAAGCAAAGCAAAAACTTGTATTTTTAACTTTTAATTAATAATAATTTAACAATAATAAAACCTCAGGTTTATATTGACAGAGTAAGCACTTTCAGCTCCTTATTATTTTGTTCTTCCCAGGACTCCAAGTTAATCAAATGCAACCTCAGACAAAGAACAATACATGACATTTAACACAATTCTATTTTTTTTTAAGCTAAACAAAAATGCAGATGCAATGCATGGAAAAACGAAGTACAGGTTATCTGCTCTTTAAGTGATAAAAGGGTAAAAACAGTCAGGCAGTGCTGGATAAATGCAACTGGAATGCACATTTTTCACTTTAAAACATTTCAGTATTTGTCAGAGCGTCCAGCTACAACAAGGACCACTGAACCATTTAGGTTTCTGTGTTCTAAAGAACTGGAAGCTTGTTGATGAGCTCACGTTTATACAACTTTTGGCCAGTTAGGCTACAGCCTTTATTTAGCAACCTTAGAATGGCTGCGGCTGAGTGGTTAGAGCAGTCGTCCTCCAATGCAAGAGTTGGAGGGTTCAAATCCACCAGCAGTCAGATGCCGAAGTGTCCCTGAGCAAGACACTGAACCCCTCATTGCATCCGATGTGTGTCCCATCAATGTATGAATGTGATAAAGCTCTGACTAATCTCTTTAGTATGATTTGTTCAAATAACTTTGTAGAGATCTACAAACCGGATTCCAAAAAAGTTGGGACACTAAACAAATTGTGAATAAAAACTGAATGCAATGATGTGGTGGTGCCAACATCTAATATTTTATTCAGAATAGAACACAAATCACAGATCAAAAGTTTAAACTGAGAGAATGTCTCATTTTAAGGGAAAAATCTGTTGTTTCCAAATTTCATGGCATCAACAAATCCCCAAAAAGTTGGGACAAGTCCATTTTTACCACTGTGTGGCATCCCCCCTTCTTCTTACAACACTCAACAGACGTCTGGGGACAGAGGAGACCAGTTTCTCAAGTTTAGAAATAGGAATGCTCTCCTATTCATGTCTAATACAGGCCTCTAACTGTTCAATCGTCTTGGGCCTTCTTTGTCGCACCTTCCTCTTTATGATGCTCCAAATGTTCTCTATAGGTGAAAGATCTGGACTGCAGGCTGGCCATTTCAGTACCCGGATCCTTCTCCTACGTAGCCATGATGTTGTGATTGCTGCAGAATGTGGTCTGGCATTATCGTGTTGAAAAATGCAGGGTCTTCCCTGAAAGAGATGACGTCTAGATGGGAGCGTATGTTGTTCTAGAACCTGAACATAGTTCTCTGCATTTCCAGACATGCAAGCTGCCCATGCTACAAGCGCTCATGCAACCCCATACCATCAGTGATGCAGGCTTCTGAACGGAGCGTTGATAACAACTTGGGCTATCCTTGTCCTCTCTGGTCCGGATGACATGGCGTCCCAGTGTTCCATAAAGAACTTCAAATCATGACTCATCTGACCACAGAACAGTCTTCCATTTTGCCACACTCCATTTTAAATGACCCCTGGCCCAGTGCAAACGTCTGAGCTTGTGGAGCTTAGAAATGGCTTCCTCTTTGCACTGTAGAGTTTCAGCTGGCAACGGTGGATGGCACGGTGGATTGTGTTCACTGACAATGCTTTCTGGAAGTATTCCTGAGCCCATTCTGTTATTTCCTTGAAAGTGGCATTCCTGTTTGAGGTGCAGTGACGTTTAAGGACCTGGAAATCACGAGCATCCAGGAGAGTTTTACGGCCTTGACCCTTACGCACAGAGATTGTTCCAGATTCTCTGAATCTTTTGATGATGTTATGCACGGTTGATAATGATAACTTAAAAGTCTTTGCTATTTTACGCTGGGTAACATCATTCTGGTATTGCTGCACTATCTTTCTGCGCAACAATGGTAGAATTGGTGATTCTCTTACCATCTTGGCTTCTGAGAGACACTGACACTCTGAGAAGCTCTTTTTATACCCAATCATGTTGTCAATTGACCTAATTAGTGTTAATTGGTCTTCCAGCTGTTTGTTTTATGCTCAATTTTTTTTTCCAGCCACGTATTGCTACTTGTCCTAACTTTTTTGGGATTTGTTGACACTGTGAAATTTTGAATCAATATATTTTTCCTTTAAAATGTTACATTTACTCAGATTAAACTTTTGATCCGTCATCTATGTTATATTACGAATAAAATATTGACATTTGCCATCTACATCATTGCATTCAGTTTTTATTCACAATTTGTTTAGTGTCCCAACTTTTTTGGAATCCGGTTTGTAGTAGAATGCTGTATGAATTGGTAAATGAGGACACAGATTGTGTTGTAAAGCAATTTGAGTGTCTTGATAAGATAGAAAGGTGCTATTTACCATTTAAGTTTTACAGTCCAGTCCAACAAATGCCGATACACTAGTCCCTTGCTAATTCACGGTTCAACTTTTGCACGGTTCGACTTTTGCGGACTGGCTCTTTCGTGGTTTTTTAACGATTGTCAACTTTAGTAGTACTCACCTGATTGGGATGATACGAGATAAAAAGTTAATGAAAAAACACAGTACTTCAGACAGATGTCACCATTTTGTAGTTTTCTTTCAATTAGCCTAGACTATAACACCAGTCAATGAACTACACTACCCAGAAGCAAACAGTGCTTCTGGCCAATGTTTTCTGCCGAAATAGAGGGATTGTTATGCAACGCAATCTATGCTAGCCGGTGTTTCCCCCAGATAACATGTCATGGCGGGGCGCTCATGCTGTCCGTGATTTTTGTCAGTGGTGGGTTGGGGGGTAATGCACCGACAGTATTACAGTTTTAGAGCAGGGGTGGGGGAGAGACGACAGATTCAGTGTCTTGCCCGGGGACACTTCGACATGTGACTGCTGGTGGATTCGAACCCCCAATTCTTGCATCGGAGGACAACTGCTCTAACCACTCTGCCACAGCCACCCCAAGTAAGGGAGCGAGCAGCTTGTCTCTAAGAAATTGGGAGGGAGACCTTTGACGTGACATGGGCTGTCTCATTTCGGTTCTCAAAATGGCAGACGCTCTGTGTGGTTTGAGCTCTTTAGCATAGCATTTTTCACACAAAGCTTTTAATTTAAAAAAATCAGTAAACAAGTTCTCAGCTTCTTTTTGCAGAGAAAAACAACTTTTTACACGAAGGCACGGGTTTCAACCATGAATTTTGGAGCTTCGACAAGACAGAGTTTTTTTCCCCGAGATCGGCCTGTTAGCTTAGCTTGTAGCTTAGCTTCATAACTTAGCTGCTTAATGATCCAAAAACGTGGTTTTGTATGTTTAAAATGGATTTTAAAGAGAAAGGCAGGGGTCAGTGAAGAGCACCAGAGTTGAGCTTTTTGTCATCCAGTGTCTTCAGTAGAAAGAGACACAAAGAAACAATAAAGCCGATAAATGAAAATCAAGTTGATAATTGTCATTTATCATGTGAGTAATTGATTTATTGTGACAGGCCTATTTGTAAAGCCTTAAAATATAAAGAAATACAAAAATAAATACAGCGTTCCTACTTTGAAGTTTTTCACTTATCACGGGGGGGGGGGGGGGGGACACACATAACCCCCATGATAAATGAGGGACTACTGTAATGCAATTAATAGTCTAATCAAAAATCAATCAGTTTGCACACTCAGAGAACCACAATCACAGAGGAACCTGGCGACTCCTCGAGGACACAAACAGCACATCACAGGCCTTGCTGTCGAGCAAACGTTGAGGCAAAAATTCCAGGTTATGAACGGCATGTAATCTGTTTAAACACAAGTCTAAACCCTGCAAATTAAGAAAACTAAGAAGTCTCAAAAATTCTGTTTTAGCATGAAGAGAGGGGTCATGTTACTGCCTGTGTAGCCAATAGACCATGCTCTAAATCACAGTGCACTGTATGTGTGTAGATGGTTTACAGTAAACTACAGAATGAGCTATAAATAACCTTGCCTGCGAACTCTTTAAACTATCCTCGCTGACACTGCTGCTGACCCAAAGAGCTGTTCTGATCGCACTGTTCTGGCATCAGGCTGTGCAGTGAGGGTAATATTTCCTATCAACTCTACAAATAGTACAAAAGAACAGAAAAAATATACTGATATATCTTACCTTTCGGACCAGTCTCAAAGCCTGAGTTCTCTCCCCCTCATTACTTTGCTGGATGTCGATGCATCTGAAACAACCCAAAGACAATCGTTGTATCTTTCTAGTAAACACATCCAGATGTTATTAATAGCTGAACAAACCCGCTGTAGAAAACACAAACAATGCACTTCATATCAACTAGAACATTTTTAATAAACGGACCTTCCTTAAAAAGAAAAACACCACAGCATGAAGTCATCTAACACCACGTCTCAATCTCAGAATCTTACCTTGCTATCAGATAATCCACCTGCAGTTTGAGGACCTTCCGCAGGACGTTGGTGTCTCTGATCAGGTAGCGGAGCGCCCGCAAACCTGCAGCTCGCACTTCCTTAGCCTCATTTAACAGAGCTAATCGCAAACTGGAGATTGAAGAAATATTCTTAAAGTACTTGGACAGAAAAGCAGCACAAACAATATGACAAATATAAGTCTCAGGCCTAGACGTTGCATGTTGTTTCCTTTTGCTACAGGACAAAAAAGAATATTTCCAGAGCAGATATTGAAAAGATTAGTTACCAAATGATGATTTCTTCATATGTAAACCCAAAGTTTTCTTCACGGTGTCCAATGCTGCAAAGCAGCTGTAACAATAAAAAGACAAAATCCATTATTTGCTTATCAACCAAGACTACAATACAAATTATATATAAACAGTTGCTCAGTAAATTATTTCCTGCCTAAAAATGTCTTTAAAAAAATAAAACCTCAGACTTGGTTCCAATACCTAATTAAAAATGAACAAGGCTGCACAGTGGTTTCAGGAAGAGGAGGTGCATGTTACAATTAACACAAGGCAGCAATAATTATATTAGAAGACTTCTGAGCAGGTTGTGACTATTTATGCATGCGTGCCGGTAAAGGTCTTGTTGACTGTCGAGAACAAGAACACCGTTTGTTACACGACAATCAATATTTGCTAAAAACTTTCACAAAAACCATCTCACAACTTTCTAGAACTTTAGTTTTTTATTTATTATTACTGGTACCTTCTTCGACAAATTTTGTACAGCATTAAAATACAGATTAAAAATAAATAACTGTTTATGGAGACACATGCCTGCCAAAGCCATGCAGTGTCTGTTCTACGATCACTTGGTAGGAGAAGGTGAACAGAAAAGGGATACCGTACTTTCCACCGTATGTCGTATCAGTCCAAATATGTGTAATAAAGAGGGAAAAAAACATAAAAATGTTGCTTCGCTGTATAAGTTGCATCTATTACGCGTCACCACTGACAACCTGGAAATGTAAGCCGGTGTTATGCCAAAAATCAAATGGCTGCCAAATGATGGCCGTGGGAGCATACACGGGAGGACTTTAACAAGATTAATACTTAAAAACAATTATTTGTTTGCTTAAAATTATAGTAAAGGTGCGTCTCAGTTGAATTTTTCCTTAATAAATGCACTTTAATGGTCAAATCATCTGCATTTCGCCATGCCGCCCAGGCGAAATGCAGCTGATTTGACGTTTGCTCCAGGAGTTCTGGAGCATGATGAAGGTGGCTTACTTTGGCAAGCCAAGTGTCTCATTAATAGCCACTTTTACCTATTAATGACACTTGGCTTGCCACATTGGTCGACTGCCCACTAGTGGCTGAAAATAGTAGTGTTCAAAATTTCTGTGTCTGAAAGAATGAAATCATCAGATCTCAGCCAAAAATTGGGTTATAAATAGGGATGCACAATATTATCGGCCGATATTAGTGTTAAATTTCAATTCATAGGCCAAAATAACTCACCAATATAAAAGGCGCTGTTTTTGACTGCAGCGGCAGCACACCATGATGACGTTACAGCGGCAGCGCAACGACGTCACGTGCGCCTACCCCATCTCACGGCGGAGAGGAAAATTCAAAATGTTGGCGTGTGGAAGTTTTATTTTTCGTTGGTGAAGATGTCGGATTCTGAAGATTTATGGACTACGTTGAGATTCGCTACATCGTCCCCAGTCGGAGATATTTTTCCGACAGAACGTTACCCGAGTTACAAGCCGTCATATTCAACGTCATTGAAAAGCTAATAGCCGATAGCACGGCTTGTTGGGTGAGTTTTACCACAGACATTTGGACGTCGTGTTAGCCTCGTTAGCATGTTTAATCTTACGGAACAATGGATAGACAAAAACTTTGAACTTAAGCTGTCCTTCATGCACAAGAGTGCAGAGGATCCTGCACTGCAACTACGAACCAGGAACAAGCCTCCACAAGTGAGACAGCATCGCAGGTGACTAATGTTAATAAACAACATTTAACATTTTTCATTTAATATAAGTTAAAGTGCTATGCATATATCTGTTAGTGAATATATGTCACCAGCTCTTACAGCTGTTGCACGATTTTTGTAGCAAATAAGCCTAAATAAGAGGGCTATGTTCAGACAAAGGAACGTATATAAAATATTGGTTATTGGCCGAATAAGTTTTAACATATCGGCCAAAAATCCAATATCGTGCATCCCTAGTTATAAATATGGGAAAAACACATAAATACACCACTTTGCTGTATAAGTCACAGGGCATGCTAATCTATGCAACAACCAAAAAAAGGCGACTTATACGCTGGAAAATACAGTAACATCAGTGAAGTAGATGGACGCTGTATTTTGAAAGTGAAAGTAGCGACACATTCACAGGTTCAGGAGTGAGTGTGGCTCCAAACATTGTGTTTTTTTTTTATCAGTACGTCTGCTTCACACCGACATTTGTTTTGGACACATAAAAACAGACTGATGACAGAATGTCTTTAATATTTTAAACAAATGTTTTCAATTCCTCTGGTTGCAAACCAGCTGCTCATATTCTCCCCTGCAAGGCCTCACAGTGTTTTTCTCCTTTCAGTGTGAATTTCTACCTTCAGAGGTTCCATCACAACAAGTCCCCCGTCTTTAGCAGGAACCCACACAGACCTGAGCATCAGCTAAGTCTCATCTACAAACAACATGGTCTGAAGCACACTGTATGAGCAAAACAATGACAATTTTGAAGCAAAGAAACACCTCTCACTCCTTCATATATCTCCAGGCAAAGGCTAACAAGCAACAAGTCGGTGCTATTCCTACACAGCAGCTCAGATTATGGATGCTGATCCTGATGCCAAGGAATTCATCTATTAGTTTTGTATGAATTATCTCTCAAAGTACCATATAGCTGAGCAGGATGGACAGCAACAAGGGCCTGGGTGGATATTGGGTTGTTTGAAACTAGTTGCGATATCAGAGCCTGAGCACGTGGGGAGAAGAGATGGGAGTGAGGGGCATGTGACGCTCTCCACATGGGATTAGGTCACCCTCGCTGTCTTGGAACCCTTAAAAGGAATCAAAGCGATAGGGCTGTAACAGATGTACATATGTCATGATGACTATTAGCCTTGAGTGGGTTGTAAACACGAGGCGGACAGACTGCAGTCACACAAACCAGGCTCACACTTAGCCTTCAGTCTGCTCCAACCAGCTACACAGCTCTCACTGTGCAGAGCCACAAACAATTGTTTACATCTGCGGCAGACAGACAGAAGCAGTGAAAGGTCTGGAGTTAGTAGAGATTCAGCAAATCTCTAAGCAGTAGCAGATAAACGAGCTCTGGGTTTGTAAATTGCACAGTTGTGTAAATAATTTAGACATTTTTCAGTGAAGTGGTGCTGGTCAAAAAAGCACAATGTCACTAAAAACACAAGACACTACTAGTTTTCTCCTCCCACGCTCGGTTATTCCCTCCTATTACACCAAGGAACCTTTAAAATGTTCCAGTATGTTTTGAATAGAAGACAGAAAACACCCTGGAAAGGTTTATCACCGGGCTGTGACACCAGATCCTTCCAGACCTACTTAAAAGCAGTGTTCTCGACCTGAGACTTACTTTCAGTATCGACATCAAAGAGAGAATACAGGTTTTTAGTCATAGTGTTTTTGGTTCATGATACGTACAACACATTAAATACTCTTAGTTTTCAACTCGAGAGTGTTCGTGATGCACATTAAACCGGAGTGCTTTCCCACGCCTACAGCTCCAGTTACATTAACTGTCATCATCCCAATGACAGGCACAGCTAGACCTGCTAGCAGCAACACCCAAGGAGAGATAATCAAGAAACAGCCAATCAGACCCTACACTAATTCAAAATAATTAATAGACAGAGTTTGACAGTGCATTAGACTCAAAAAGACAAAAAAGACTGATGTTTATAGGTACGGAAGATGTTCACAACAAGAGCCAACTTGGTTTATATGGTTTCTTTAAAGGTGTTCAAACAGAAACCACCTTCATGTATAGCTGTCACTACATTTCAGTGATGACAACGTTAATGACAAAACAAATGTGGAGTGGGATGACTGGAACTGCACAGAGTTACCTTGATGAAGTTGTTCAGGTGGCCCAGTTTTCGCATGTTACTGACTCCATGAGGTTTGGCCACATTTTGGAGGATTTCACGAAGGTTTTCTGATGGTTCTGCAGAAACATGTGAAGAAAATGCAGCGTAACTAAAGAAAGGTCTCAAGTCACGCCATCATCTTAGGTAAGGACCTGTAATTGATTCATTACAGGAAGGAAGTAGGCTCAGCGGCATGAACTAAATTAGTGTACAGTCAAAACAAGACCTAGAGAGTGAAACACAAGACTGGAGCAGATAAGTGTTTTGTTTTCAGTTCCTTACTAATCTCATGTGCCGACTACAATTCTAAATGTTACTCACAAAAAGAAAGCGGTTTTAAAACAGAGTACTCCTTGACAATGAAGGAGCAGTTGCAGCTCTGGCAGCAGAGAAGATGCAGTAAAAGCTGCAAACAATAAGAATATGCCTCAGTAATTAAAGTTTTTTTTTTTAAATATATATAGCACAAAATGAGTTTGCAGGTAGCAGCTTTACGGGTTGAAGGACTTTGCAAACAGTAAATTAATTGTTTTTGATTTTGTAAAACTGTGCAAAAATAAGAAAAACACTGTTTTGGTTATTTAGATTTTGTCATTTGAATAAAAAAGCACAATGAAACATTTAAAACTAAACCTTTAGTAAGAAATATTTTACATCAATGTATCTGTTTGACTTAGAGCCTCATCAATCCTTCATCATTAACCCTCATTTAATACTGTATGAAATACATTCGGAGTGGACTTGATAAAGTGTGTGCTTTTGTCTCTTGTGCAGGTGAGAATCTTTAACTCTTGAGCACAGACATGGTTTGACTTTTGCATTTTTAGACAAGTACTACTAGAACTTTGCACACATTAGAAACATTAAGTGTTGTTTTGAATTCGCAACTTAAATTTGCAGCTCATAATCCGATGGTGTCCAAAACTACTGACTGCTTGAATGTTATAAATTCATGTTCGTCTGTAAAGGCTGTTCAGTCATAAATGCATGCTCTGATTCTGTCATACCTTTTCTTTATTGCACATTTGTAAATGTGTTATTGCCTTGATTTAAAGGTTTAGAGCAAAATGATTTTAAAAGACAGAAATACAGGAGAATAAACTACAACATTTGAACAATCTTGTTTTCTTAGAGGTCCTAAAGTTTACAATTAAAAAAACAACTGATTTATCAAGGCAGCACGGTGGTGCAGTTGGTAGAGCTGCCGCCTCTCAGCAAGAAGGTCGCCGGATCGAATCCTGGCTGCGCTGCCATTGGGGGTGGAGTTTGCATGTTCTCTCCGTGCATGCGTGAGTTTTCTCAAGATATCCTGATGCATGCTCAATAATCCAGTTAGAAAAATCTAAAAAAAAGTCAAGTCAGGTCCTCTGGATGTTCAAAAAAGTTTTCTCAAGGTACTCCAGTTTCCTCTCACAGACCAAAAACATGCATGTTAGACTGATTAACTCTAAATTGTCCCTAGGTGTGAGTGAGAGAGTGAATGGTTGTCTCTATGTGTCCCTGTGATGGACTTGCAACCTGTCTAGGGTGTCCCCCACCACTCGCACAGTGACTGCTGGATATGAGCACCAGTGACCCGTGACCCAAAAAGGAAGAAGCGGGTAAAAAGACAATGGATGGATGGATGAATTATCAAGAGTTTTTATATTCTTAAGACACACAAAGACAAATCTGTGAACATTAATGCACAGAAGGTTATAAATTGGTTAAAAGTTTTCTCCTTTTGTATGCATTAGTCTCCTGTTTTTATCTGTATATTTTGTGTTTTATTATTGCTTTAGTTTAGTTTTGGTTGATTGAGAAAAACAAATATATTCTGCATTAATTTGACGTTGTTACAATCCTTAGCAGAAACACAAAATGCAAACTGAATCATTGGCTACAAGTGCTCTTCAATACAATAGTTGCATTATTATATATGTAACACCGCCTATTTTTATTGTCTCTAATAAAACAGCATTAATAATATTCCACAGATTAAAGTCCTAATCGATTACAGATTACCGATTAATTAGCCTAATGGTCAGAATTCATTCAGCAGTCCTTGCAGACATGGTTGCTGCAGCATCATCAGGATGTGTTTATTCAGGACGGTGTAAACAAACCCGGTGTGCAGTGAATCTGACCCGGCTGAGCAGCTGTGGATCAGAACCGCCCATATGTGCCGCTCACCAGACCCAGTTTGTCATCATGGAGCCGGCCATGACCGATGCACGAGCTCCCTGGCTAAATAAGAGGCTCTGTTTCCCACTCACAGGCACCAAAACAACAGCGCGTCGTCATGGCTGGCTAGCTGAGGCAGCTAACTCAGCTCGTTAGTTAGCTAGCTGCGCGCCTGTTAATCGTTGGTAATGCTTTTATAGTATTTACACGAGACAGACAGGGAAAGTAACAAAAGGAAAACTACAAACAAAACACATCTGCACACAGCGCTTCGTTTCAATCACTGGGGCTAGGGCTCGCAGTAAAGTGCCCTGATCCATTTTGAATAATCGCTGCTTACCTCTGGTCAGATCCAGCGGTACGTTCTCCTCCCCGCTGTCATTCCGACCTGTCAAAAACACACGCAGCGCGCACACAGACACATCACTCCGAGCTCAGCACTCGTCTCGGGACACCTGCTTTGCAGAACACCGCTGTTACAGCTGTCACTGAATTCATTTTGCTCAAGCTTACCTCGCATCCGAAGACTCCGGATAGGACGGCCGCGGAAGCTGGCCGCCATGTCTCCAGGAACATACACAACACCGGAAACTTCGTGGTGTCTCGCGAGAATACAGACAACCCGAGCCCCGCAAACTAGTTGTGGTGGGCTTACTACAGATCTGAGATCAGCTCATATTGACAAATCAAAGCAATGGAGCAATGGAGAAAACACAAATCTGACCTGGAGACTGTTGATCAGAGCTGTTTAAACCAGCAGAACTGGTGAATTTCAACACAGTACGACATGAAATTTAAAATAGTAGGTTCAAACAAAACTAAATGAAAAATACATTTGTTAAATTAACTCACACTTTGCTTAATTATTGGTAAAAACACAAAAATAAACTCACAATAACGTAATTATTATTAGTGCTTACCATTTTAATGACTACTCAAACACAAACTGACTTCTTCACATTGTAGATTAATTTTAATATAATGCAGTGCATGCATTACACAACAGTTCAATGTACTTTACTGAGTATGTTAACATTATTGAAACAGAAAACCCTGAACACAGACAGTGAGATTAAATGTTTATAAACAATATATTTTTGTCTATTTTACATAACATTAATACCCTCTTTATTATAAAACATGCTTTAGAGATATTTAAGGTTCTTTATTGTCATTCGCATCACATGTGGTACATGAAGTGGAATGAAATTGTGTATTCAAGGTCCCAGTTACATCCAAAAATATAAAGTATAAAAAGAGAAATTGTATACAAAGATTTAAGATGTATGCTAAACAATAATAATGTAATATAATATGGTGTATTAAACAGCAACCTGAACATGAGTCTGTTGTGAACAGATGGGAATACAGAGAATGGGGCAAAAACAGTGTGTGCTGAATGAGTGGGGTCCTTCATGAAGCAGGTGGTCCTCTTCTTGCATCTAGATGTGTAAATGTCTGTGATGGTGGGGAGGCCGACTCCAACAGACTTCTGTGCAGCCTTCACCACTCTCTGCAAAGCTTTTCTTTCTGCAGCAGTGCAGCCTCCATGCCACACGTTGATGCTGGAGCACAGGATGCTCTCCACTGCACACCTGTAGAAGGAGGTGAGGACTGAGCTTCCCATTCCAGCTCACCTCAGCAACATTGCTTTATTTGGGGGTAAAAATACTAAATTACTAAAGTGTATTTAAGACGTAAACTGTTCACATTAGTCTGGTATTACCTAAGCTATGCAACATTTAAACGTCATACATTCCAATCACAACATTTGTGCACAAAATTACAATGTAGTAGGTCCAGAATATCACTTAATTTGTCTACATCTTAAAAAATGCAGTTTAGTTGCGTTACTAAAACCATCTGTGAAATATCAACATAAAAACAATTCAAGTCAGTGAAAATGCTTGGATCAAGTTAGAGATCAAATAACAGTTGCTATAAGGAGAAAAGTTCAAACTGGACACATAAGAGGGTGGGAGAAAAACAAAATATTTGATGGATTTTGTGGCAAAATGTTAAAGTTTTAAACATACCAGTGAACAGATCTCTGCCAACACTTAACATTATTTGTGCAAATGAGGGGATGTGGAGATATTGAATTCAATCTGCATTACAAGACTTCACTACCCTGCTTCACCAGTAGATGGCGATCACACATGAAAATCAAAAAATGTCCAATGAAGAAGTGCAGCAGCTTGACCTACTCTGTGCTCGAGGCGATTAGGCTCATTATGCTACTCTGGTTTTGAATAATGCACATTTGTTGTCAGCTTCCTGACTTCTTACATTCATGTTTCTTCCTGAAAGATTAACATTGCAACGAGATGTTTCACCTTTTGGTATTAAAGTATCACGTTTGCAAAGTTCCTGCATCTTTTAATACAAACTGATAGTTTCAAACTGTACTGAAGTATAATAAAAAGTCTTATTGAAAAAGACGTCAGTTTATGATTTACACTACCAATGATACTTTATATGTGGCACTTTATTAGAAAAAAAAAAACATTTTGAGGCCTGACATTTTTAACACCCACCTCCCATTCATATCCTTTTTATTTCCTAAAGTTTAAATTGCAGTTGGTACCCAGAACATAATAAAAACATCCAAAATGTCACAGAAAAAAAAGGGTTTTTATGCCACTTAAAAATCATATAACTTTTCACTGAATAAATGTTCTGTTTCTGCTCAAGATGCTGACAAAAAAAAAAAAAACCATAAATAACTAACAAACACAAAATGAACGTTGCTTGAATCTTAATTTAACTTTTAAATTAAACTTAACCTAAAATACATGAATCTCTATAATTTAAAGTCTGTCCACGTATTGGTGCAGAGCTACAATAGACTGTAATAAATCCCCTGCATGTATTATTTCTTATTCATATTAGTGTTGCAGCAGATATGAGAGCATCAATGTCCTGAATGGCTTTAGAGGTCCTCTGAAGAGCTTCAGTGACGTGGTCCTCATTTACAGGCTCGGGGGTGATCTCAGCAGAACTTTCTTTTGAGTTTCGCTGCTTGCTCTCTGTTCTCAGCAGGTGGCTGTTTTCCAGCAGAACTGGACATGGCATGTTAAAGGATATACACTAATTCTCACAGTAAAAACACGGATGATTTGCACTTTCACAACACTGCAGAGAAGTTTGAATCATTGTCTTAAGTGTTGAAAGATACAGTTGAATCTCTTTATCTTCTCCAGTTCTGCAGCAACAAAATCAGAGCTAAGGTCGAAGAGGAAAATGGATGAAATTAATAGCTATTTGAGTAATGGGTGTTTAAAATAAAGTGATTAAAAACAACTTACTGACGATCTGCTGCCTGTGGTATATTCATGTGTTGCTCTATAAGCACAGCACTCGGTGGGCTTTGTTCAAGCACTGCTGGATTAGAACAGTGTTTGTCCTGCAAACACACAATATCACATCACAACAAAGAATGAAGCTTGAATAAAATTATGCTGTAGATATCAACCAATCCAGCAGTAGAAGCAGGGAAGACCTCTTGCACGCAGCTTGGTGTCGCAGGATGCTTCAGCGACAGCGTGGCCTGATTGTAGCAACTAAGGATTCTGAAAAAATGGAACAAAAAATACTAAATGTTTAAATACCTGTAAATACACCCATTGTACTCATCACATTGTAATCAAGTGACATCTTACCTACTTGCACGATTCACAATAGAGCGCAAAGAGTACACCTGTCCAGGGACATCAGGAGGAAGACTGTTTAAATGGTAAGTTAAGTCCTTTACCTGTAAAACAGACAGAGACGAGAGTAATCCAAGAAAGTTGGATTTTACAACGCGTCTATGACGAAAGACTGAATTTTACCTCTTGTTCCTGGAGTCTAGGTTTGCGATGAGTAAAATAAGAGTTCAGGACCCCGTTAGAGCGGATAACGGACTCATCTCCTGGGAAAATCTCTATGACTGGGACCGCTCCACTCAGTACTCTACACAGCAAATATAAAATGGTCACAGAGATGTCGGTAAAGACTCATAAAACTCTAGTTTTATGTACCAAAGCTCCTTCACCAGCAAAATGTGCCTCTTCTCCATGACCTCATTGCTTGACATCGTTAGGTGATTTTTGTCCCACTTTTTAACAAACCTCTTTGAGGCTAGCAAGCTTCTGTGTATGCCCACCTCTGTTTAAATCCCACCACGGTTTTATAACCTGGCTGAGATCAGGTCTATAACCGGGACAATGCAACATCTTACTTCTTTCATTTTGGGCCATTCTGTTGCAGATTCACTGCTGTTCTTGGAACCATTGTCCCGTTTCAGGGCCCCATTTTGGACGATCATATGGCCTCATTTGACTATAAAATATTCTAAAAACTCATTTGAGCTCCTGGTGGACTCAACTACTGCAAGAGGACCAAGTTCTAAAGCTGAAAACAAGCCCAGTCCCCGACCCTCCACAAACATGCTCAACAGTTTATACTGTACGAGACATGCAAGCAAACATGTGCTTTGTTTTCACTAGTAGTTAAATATTGTACAGCGATTATATTAGATCATTTTTCATCTTAAACTTCCTGCTCAGACGTGAGCACTATAGAGCAATCAATAAATCAACAAACATAACTACGATATATAAAGATCAGTCCTTAAAGAAGCCTTGAATGCTCACTGCCACTTAAAAGTAAAATCAGGAAGAACAGAATAAAATATATTCACTAAGGACTAGTGGTTTTGTAAATGTGTACCATTTTAAATTAAATACTCCTTTAAACAAAATGCGTATTTTTGATTTAAAAAGAAAAAAAAAACAATATTTAAAACTATTTTAAAGACTTTTTTTCTGTGCTTTTTGGATATATTTAACATTCAGTTGAAGGCAGAAGACAAAGTACAACCTCTGATGTAAACAACCGTTGGTGATTTTTTTCGTAGCAAACATTAAACTCTTATTAGGCCGTTGGTAACTTTTAAAAACTTGCACCTGTAGATGACTCCTTGACACCACAATATTTTTACAAGTCCTGTTGGAAGGTCTGATTCCTCTTCTTTGGCCAGAGGGTCTTTAAACTTCCACCTGAAAAGGGTAGAAGTTGTTTTAGGAAATTAATTTAGTGGTGCTTGACGTGTTTATTATTAATCCACAAACCTGTGCCAGTGAGGTGAGGAACATGTGAGAGGCAGAGCCTGAGGAAGTCGGGCCTTTCTTTCCTTATGAGATAAGTCAGATATGATCCTTTTCTTATCTGCCTGGTCAGAACTACTGGTTCCTTCTGCATCTTTGCATTTAGAGAAATGAGACGTCCATTGATGTCGAACCAAGGACAGAGGGTAGCTCCACATGGGGGCGACTGCACCGCAGGAGTGACACTGAACCACTGTGGTGGACTGGTACCTCTGTTCAGGCTGAGAAGACAAGTTAATTATCCCATTGAATCTGAGATGTAAGCACACAAATATTTAATATTACCTTTTCCTGAGCATCCTTGTGTAAACTCTGAATATTTTGTTGCTGGTTTGGAGGCTGACTTAAGCTACATGTGAATTCTACAGAGAATTCTTCCCCAGAGGGCGACAGGTTCAACAAGGCCCGTCCCTCCTCTGACCGGACAGTGATGTTGCCTCCAGGTCCGGGCTCAGCCTCAGAGGATGAAAACTCAGGCCAAGTAACATCCAGTTCAAGGCTGAAAAAGGGCTGCCAAAGAGAAATTCTCATCATTAAACTCATAGTTTGCATAAAAGCTGAGGGGTTTGGAGGAATACCTTCTTGTGGTCAGCAGGGATGAGTTCTTCTGGCAGATATGGTCGGCTGGCATACTTATTCCTGAATATCAAAGCACCAACCATCATCTCCTGTAAAATAAATGCATATTTATATAAACACACACACACACACACACACACACACACACACACACACACACACACA
>NC_056505.1:28758486-28761895 GCF_014905685.2 Nematolebias whitei
ACACACACACACACACACACACACACACACACACACACACACACACATAAATAACAAAAGGTAAAAATGTAACACTATCCACGTTTTAGTTGGAGCCTGCTTTCCCCCTCAGGACAGTTCTATTTCGTATAGGCTTCGCCCTTTAAGGCTGTTGCTGGTGGGTTTTATCCCATCATGCGAAGCATTACACTGAAAAATTTAGTATACGCCCACCTGCTGTGTAGGCCCCACCCGGTCCGTATAATTACGTTAAGAGCGGGTAATCGGCTCCCATTTTTCTTCAGCGAGCTAATAGCACTGTCAGAAGAACGAAGAAGGAAAGTTGTCTAGCTTGACCAACCTTGTCAAGACTGCCTGTGGCCCGCCACGTCAACCTCCTGTCGTCCCGGTGAGTTCTCCTCCCCGAGGAGAAGCAGACGAGCAGTCTTGTTTCAAGGTAAGCGCCGAGGAGTATCTCTCAGTGGCAGGTCGCTACACGCTGGACGACGCCATCTTGTAATTTTCCTCTTATCGCTGACTCTCGGAGCTAATCAGATGGTTCCTCCGGGACAGGCGACGTCAGCAGCAGCCCCCCGCTGCTCATTCCCTCTTGGAGAGCGTAGTGTCGGTAGAGGGGGGCTGAGCGAATGCTCACCCCCCCCCCCCCACCCCCCCGACCTTGTTTCGCATCTGCGACCACACCGCTCACAGCCGTCGGTGCCCTCCTCTGGAGCTGCCCGGCATAATCCAGGAGGTGGCTAACATGAAGGGACTTTTTTCCGTCCCTCTCCTTTCCCCGCCCAGATTGGATGATCTAGCGGGAAGGTTTCTGGGCTCCATTCCAGCTCGCCGTCCTGATCCCATCTGGCCCCGTTCCCAGCAGTGACGTCCTACTGGGACGAGGCCGCAGCTGGTTCCTGGTAGAATAGGGCGACAGTTCCCACATTCGCGCCCATCACCAGAGTGGAGGGGTTTTCACCGAGTGGAAATTCCCTCGGTGCCCCACTGTAGCCGAGCCTGGCGGAGGCTTTCGAAGCAAAGATGTCCAGGTTGGACAAGCGTCCTGCACCTCCCGGTAAGCATAACCAGACGGTGATGTCGCTCTCCAACCGAGCTCACCAGTGTGCATTCTAGGCGGCCGCAGCGAACAACACGTTACGCTGCTGACGTACAATGTTCAAGAGGCTGGAGGAGACATAGCGCTCCCTCTGCAAGGCAGCTGACGTCATCCTCAACCTGTGTGTCTCTGCTGTCTGCCGGTCTCGCATTAAAACGTATGCTGCAGCCATCTCTTCCTGTCACAAAGGTTTTGCGGAGACAGAACAGCTTTTAATCATCCGCTCATGGAGCGTTTTGTAAAAGGTGTACAGAGAAAGATGTAGAGGCCACCTCATGTCCACTAGGCAACGTGCTGTCCTTTCTGCAGCTGCTGACGGACAGAAATTTGGCGTTCAGCACGATTAAAACGTACGCTGCAGCCATCTCTTCCTGTCACGAAGGTTTCGGGGACAGAACAGCTTTTAATCATCCGCTGATGAAGCGTTTTTTTAAAAGGTGTACAGAGACGCAGGCCTGTTTTCACGCCCACTTGCTCCATAGTGGGATTTAACACTGGTCCTGCGGGCCCCGATCAAGCTCCATTCGAGCCTCTGGATCAGGTTCCAATTAAATTCTTGTCTCTTAAAACAGCCCTGCTGCTGGCTTTAACATCCGCTAAGAGGGTGAGTGATTTATCTGCCCTCTCTGTCGCTCCGTCATGTCTTAGAATTCAGGCTGATGGCAGCTCAGCTGATCTAAGACCAAACCCAGCTTTTATGCCTAAAAACATCACAAGCTCTTTTAAATCAAGAGTGATATCGTTGGAGGGGTTTTTCCCCTCCCCCCACAAATCAGAAGAAGAAACATCTTTCCATCTGCTCCGTCCTGTGCGGGCGTTGACGTGTTACATAGCGCGCACAGCTGCAATGTGTCAAACTCAACATTTGTTTGTGCATTATAGAGATGCATCTGCAGGTCGCCCGTTATCCACCCAGCACTTGTCACACTGGCTGTGTGAGGCCATTTCTGAAGCCTACAGAGCATCAGATTTAGAGCTTCTTGATATCCTCAGAGCACACTCGACCAGAGGTATCGCATCTTCGACTGCTTTGCATAATGGTATGACAATGCAGGATATTTGCACTGCGGCCACGTGGTCAACACCCTGCTCATTTATTGGTTTCTATTTACGTGATGTGACGGCTCGTTCCATGACACATTCTGTCCTTAATGATCTAAAAGAATGAATATTGTTGTTTCATGGAACCCCGTTTAAACTCACATCTGTCTGCATGCATTACAGTGTGAGATGTTATCAGCCACAAGTTATGACTGTTATTCTGGTTCTATTGTCACTAATCAGTTCATGACTATTGTTACCAATCAGTTCATTTGATTAACAATCAGCTCACTTATTATTAATCTGTTCATATTGTTCAGCCGTGAATCGGTTGGTTCATGGCCCCTTTTTTCAGCATCTTCCTCCCCCGTTGAAATTTTCCTGGGCGATCATGCATTCAGAACGCATAACTACACAGCATGCGTCTGTGCATAGCACACATAATTACGCAACGCGTAATTACTTACATGGGGAGCTGAGTGACAAGATGTTTTTTGGGCAAGCTTCCGCTTCATACAGTGTTCGAATGGACCCAGTGAGGCGAGGACCACATCTGCTTCGCCCTTAATCCATCAGCGACAGCCTTAAAGGGCGAAGCCTATACGAAATAGAACGTTGGTTACGTACTGTAACCCCAGATTCTATGAGTATAGGCGTAGCCCTTTAAACGACGGGCCTCACTGGCTCCTAAATGGCTGAAGAAAAAGTTATTTGGGAGCCGATTACCCGCTCTTAACGTAATTTATACAGACCGGGTGGGGCCCACACAGCAGGTGGGCGTGGACTAAATTTTTCAGTGCAATGCTTCGCAATACGGGATAAAACCCACCAGCGACAGCCTTAAAGGGCTACGCCTATACTCATAGAATCAGGGGTTACAGTACGTAACCAACGTTTTGCAGTCTTTTCCATTTTCATTGCCAGTCCCTTCTTTTGCGGGTGGTACAGTAAAGTGACTGAATAACAATATTTAATTCAGTTCAATTCAATATAGCATCAAGTCACAACCCAAGTTGTCTCAGGGCACTGTAAAAAAAACATTCACATACATAAAAAGGCCAATTAGTAAAAGTTATCTAGTAAGGAAGCTAGCAGATTGCGTTGAAATTTCACTTCATCACAATCTCCCATCCTGAGCAAGCACAAAGGCAACAGTGGAAAGGAAAAACTCCCTTTTAAACTAAGAAACCTCCAGCAGAACCAGGCTCAGGACGAGCAGCCATCTGCTTCAACCGACTGGGTTTGAGGGGAACAGGAAGGAGAAACAGACAT
>NC_056505.1:28761995-28769723 GCF_014905685.2 Nematolebias whitei
GACGCAGGGGGGGGGAGGGGAGCAGAGAGGCGAAAACGAAACGGTAAAAAGAGAGGGGGCCCCCACGCCCCCCCCCCCCCCCCCCATTGGAAGAAAGGAGGCTAAGGATAGAAATAATTACAAATACAAAACAGGAAGAGTAGTGCAAGTAAAGACAGCAGCATATAGCAGCATAACTAAAGGAACCCCAAGCCAACCCCAACTATAGTAGGATTTATCAAAAAGAAAAGAAGACTTAAGTCTAGTCTTAAAAGTAGACAAGGTGTCAGCCTCAAAATGACAACAAACTACTACCAACTGAAAAAGTAGAAACACGACTAAAAACCGGAAGTGTTGCCTTGTATTTGCTGATGGTGAACCTGGTCCTCTGACGGACTCGCTCGGTGGGCTGCAGTGGATGTCCGTGGGAGTCCGCGGGTTTTACCAGCATAAATTCAGAGCCACACGGTGCCAGCTGGAACTGTGTTCCGTTTCTGTACCGAACCTCCACCGACTCGTCCTCGTACATAACCATTAAACTGACACCGTCCCCAGTTTCCATTGCAAGACCAAAGTTTTAGCTCAAAACACGGTGACAGAAAACAAAGACTGTTTGACATTAGCGCGTCCGGAGTGGGAGGAGTCACAGGACCGGAAGCAACTTTTTTCCCTTTCGAACTTTATTGACAACTATTAATCCTACAAGAGAAGGGGTACATATAAAGGCCCATAATATTATGGATATTAAAAGTCTCCAGAGCTTTTTGAACATTACCTGGGTTTAAAAATCAAGTCCATGGTCCAAATGACCCAAAATGCCCCTGATCCAGCTTTAGTCAGAAATATGAATTGTTCTCAGTTAAGACATCAGAATTAGAAATAAAATTACGTTATGTTTTAAAGAAATGGGTTGGAACCAAACAGTAAAACAAAACTTATTTGGAAACAAGAATTATTTCAGTCCAAATGTAAATGAAATTATGTCTTAAAGAAATTCATGTCATCAGCCAAAGTTTAAAACAAAACTACCCCATGATCAGCCAGTGTTCAGAGTATGTGCTGGAAATGACTCCGTTACTACCACACTAAATTTTAGTCCAGGAACTGCCAACTCTAGTAACAACCATTTTTGTGTTGTCCAAGGTTGATTAGTTGTGGTGGCCATCTTGACTCGGGATGAATCTTAAAGTTAATCAGTTGTACTGTACTGTAGTTGTACATCCAATGATTACTTTCTAAAAGTTTCATTAAATTCTGCCCAGTGGTTCACAAGATATTTTGCCATCAGACAAAATTAAACTGTAGCTGGGCAGGCCCGAAGGGCTGATATCAAATTTATAGGAGGATCCATTGCCCTCCTTGGCCCCCTACGTAGCACCCAGTTTGGGTATTTTGATACCCTCACAAAACACCAGTCTGTACACTTTGACCACTAATTGACCCATTTCCTGTAACTGTAAATTGTTATGTGTAACTTGATTATGTTTTGTAACTGTATGAACAAAGATGAATTTGTCTCAGTTAAAGGCCTCGTTATACTTGGGCAAGATGTAAGATGTCAGACCTTGATGACGTTTTTGTAGACATTATTTTATTGTCTTTTTCTAACAAACATTTCTTACTCAAAAGAGAACCGCAGGGGAGAAGTCCTCCCTCTGCAGTACACATGGCACAATCAGAATCTGTGTTTTAAACCCACACTCGAAACAGCCGATTAGCTCTTCATCTGCAGCAGTACAGTGACTAGGCTGCACAAAGCTGCAGGAGGAAGCTTCTTTTTCTTTTTTTTTTTTTTTGCAGGTCTGGGATGCACAAATGTGCATCAGGCACTAAATAATTTAAAATAATTTATTTTAAATAAAAATTTTCATTCTTCAATCAGCCAGTTGTGTGTCATGTCCAATCTTATTTTGAAATACCAGGATATAGTAAGTCCGCGGTAAACGAACCGCGAAGTAGCGAGGGACTTCTGTACAGTAATTCACTTTATCAGTTTTCCCCAACGCAGCAATAACCCCCCACCACCCACCACCAAAAATGGCAGTAATGCGTCTTTTAAAAAAAAATCTTTATTGAAAAAGTACAAAACAATACAATAAAATGCAGTATACAGTAATGACATAACAGCCACCAGGGGGTCCCAAACACAGACAATAATTTACAAACCCGATTCCAAAAAAGTTGGGACACTAAACAAATTGTGAATAAAAACTGAATGCAATGATATGGAGATGGCAAATGTCAATATTTTATTCGTAATATAACATAGATGACAGATCAAAAGTTTAATCTGAGTAAATGTAACATTTTAAAGGAAAAATATGTTGATTCAAAATTTCACAGTGTCAACAAATCCCAAAAAAGTTGGGACAAGTAGCAATAAGTGGCTGGAAAAAGGAAATTGACCAAATAACGAACAGCTGGAAGACCAATTAACACTAATTAGGTCAATTGACAACATGATGGGTATAAAAAGAGCTTCTCAGAGTGTCAGTGTCTCTCAGAAGCCAAGATGGTAAGAGGATCACCAATTCCACCATTGTTGCACAGAAAGATAGTGCAGCAATACCAGAATGGTGTTACCCAGCGTAAAATAGCTAAGACTTTTAAGTTATCATCATCAACCGTGCATAACATCATCAAAAGATTCAGAGAATCTGGAACAATCGCTGTGCGTAAGGGTCAAGGCCGTAAAACTCTACTGGATGCTCGTGATCTCCGGGCCCTTAAACGTCACTGCACCTCAAACAGGATTGCCACTGTTAAGGAAATAACAGAATGGGCTCAGGAATACTTCCAGAAAGCATTGTCAGTGAATACAATCCACCGTGCCATCCGCCGTTGCCAGCTGAAACTCTACAGTGCAAAGAGGAAGCCATTTCTAAGCAAGCTCCACAAGCTCAGACGTTTGCACTGGGCCAGGGGCCATTTAAAATGGAGTGTGGCAAAATGGAAGACTGTTCTGTGGTCAGATGGGTCACGATTTGAAGTTCTTTATGGAACACTGGGACGCCATGTCATCCGGACCAGAGAGGACAAGGATAGCCCAAGTTGTTATCAACGCTCCGTTCAGAAGCCTGCATCACTGATGGTATGGGGTTGCATGAGCGCTTGTAGCATGGGCAGCTTGCATGTCTGGAAATGCAGAGAACTATGTTCAGGTTCTAGAACAACATACGCTCCCATCTAGACGTCATCTCTTTCAGGGAAGACCCTGCATTTTTCAACACGATAATGCCAGACCACATTCTGCAGCAATCACAACATCATGGCTACGTAGGAGAAGGATCCGGGTACTGAAATGGCCAGCCTGCAGTCCAGATCTTTCACCTATAGAGAACATTTGGCACATCATAAAGAGGAAGGTGCGACAAAGAAGGCCCAAGACGATTGAACAGTTAGAGGCCTGTATTAGACATGAATGGGAGAGCATTCCTATTTCTAAACTTGAGAAACTGGTCTCCTCTGTCCCCAGACGTCTGTTGAGTGTTGTAAGAAGAAGGGGGGATGCCACACAGTGGTAAAAATGGACTTGTCCCAACTTTTTTGGGATTTGTTGACGCCATGAAATTTGGAAACAACAGATTTTTCCCTTAAAATGATACATTCTCTCAGTTTAAACTTTTGATCTGTGATTTGTGTTCTATTCTGAATAAAATATTAGATGTTGGCACCTCCACATCATTGCATTCAGTTTTTATTCACAATTTGTTTAGTGTCCCAACTTTTTTGGAATCCAGTTTGTATCTGGTTGGTAAAGTCCAAATCCTTTTCCAGTTAAGGTTATTAATTAAGTTGTTCCAATAAGGTACCACATATGGAGTTGACAACATCTTTCTGAAATAGTGAACGGATACGACGGTTGCTGTTATGGGTTGAGGAGAAGCAGATTTGACCAATTTCAAGTTTGGTTGGATCAAAGGGTAATAATAGTGTTGGATTGATTCTGTCCTGCTGTACTTCTATGTAAAATAATTACTCCAGTAGGGATTGCTTTTATTACAATATTAAATTTGTTAATAAGGTTCATAATGTTATATTTTTAGACAAATTCTTGATATGACATTAATGATCCATCAGTGTTGAGCAACTGACGAACTAAAACTATGTTGTGAATAAACCAATTAGGGTAAAATAAGGATTTGTTTTTATGCAAGATGTCTCTATTGTTCCAAATATAATATCTGTGTGGAGAGAAATTATGTTTGTAAATCAATGACCAAGAGAGAAGCATCTGTTTATGAAAACTGGACAGTTTTGAGGGAACTTTTTCAGCATTATAATTGCAAAATAGAAAGAAATTTAGGCCTCCTAATTTAGAGAAAATAAAGTTTGGTATGAAGTTCCAAACTGAAGATGGGTTCTTGATAAATTGTTTTAGCCAATTTATTTTAAATGTGTTATTTAAGGTATAAAAGTCCAAAAAGTTGAAGCCACCCTTATTGTAAGAGTTCATAATTACAGATTTTTTTATTATATAGTGTTTTTTGTTCTTCCAAATGAAGTTAAACAGCATCTTGTCAATATCTTTAGAGACCTTTTTATTAACATCAAGAGACAGGGCAGCGTATGTAAGACGGGACAGTCCATCAGCTTTAATTAGCAGAATTCTTCCTCTCAATGATAAATCTCTTTGCTGCCATTGGTTCAGTTTTTTTGGGTCTTGTCAATAATGGGGTTAAAATTCAAACATCTGGATTCTCCATCTTTAGTGATAATGATTCCTAAGTAAGTAATGGATTCTTTTACAGGTATGCCGCAGATAGACAGACTATCACAGTCTTTAAGAGCAAGCAGTTCACATTTTTTTACATTCAGGCAAAGTCCAGATGCAGCAGAGAAAGTGTTTATTAAATCAATCGATAAAGGCATCTGAGAAAGGTTTTTTTTTAATTATGTGGTGTCATCAGCCAGTTGGCTGATGAAAATTTCGTTGTCCGCTACAGAGAAACCTTTTAGTGGGCTTAGTTTTATAGAATCAGTGAGCAACTGAGTGCAGAGCAGGAAAAGATAAGGTGATATGGGGCATCCTTGTCTGACCCCACGTTTAAGGAAGAATCGAGGAGAAGTCCCAGCATGCAATCTGACTGAGCAATTTCCATTTGTATACATTGTTTTGATAGCACTGCTAAAATATGAACCAAAACCAAACTTTTCTAGGGCGTGAAATATAAATTTATGTTTAATGGTATCAAAAGGGGCAGCACGGTGGCACAACTGGTAGAGCTGCTGCCTCTCAGCGAACAGGTCCCTGGTTCAAACCCCGGTCCAGGGGCCTTCTGGGTGGAGTTTGCATGTTCTCTCCGTGCATGCGTGGGTTTTCTCCGGGTACTCCGGTTTCCTCCCACAGACCAAAAACATGCATGTTAGGCTGATTGGTAACTCTAAATTGTCCCTAGATGTGAGTGAGAGAGTGAATGGTTGTTTGTCTCGTTTGTCTCCATGTGTCCCTGTGATGGACTTGCGACCCGTCCAGGGTGTACCCCGCCCCTCGCACAGTGATTGCTGGACATGGGCACCAGCGACTCCCGTGACCCAAAATGGAACAAACGGGTAAAGATAATGGATGGATGGATGGTATCAAAAGCCTTATAAAAGTCTAAAAAAAGAATAAAAAACTTTCATCAGCACATAAATCTGAGTAATCAATTAAATCAAGTACTAATCTGATGTTGGAAATATGTCTGTTCTTCATAAAGCCGGATTGAATCTCAATTATGTCGTCCAGAACAGTTTTTATTATTTTAGCAAATATCAGTGCAAATATTTAATTTATTTATTTAGTAAGCAGATTGGACGCCAGTTGTCAATAAAGAGTAAATCTTTTTTTGGTTCTGGAATTAGAGTTATGGGACCTTGGGTTAGAGTGGGAGGAAGGGATTCATTGTCTACACATTCTAAGAAAAGTCCATGGAGGAAGAGTGCAAGCTGTTTGGAAAATGCTTTATAGAATTCAGAAGTAAGACCGTCTGTGCCAGGGGATTTATTGGACTTAAGATGTTCAATAGCTGATACAATTTCCTGTAATGTTATTGGTTTATCACAAGATTCCTTCAAGTCAGTGTCAATTTTTTTAGTTTCTGTAAGAGATCTCAGAAATCGACAGGTGGATCCTTCACTACAATTCGATTCATATAACTTAGTATAAAAATCTGAACAATATCTGGCCATTTTTCGAGGATCATCTGTGATGTCACCACTAATATTCAGTTTTTGTATAGTGTTAGTTTTAGCGTGGAATTTTTCAAGTTGAAAAAAGTAAGCGGTATTCTGCTCCTCTTCCTCCAACCATCTACTTCTACTTCTCACAAAGGCCCCTTCAGCCTTCAGTCTGTAAATATCATCCAACTTATTTTGCAAACTAATTATGTGGTTATGTTCATTTTCACTTAGGTTTTCTGGCATTTTTTGGGTTATTGATGCCATTTCTAAGATTAGATTTTTTTCTTCAGCTTTTTTTGGCCTTAGTGAGTGAACTTGCATATGCTCTCAAAAATCTTGATAATTCAAATGTTAAAAGTTCCCAATTATTACAAAATTTTCCTTCTACTAGAGATTTAAACCAGAAGTGTTGAATTAATGACTGGACCATTTGAGACACCACCTCGTGTTTTAGGATAGAGCTGTTCAGTTTCCAATATGAACCTCTAGGGCAAGTGTTGGGATTTAAAGAGATTTGTATTAATATTGCTTTGTGATCAGTTAGAGGAGTGGTGAGGACATTGACATTAATAACATTGCTATCAAAACATTTGGAAATCAACCAGAAATCTATACGTGATAAACTAGTACAAGCTTTGTTGCTCCAAGTATATGAACTTACATCAGGATTTTCCCCCCTCCAAATATCATTTAAATTAAACTTGTGCATAAATTGTATCAAATTAGAGGCCTTAAAGTAATTGATTCATGGAGGCCACTTCTCTTCATGACTATACAAAGCAATATTAAATATACAAAGCAATATTAAATATACAAAGCAATATTAAAGCCCCCCCACCCCCCCATCACTATCATTGTGAGAGACGAGACTAAAACATTAAATAACATGTCATTATCACACGTTGAGTTATACACATACAAATTAACCAGCAAGTTCACAGTATTGGGCAGCACTGTGGCACAACTGGTAGAGCTGCTGCCTCTCAGCGAGCAGGTTGCTGGTTCAAATCCCATTCCGGGGGCCTTTCTGGGTGGAGTTTGCATGCTCTCTCCGTGCATGTCTAAATTGTCTCTAGGTCTGAGTGAGAGAGTGAATGGTTGTTTTGTCTCTCTTTATGTGTCCCTGTGATGGACTGGAGACCTGTCCAGGGTGTACCCGCCCCTCGCACAGTGATTGATGGACATGGGCACCAGTGACCCCCGTGACCCAAAATAGAAGAAGCGGGTAAAAGATAATGGATGGATTACAGAATCGCTGATATTAATAATCAAAATACAAACATGTCCTTTAGGATCACCCTCAGAATTCAAAATGGCCCCTTTAAAGGAGTTCTTTAGAATAACCAGCTGCTCTTTCTGATCCATGTGAATACCAAATATCATTGCCCCATTGAGCTTTCCGTTATTCTTCACTCACAGAGTGCGTCTCTTGGAAAAAAGAAAATTCAGTTTTTTGCTGCTTTGCAAATAAAAATAAAGTTTTACGTTTGATATTCTGTCTCAACCCCCCGGCGATAAGAGAAAGGCGGTCCCGCATGACACAACAAATCAAGCTTCAGCCTGTGTGGAGCGCTGGTACCGGTAGGG
>NC_056505.1:28769733-28782738 GCF_014905685.2 Nematolebias whitei
ACCGGTAGGGGGCAGCAATGCTCCCCTGCATCACGTAATGAATGACACCGACAACAAATCAAACTTCAGCCTGTGTGGAGCGCTGGTACCGGTAGGGGGCAGTAATGCTCCCCTGCATCACGCAGCATCCAGGCGCAGCAGCAGCTGTAGTAACCAGAAACACCATTGTTGGTCTCCTCACAGCAAGACGCGAACAGCGCTGGTTTATTCAGATAAAAATAGTAAGGCTACACTTTGCCATGATTTCACCGCCTGCCGTCTCTTCGCCAGGAGCCACGCCGGAGCTGCAATGAAGGTGCGTTAAAAACAACAACCAAGATTCAAGACGTTGTTCGTTAAGGCAGTCGCTAGCAGCAGCGAGCTAACAGTAGCTACAAGCTACACCGGTGTCAGCTAACGGTCATCTGACAACAGCTAACGTTTGCAGCTTCACGTTATTTAGGTGGTTTTAGTTTGTGTTGTTGCATTTCACCGTTTAGTTGATAATTCAGCTTTAGGTTTTCTGTGTTGCTTATGGCAGAGGTGGTTACAAGCTCAAGTCCACGCTTTAATTATTATTACTTTGTCACAAAGAAAGTGCTTGATACTCGTGTTATATTTAGAGTCGATGGAATTGAAATTAATAGAGTCAATGAGGTGAAATTTCTGGGTGTCATCATTGATGAAAAACTAACATGGAGATCACACGTAAAAACCTTAAGAACTAAAATAGCTAAATCGATTGCAGTAATGTACAAAGTTAGAGAGTTATTCAATGATAAAGCAATGTTTCTATTGTATAATGCCATTATTGTTCCACATTTAATTTACTGTATTGAAGTCTGGGGTAAAGCATGTAAAACAATTACAAATCCAATTTTTATTTTACAAAATAGAGCCATAAGAATTATTACCAGAAAAGATTATAACCATCCGTCAAATATATTGTTTCATCAGCTAAAGATATTAAAATTTTATGACTTGGTTGATTACAATATCTTACTGTTTATGTATGGGGCCAACAAAAACATACTACCTACTAACATTCAAGGGAAATTTGTTAAAAGAGAAAGTAATTATTATCTTAAGGGGATGGAGATGTTTGTGAAGCCGTGGTGTCGCACCAGTCTGAAGATGCGATCCACTAGATCTCAGGGTATTAGATTGTGGAATGATCTGGAGGTTGATATTAAAAATGCCAAAACTATGTACATATTCAAGAAGATGATAAAAATATATATATTTTTTTAAATATTAAGTATAATGTGAGTTCATAAAATTGTTTACAGTTGATCTTATATTTTAGCAAAGTTTTTATTTAATTATTTTTTATTTTTTTATTAATTCATCTTGCTTTTGTATAGTAATTTTGTTTGGAATATATTTTGGGGACAAGGGGCAGATATAAGAATTCATTCTTCTTCTGCTGCCTTTCATTTTTTTATTTCTGTGATTGTATATCTTTTTTCTTTTCTTTAAATTGTATTATATTTGTTGTTTGGATGAAATGAAATGAATAAATAAAACATACATACATACAAATGTTGTTTTTGTGGTTGACTTCATCTCAGGCAGGAGCCTCATCCGTGTGGGCTTCATGCTGTGGTCTGCTGAATGAAGTCATGGGTACTGGGGCCGTCAGAGGCCAGCAGCCAGGGTTCGGAGCCGGGGCTGGACCCTTCAGATTCGCCCCCAGTGCGGGGTACTCCACATACCCGCCCTCCAGCTCAGGGAGTCCCAACCCGGTGTGCAAGACCTGTGGCCAGGCCTTCTCAGTCTTCAGGAGGAAGGTAGGTGTCTAGATGAACTGTCTGATGGCAGCACTACATAAATACATATTTGCATACAAATGTGGATAAATTCTGAGCATGGTTCTGCTAAAGGTTTCTTCCTCATGAGGGAGTTTTTCCTTTCCACTGTCGCCTTCATGCTCAAGATGAGAGTTCTGTGATGGAGTTAAACTCAAAGCAGTCTGCTCCTCAGATAAATAGTGTTTTATTATTTTTATATATGAATGTGTCTGTTCAGTGCCCTGAGATGATTTCTGTTGTGACATGGCGCAATATAAATAAACTGAACTGAATTGAAATTTGATGGTATCCCTCCGTAATATTAACACACCCACAGCTGATGTGACTGGACAAAATACTCCCAACAGTCCCAGAAACTTTGGGGCTTGTCCGCATAAGTTTCGGTGAATTCCAGTTTTTGTGGGGGTGTTTGAGCTGTCCTAGATCTTTTTCGGTGGAGCCCATAAAGTGACGTACTTTGACCTTGGAGTTCAGTTTGAATGATTTTTTACAGTCTCCTTGTATCATTTTCTATCATCTGCACTCTCCATCTGATCAACCTGGGGTTGCATTTCCTCGTGTGTCCACATCCTGGGAGGTTGTCCCATGAACATTATGCTATACTGAACAATGTCCTGATGCATGCTCAGTCATCCAGGTAGACCACTCACCACAAAATTTAAGTTTGGTCATAATATTAGCAGCTGTGGTCAGAGGAACATGTAGCTGCTGGAGATGGTCTTGTAGCGTTTATATTTACCATGGAAATCTTTCTGACTACTTCAGACAGCTCTCGTCTTTGCTTTCTCTGCTTCAAGTTCAGTGTTGTGTGCACAACAATATGGCCCATTTCTTCTTTTTAAATAAGCTGATTGGCTGATTAGAAGCTTAAAGGCACATGACACTAAAGTAAAATAAATTAGCTTGAAACATGACTATAATGCAAAGGTTTAGTCTTTAAGGGCACCAACAAATCTGTACAAACTATTTAAGCACATTTTTGTAAAATAAACAATTTCACATTTTTTGTTTTATCACATACCAACAGGCACGTAGATGTACATTAGACTATTGTTTTTACCTGAATTACTTCATAAGAGAATGGAAGCATTGTTGTAATGTGCTGTATAGTACCAACAAATGTACAAGCTGTACAAGCATGATTTCTTTATAAAATAATTCAAATTCAAGTATCAATCAGCTTGACTAAGAAAAACAAATATTTGTCAAAATCATAACCATAAAAAGACAAAGATAAGGAATTCAAAGTGTGGTCAAAGGACCTTGTGAGCCTCACTTCTGTAACGAGAGGAGCCTTCTGGTTCTGCCACTGCTGCTCCTCTGCTGAGCCGAGGAGAACATGTCTACTATTATACATTATATGTAGCTACTAGTTTATTCAATGTGTCCCTTTCCACAGTTCTGAATGAGTCCAGCCTCTTGTCTAGGCCTGTCGCAATAAACAATAAATCGATTAATCGCACAATAAATGATAATTATCTACCTCATTTTCATTTATCGGCTTTATCGTTTCTTCTTGTCTCTCTCTTTCTACTGAAGACACTGGATGACAAAAAGCTCAACTCCGGTGCTCTTCACTGGCCCCTCCCCTTCTCTTTTCTCGTTAAAATTCATTTTAAACATCCAAAATCGCGTTTTTGGATCGTTAAAAGCAGCTAAACTGAGAAGCTAAGCTAACAGGCCGATCTCTGGGGGGGGGGGGACCTTGTCGAAGCTCAAATTCACAGTTGAAACCCGTGCCTTCGTGTAAAAAGTTGTTTTTCTCTGCAAAAAGAAGCTGAGAACTTGTTTACAGATTTTTTTATTAAAAGCTTTGTGTGACAAGTGCTATGCTAATGAGCTCAAACCACACAGAACATGCACCATTCTGAGAACCAAAAAACAGGAACGAGAGACAACCCATGTCACGTCAAGGGGCCTCTCTCCCATTTTTCTTAGATGCGCTGCTCACTCCCTCAGTTTCCATCCTTCGGTTCAGACTGTCCTATACTGCCATCCAGTGGTTAAAAATGTACTACATGCAAAAATAAACCAACATTTCTTCTTAAATTTGACAATTATCAAATTTCAAACAATGTTATCGTTTATCGCAATAATTTCTGAGACAATTAATTGCCCAGCAAAATGTGTTGTTGTGACAGGCCTACTCCCATTAATCATCAAGTTGGCATTTAGGAGCATAAAAATGGAAAACTGGCCACCAGAATGTGATAAAATATGTGCAACGTCTCATCACAGACATCAAAAGACCTTAGCCTTTTCAAGAAGATGATGGAGCTCTACCCCATCAAGTAGCATCAGTGTTTATGGTCTAGCTTGTTATTCAAAATGACCCCCACCACAATGTTCTGTCCCTGTGTGGAGACTAACAAATAAGGAGAACCTTGATCTTTTGAAAACCAGCATTACCTTCTGTATTTTAAAAGGTGTTAATATGTGAACAGCTCCTATAATAGAATTCAACTTTATTGTCATTGCACATGTCACAGGTACAAAGCAACGAAATGCAGTTTGCATCTATCCAGAAGGGCTTAGCAAGAAAAATTAATTGTTAGAAATATATAGTACAATATACAGTAAGTTGCTTTGAATATGCTATAGGTATAAATATATACAGTTTGTAAGTGTACAGACTATGAACAGGTTATAATATGAAGGGGTATAAACTATATAAAAGAAAAAAATATAAGTATGTGAGTACTTATGAACAGTAGATAGTAGATTATGTGTACAGTTTGTACAGTAGTGGGCTAACGGATGAAAGTCCATGTGTTGTTGTTGTGTGTATGAGAATACAGACCGTTGTTGTTATTCAGATGTCAGGAGGCAGAGTTCAGGAGTGTGACAGCTGTGGGGAAGAAGCTGTTCCGGTACCTGGTGGTTTTAGTCCGGAGGCTCCTGTAGCGCCTCCCAGAGGGCAGGAGGGTGACTGCACCAGTCCCAGAAGGTATCCGGTCCCCTTTTAGTACCTGCCACAGGCTGTAACATCAAAGTATTTCTGTATGTGGCGTACAAATGTCTATTTGAAAAGAATTTATTTTGTAGCGAGGTGCAGCATGACAAATAAAATGTATAGAAACAAGTCTCATGATGCTTTAGTTGCACTGAAACAAACACAGTTGGATGCTGTGCGATTATTTTTGTTTTCAGAATTGGAAATTAATACCCTGTGGAGCAGCCCCCCCGGTCTTGAACAATATTCAGCCCAGTCTCGAGGGGTGATTTTCAGGTTCTTTATTTTCTCTTTTGTCAGGATCACTATGATCACCGTGAAAACTAAAGCGTATACAAACATTTAGATACAAAACATGGGCTCATAATACAAATAAATAAACAAAACGTACCTCACTTCTTTCACTGGGGGAATGCAAAGCATAGATTTGTCTTTGTTTCCTTCACACAAACATTTGAGTCCTGCTGACAGTGGTTTTTCATCCATTAGTGCACTGATTGCTGCCAGCTTTTATAAGGCTGGCCCTTATTGACAATGGCATCCCGTGAGGTACAAAAAAAAAAACTCATTGAAAACTACAAATACCATGAAATCAAAACAAAATATTTATGAAAAACCAACACAGTTAATCAAAACAAACATCTATAAACAATCTGCACAATTTGGAAATTAATTTTAAATAATTTACAGTCCGTTACACCTTGGATGACACGGCGGCTCAGTGGTTATCACTGTTGCCTCACAACAAGAAGGTCCTGAGTTCAGTCCCCGGTTGGACCTGGGGTCTTTCTGTGTGGAATTTGCATGTTCTTCTCGTGCTTACGTGGGTTTTCTCCGGGTACTCTGGTTTCCTCCCACAGACTATAAACATGCATGTTAGTCTGCCTTCAGACCCAGGCCTCCCTTGCAAAAGAGATCATATATGGTATTTTCCTGGTTAAATAAAGGTTAATTAATAAGACTTGATGTTGATGTCTTTATTTAAACCTCATTATTTTTACTAGTTGGGCTAAATTGATTTCTTATAATTGCTCTTGTACTGCTGCATGTTGCGTCTCTGTTCTAGCCTTATTTGCATGCGAGTGTCACTAATAAATCTATGATGTTTAAATAAAACACTAAAGATATAGAAGCCTTTAAACTCATTATTTTATGTCAAACAGTTATTTTGGGTCTTTCAGGTAAAACGAGTATACGGATGGGCCTGCATACTGGTGCTGTAATATGTAATGCTCATGTTCATGTATGGATTACAGGCTCTCATTCTGCCCGAGCCCTCTGCTGCACGTGCTCAGCATGCCAGTCGAATCCCCGCCTTGCATTTTAAATGTTTGTCATTTAAAAGAAAGTAGCTCCTGTCAGCGTGTCTCGTGACGAAGAACAGCTGTGTGATTTGACAAATGCAGGAAAAGGTCTGATCAAGTTAGTCAACACGTCAGCGAGTATGGCACGTGTGTAAGATTACATAACAGCGCGTCGTGGGCTAATGGCTCCATTTTGTTTTTGTTTTCTTGCAGTATGTTTGTTCTGACTGTAAGAAGGGCTTCTGCTCGGTGTGCAGCGTGCTTCAGGAGAATCTGCGCACCTGCGCCACTTGCCATTTGCTGAAGGCCACGGCCTTTCAGCGACCGCGGCTCATGCGCCTGCGAGTGAAGGACCTGCGCCAGTACTTGTTGCTGCACAGCATCAACACGGATACCTGCAGGGAGAAGGAAGACCTGGTAGAGTTGGTGCTCCGCCACCAGAGCACCGAGGAGGAGGAGGAGGAGGAAGAAGAAGAAGAAGAAGAGGAGGAAGAGGAGGAGTGTGACCCTGACACAACCAGCCTCTTCCCGCGCTCCATGTTCACACCTACACCTTCCACCACACAGTCTGCCACAGAGCTGTCTGTTTATGACGCCTCCCCTCCTCCTGAGGAGGAATCGCTCAGCAGGAGCGACAGCTCCGACACCAACCAGGTAAGGAGGAACTTTGAAACATCAGAGAACCTCCAATATCAGCTAGATTCGTTTACTGACTCACAAAACTAGCAAAGCCACGTTCTTGGTTTCTTGCCATCACATGGTTGATCTTGTTTATACCGTTCTCCAAATCAACCACCACACAGAAAACTGAAAGTGTTCATCCGTTCATCCAGCTATTGCTACCATTGTAAATCTGCAGAAAATGTAAACCTGAACAAAAGGAGCTCCCACTGGCAGTCGAAAGAAAGATTAGTTTCAATTGGCCAAGCCTACTATAAATACCTGTGTTTGGAACTGTAAGATGCTCCATGAATGGAAGGTACAAGGCATTGTTGTTCACAGCAAAGCAATGGATGTGTTAATGCATGTGTAATCCTAATCTGCAGCGCATTCTTTACTCACCCTTGTGTGTGTTTCCTGTTGTCGTCATGCAGGATGTAGGCCTCGTCACATCAGAGTCTCTCCTCAATTTGGACTCCAGTGAACGAACTCCAGAGGTGTTTTGTGTTTTCTTACATTTCTTCTTAATCTTTATGAAGGTCTTTTTTTGATGATTGAACACATTTCAGCACTTAATATAAACTAGAGAAATTACATTTCCTGCAAAAATGCAGTGTGAATGCTTATTGCTGAAGAACTTGCTCAACAAAACAGCTGAAAACAGCTAAAAACATGCTGAAATTGAAGAACAAACCTAAGTTAGCAGAAGAAATCAGAAAGAACCTTCGCTAAATTAGATTTAAATAAGCAGACATTATCACAAAAATTAGGAAATTCGTTAAAAAAGCTGAAATTAGCAAAAGATAACTGAATACCAGGAGGAAGTGGAAGGAGCTGAAATGAGCTTTAAAAAGTGGAATTAGTTGAATAAAACTAAATTTAGCACAGAACAGCTAAAAAGTAGCTGAAATTGCAGAAAAAGCTGAAACTAGCTAAAATTAGCAGAAAGGAGTTAATTAGGCTAAAAGTAGCAGAAATTACCAAAAATAACTAGAATTGATCTGAAAACGGCTTAAATTAGCTGAAAAATGCTAACAAAGGTAGCTGAAAAACTAGAACGAGCTTAAATTCGCAGAAGAAAGCAGAAATAATATATGTTTTCCCAGTTAGACTGAAAGAAGGAGAAATGAGCACTAAAAAGTGAATATTATGTGAAAAAAACAACTGAATTTAGCAAATAACAGCTGAATAGTATCTAAAAAAGCAGAAAGAAGCTTAAATTACCAGAAATAAACAGAGAGTGCACATTTTTGCTGAATTAGGTTGAAAAAAGTTGAAATGAGTGCAAAAAATGTGAAATTAACTGAAAAGGCTAAAATTAGCATAAGAACAGCTAAATAATAGCTGAAATAGCAGAACAAGCTGATAGGGGCATAACAAGCTGAAATTAGCAGAAAGAAGTTAGAAGAAGCTCAAAAATATTGTAGTTAGCAGAAAGAATTGAAGCAGAATTGGAGCACAAAACAGCTGAAAGTAGCTGAAAAAAAGTTTAAATTTGCACAAGGAAGCTGAAAGAAGCTGAAGCAGAACAAAATGTGAAAGGAGCAGTACAAGATTGTAAACAGATCTAAAGATCTGAAGGATGTAAAATGAGCTCAATTCATTTTCTACAAGGAAAAAAATGGCAGAAAAGGCTAAATATTTCAAAAAGCTAAAGTTACACCAACACCAAAAGTCATAGCAGGATTGTCTTGAAAAAGCTGAACATTTTGATATGATTTGTTGAAATAGCACAAAAATTGTGGAAAGAGAAAAATGCTGAAAAATATACAGAAGAAAAATGAGTCACAAGTGTAAACGTTTCATAAACATTCACACTATTAACGTAACTGCATAAAGCTGCATCATTACTAATATGTCATATCTCAGCCAAAATCACAAGAAAATTGGATTATGAAAGGCAAATAGAAAAATATGTTTGTGTAGAAAAAGCATAATTTATCTCTATTCTCTTTCTAGGCAAGTCCTCAAATGCGCCGCCGGGCCAGAGGCTCCCTCTCTGACATCTCCAGTCTGAGGGACATTGAAGGCCTCACCGTCCGGCAGCTGAAGGAAATCCTGGCCAGGAATTTTGTCAACTATTCGGGGTGCTGTGAGAAGTGGGAGCTGGTGGAGCGAGTCAGCAGGCTGTACAGAGAGACCGAGGAGAACAGGAAATCATGTGAGTATTAACACTGCAAGAAAACACAAATTGCTGCAAAAATGCCCTTGATCATTACCGTATTTTCCGCCGTACACGACACTCTGCCCTATAAGTCGCATCAGTCCGTATTTGTCTAATAAAGTGGAAAAATCCATAAATATTTTTGCTTCGCCATATACGTTGCATCTATTATGCGTCGTGTTTGTTAGGCGTCACCGCTGACAACCCAGAAATGTGGGCCGAACCCAGAAATGTGGGCCGAACCCAGAAATATGGGCTAGTGTTGCGTCAAAAATCGATGGGCTGCCAAACAGTGGCCGCGGGAGCGTGCACGGGAGGACTTTAACAAGAATTTAACAACATTAACACTTAAAAACAGTTATTTGTTTGCTCGAAATTATAGCAAATGTGTGTCAGTGTAACGTTTGCTTAATAAATGCACTTTAATGGTCAAATCAGCTGCATTTCAAAAATAGTTTCGCTGCCTTGGTGCTCCCGGAAGCGTGCAGATGGAGGAAGAAAGGAGGAGGAACGTGGCTCGTTTCTTGGAAATTTCACAAGAAAAACACCTAAACAATTATTTGTTTGCTTGAAATTATAACAAAGGTGTGTCTCAGTTGAACTTTTACTTAATAAATGCACTTTAATGGTCCAATTAGCTGCATTTTGCCAGGGCGGTGCAGCTGGTTTGACGGTCGGTCCAAGCAGCGAGCAGAACCAAGGTGGGAAGACCGTGGCAGGCCGAGTGTGTCATTAATAGCTGGTGAAGATGCTCAGTCATCCAGGACATGGTAATTTAAAAAAAGTTCAAGAATAAAACAAAAAAGTATAAAGTATAATAAATAAAAGTCCAGTTGTTTTTGTCCTGAACTTTTTTGAATTTGTCATTATAGACACTTTTACCTATTACATGATACAACGGCATGCCATACATGCTCCCATCAAGTGGCTGAAAGTGGTACCGCTTAATTTTCTTTTTCAGTCAGAGTGAATGAAAATGGTCATATCTCAGCCAAAAATTGGTTTATAAATATGGGGAAAAAATCCATAAAAATGTTGCTTCAGCCTATAAGTCACAGGGCATGTAAATTATGCAAAAAAAGTGCGACTTGTAAGGCGTAAAATATGGTATTTAAAAAAAGTAAAGCAGTAGATGCACTGTAAGGTGCTGTTGTGAGTTGACTTTCTCTTTCTTGCAGTGGAAAATGTGAGCAGGACTGTAACCACAGGTAAGCTGTCTTGTTGCTTCTGCACAGCCACAGATGCTAGTATAGGGCACCACATCCTGTTTTTAACCATAGAAACCCAAATTTCTCTCTTGCTTCTAACAATATTATACTATAGGTAATAAAAGTAATTTGCAATATTTACTAAAAAGCTTGTTTCAAATGAGCTTCTCATTTGGCATGAGGATGATGTCTCTCATGCTTGCTTTACTCCTCCCACAATAAAGTGATGGCCTTCCCCCCTCCTATCTGCAATGGTGCCGTCAGAGGTAAGGCTGATAAAATCCTTGACTACATAGCTGCGTCCTTTATTCCCCATCAAATTTAAAAAGAATTGCACCATCATCACATCTGCCTTCATTGTATACCTGTTTTCATCGAGCTTCATCAGATCCCTGTGTATGTTAAATGATACTTACAGAGATGGCTTCGTATTGTTTTATTGATTCTGCTGAAAAAAAAAGGTATTTTATTTAAAGCTGCAGTACAGTTGTAGATGTTTTACTTTAATGCACTACTGTAAGATCAGGCTCCCTGTTATCATGTGCTCGTGTGCTGATTGTGTAAAGGTCATCATACTCTAAGCAGCATGCTCCCACCGATGAATATAAATGTGGTTGTCATAGAAAGCATGTGGATGCACAGCTTTCTCAGGCATAGTGACATCTGGGATGAGATTGTGAGCATGACCCTATGCAGATAAAGTGCAGCGTATTCGATGAGGCGTTTTATTTAACTGTTGAGTAAAAGGTGGAACTTGTACATCTCTCTTTACCTCCCTCTGTCTTTTGTTTTGCAGACGGCGAGAACTGTCCGCTGACGATTCAGGACGACAACCTCTGCAGGATCTGCATGGACGCCGTGATCGACTGCGTCCTCCTGGAGTGCGGTCACATGGTCACCTGCACCAAATGTGGCAAGAGGATGAACGAGTGTCCGATCTGCAGGCAGTACGTCGTGAGGGCCGTGCACGTCTTTAAGTCCTAACACACCGCTGCACCTGCTCCAGGCTGCGACTGTACCTTAAACTCAATAATGCAGCTCACAAACTTTGAATTTCTAAAAAAACAACAACAACTTGTGAACGTTTGTATTCCCTGAAATGTAATATTATTTGCACAGTAAAATATAATTTTTTAAATGTCTGATTTCATCAGTGAGCTGATTAGGACTGTGCATTACTTCGAGTATTCTCTTCTTTCTGTCCGTTCTTTTCTTTCTGTCCGTTCTTTTCTTTACACAAACTAAAGATTGTGTGGACAGTCTGATTTAACACATTATCCTCGTTTCTGCGTATAAATCGTAGCTGGTACTCAGTTCAGCTGGGTGTCATTAGGAGCACCTCTACAGCTTATGCAAGTGATCTAATTAGTAACATCCACTAACTTCATACACAACCTCAGAACAGGGAAAAGGAGGCGAGTAAAGTGGGTTCCAAGTATTGGACTTCTGCCCATGTTTCACTTATTTTTAATGTTTTCTCCAGTCTGTTACTGTTCACTGTTAATGCACCATCATTACTCACAACACTGTTTGAATACCACACAACTGTGTGATACTTCCCAAAGGCTTAACTGAACGTAGCGAAGCTAAATAGAAACCCATGAGCTTCTGTTAGCTTGTTCACAGCCTGCAATATAGTAGGCGCTCTTTAGGTAACATTTAATGATACCGGTGACTGATTATGGCAATTTATGGTTTATGCAACATTAATTTTGTTGATCTGCAGTGTGCTTTTAAAAAAAATTATTATTTAAACACACAAAGTCTGTCATCACAGCAATAGGTAACCTCTGCGGTCACCTCTGTCTTACTGGGGACAAAAGGCAAAATCTGGTGCTAACTCATCCAACATTCTTCCCCGTTTCCTTATTTTGAATGTGAAACTGAACGTTTTGAGTTTTGTTTTACTGCTGGTCATGGAACAAAGTGTCTTAAGGCTTTTAATGTTTCTTCTGTCGTTTAGGAGTGGTATTGAATTTGGAGATGTATGGGTTCACTAACACACGTGGTAGAGAAAGTATATCAAGGTAACTTGTTAATGTACATATATTGATGCGTATCAGATGTATATATATATCTATATTTTTTAATTTGATTTGAATTGTGTGGTTCAGATTACTAAAGTATTCCGGGGCGTGGGCTCTTATTTTTATAGGGTTGTGCTTTTTCTTGTTAAGTGGCTAAAAATGTGTTTTAATCTGCGCAGATTTGCTTGAGCACGCTGTTTAGTTTGAACCACGGCATGACGAGCATTACATTTCTTCTCTTTATAAAGACTACTCAGCCGGTCCCCCCACCAGAAAGTACACTTGCTGACATGGTAATGATGTTCTCTACAGAGTAGCGGAGCAGATTGCACTTTTCTTTGAGTGGAAACAATTGTGTGCAAGGTATGGTCTTTGTATGTGGGAACGTTAACTTTATATCTTGATGAATAAAGGTTTTAATAAAGTCTGCATTTGTTTCCTATATTTATTTTTACATGGGAAAACTTAAGCACTAAGATGACACTTTAATTTTTCTGACAAAATTTGACAACTTTGGGTGAACTGATTTAAAGTAGTGCCGGTAGAAAAGTACAAGATGCTGTGTCTTATCAAACCAGGAGTACAAGTATACTAATGTAATGAAAACTACAGGTCCTTCTAAAAAAATTAGCATATTGTGATAAAGGTCATTATTTTCCATAATGTAATGATAAAAATGAAACTTTCATATATTTCAGATTCATTGCACACCAACTGAAATATTTCAGGTCTGTAATTGTTTTAATACTGATGATTATGGCATACAGCTCATGAAAACCCCAAATGCCTGTCCCAAAAAATTAGCATATCATGAAAAGGTTCTCTAAACAAGCTATTAACCTAACCATCTGAATCAACGACGTAACTCTAAACACCTGCAAAAGATTCCTGAGGCTTTT
>NC_056505.1:28782748-28831577 GCF_014905685.2 Nematolebias whitei
TTACATTATGGAAAATAATGACCTTTATCACAATATGCTAATTTTTTGAGAAGGACCTGTAATGTCAAAACTCAAGTCATAATCCAGAAGCTGGAACCAGATCTAAAACCTCTCAAGTATTCATATTTGTACTCACTTTCCCACTTTTCCCAGCGTGGTTGCATTTTGGACACTCCCAGCAGTTAGGAAGTTCATCGTTCACCACTCCTGAGGCGTCGCTGACCTGATGGAACGGGGAAAAGGCAGAAAGTTTTCACTGAAAACAGCAAGTTTTCACCAACGCACAGCGTGTTTTAACACAAACAAGGGGAAGTGAAAGCAGCAGCTGTGACGTGTTCAGTCCGGTCAGCACCGTTCAGCCTGAGACAGTTAACCTTATGAATAATGAAACGGGGAAGTAAAGCCAGTTAAAGCATCTCTGCTTGGTTTTATTCTGCACATTTGATCAAATGCAAAATCCAAACTTCTGCATGAGTTAATACAGAAGGTGACAAGTTAAAAGTTGTAACAGCATCTTGAGAGTTTGAGCCCAAAAGCTCTGGCCTCACCATCATGGAAAAACACAAACGGTGGAAAAAAAACAGGAAGTGTTCTTCAGATGTCCAGACACGTACATTTTTATTTAACTACTGACTATATGTACTACTGTAAACACATTATTTTGTTAATAGTAATAACTGCCAATAGTAATAATTTTGCTATAGTCAACACAGGCCAACAGATCAAATCTAGTGATGTCATTACAATTTACTATTGTTTCCTGCTAAACTATTAGGGCAGGATTCATAAACTGGTTTGTTCACAGACCTACAAGCAGCAACATGTTTCTGTTGTGACAGTATTAATCAGGACGTTTTACACTTTCGTTCTTCAAGGTGAAAGGTCTCCAAGACTGATTCAAGTCTACTTTCACACAACACAGAAATAGTTGTTTTTTTCCCTCAACACCTTTTAGATGCTGAGAGTCAAATCCTAAAACAGGACGCGGTCATTAAGTTTTCTGTGTTTTATAAACAATACAACTTCCACATGAGGTTAACGTCACAAATCCTAGCTTAACGGTGCGAGTCACGCTTCTACTCAACACAAGCCACCGTGAGAACTGTTCTTCAGCTGATCTCGGGCGGGTTCTCTGTACCTTGAGGCAGTTGGGGTGAACGATCTCGTTGCAGATGGAGCACTCCATGAGCATGAAGTTGAACTTGTCTTCGTCGTTGTCCAGCGTGTCCTCCTTCCCCGCCTCTTTACACACCACGCACACGGCGGTGTGGGGCAGGACGGGCTGCATGGATCGAGACGAACAAGAAAAGCGGGATTTAAGGTTGTTGATATACTGAGATGCGTTTACTCCTTTAGGATGGAAACAGAGACGACCAGGCTCATCAGCAACTGAAGTGTTGACTCATCAGATGAAATGGTTTGTTTAGGAAGCAAATGCTCTCAAAACAGACGATTTCTATTGTATGACGCCAACTAATGAATATTCACCAGTCGTACACTCGTCTCACTTCTGACTCACCGCAATGCACTGTCTCATAATGCAGGATTGCTTCATGCGCCCCGGTCCACCAAACTTCTTCATGTCCTTACAAAAATGACACTCTCCACATTCGGTCCGGAGGCATGCTTCACACTTCCTGCAGCGCGTCCTCCTACGCCTGGCTCCGGACGAGCTGCGGTTGGACGGCAACTTAACAGCTGATGACGTCCCCATCTTGGGCTTCGGCCGGTTGACTGCTCGCTGCTGGAAGACAAATGGTTACAAATGTTAGCTGAAGAAAATTAAAAGCTTGGTTTTCATTGGAGAAATGTACATCACCTGCCAGCTGTCATGCCAGGGTTTTGAACAAAGATGAAATGACGAAGTTAAAGTCATTTTGGTCAAACCGTAAAGATATATTGTACTTTTCGCCATATAAGTCACAACTTTTTGCTTAAATTTGCCCTGCGGCAAAGCAACATATTAATGTTTTTTCCCCATATTTACGAACCAATTTTTGGCTGAGATCTGACAATTTCATTCATTCTGACATGGAAAATATTGAACACTAACTATTAACTATTAACACTAACTAACTATTTTTGGATGTCCAGAGGACCAGATTTAACTTTTTTAGATTTTTCTACCTGGATTATTGAGCATGCATCAGGATATTGAACACTAACATTTTCAGCTGCTAGAGGGCCTTTGAGCAATATGGCAGGCCAAGTGTCTCATGAATAGGTAAAAGTGGCTATTAATGCGACACTTGGCTTGCCATAATAAGCCACCTTCGTCTCACTCCAGAACTCCTGGAGCAAACGTCAAATCAGCTGCATTTCTGCATTACATCTTTTCCACTTTATTAGTAGTGATGCAACGGTACATGTGGGCATATTGAACCGTTCAGTACAACATGTTTAGTTCGGTCCACGTGCGTACCGTTTTGGTTATTTTTCACTCATTAAATTTTATTAACGAGAGATTATGCACCGTGGAACTAAGTTTCCTAATCGTGTTTCAGCACGGCGCTATTAATTGTTGCATAGCCTTGCAGCACGTGTAGCATTAGCAGCCTAGCAGGAAACCCTTTCACCTCGTTGCGGTCTCCTGTTTGGAAGCATTATAGCTTTCTTGTTAAAACTCAAAAATTTGGAAAGACAAGTGAACAAATCCAAAGCTGCGTGTCAACGATTTTCATGGAGATTGGATCTGCCGCAGGCAACACGTCTAACTAGCTTGTTCACGCTCTTGAAACGACATCATCCGAATGTGAACGTCTCTTCTAGCTTCTAGCTTGGTTCAAAGACCGATAACAGCAGCATTTAAACAACCGTTATCAGGTAATTCAGATCGGTCCAAAGCAATAACACACAAGCTGTAGGAGTTTTTAAAGCTCTGGATCTACATCCGTATTCTGTTTTTGATGCGCCGGCTTTAAAGTTCTTGAGCCCGGCTGCCTACGACATCCCATCACGTCAACACTTCAGCCAAGAAGTTGCAGCAGCACTTTACAAAAAAGCTAAAACTGATGTTGTCAACAAGCCCTGGACCAGATTAAAGCCCTGCCCTGATGATGATGAGCGAGAGATTCAACCATCTCATAACAGAAATGATGACCGTGCAAGAAGAGATATTGTTATTGTATTATTGTGATCTAATTAACTTTTTAAATTTAAAATTATCATCTTGTTAACTCAATTTTTTTTAAACCTCTTTGTGTTTGCAGTCTGAGGATGTCACCCAGATAGCAGCTGAGTCTTCTTCCTCTTCAGGGAATTTTTTTATTTATTTTTATACAAATGTATGGTTTACTTGACATATTTTCAAAATAAACGTTTTGTAAGTCTTTATTTTGGCCTTTTTTGTACCAAAAATTAATCAAACCGAGCCCTCCTTGAAACTGAACCAAACAGAAATGTGATTTGAGCGTACCGTTACACCCTTATTTATTAGACATATTTGGACTGATGAGACTTATACGGTGGTGCGTCGTGTATGGCGGAAATGATAAGCAACCTCATGCAATATTTTCTATGACCTGTTGGGGCTTACAGTAGGTGTTACGAATAAATGTCTGCTATTACCATACCAAATTTTAGCTCAACATCTGTAAAATCTGGAGTTTCATTAAAATCCATCAAGCGATTTGAGATATTTTGCTAACAGGCAGTGATGACCCCAAGAGTTAATTCTAAGGAGCACAGATGTCATGCAATACCCTGAGCAGTTAGCACTGAAAGTATGTTTTAGGGATGATGCTCAGCTACTACCACAGCACATATTAGCTTATCAGCTGTAAAACTGGCTGAGTTATTGTGACAATGATACGTTTGTGCTTGGAAACAACAAATCTGTCACAGTGAGGAAGATTTTTTTACAGTTGGATATTAAAATAACTTATTATTAAGAGCTGTTGTACAAACATGTGATTTGTGTAAAATAGTAATATACCCCTTTGTACAGAATATAATTGTTTTTCCTGCTTTTTGTTATAATAAAATCTATGCAATTAAAATATTCGAAAATGGTTTATGACACCAAATTGTATGCACTTTAAATTTGTGTCTTAATAAGAAAAAAAATATGGTGAGATTATAGTTATCCTAAAACCCAAGACTTACGATAACTAATTGAGTTTTCACTCCGCTCTTTGAAATGGTGAAGAGACAATCTGAACAAATTTATTCTCACTAATAAGGTGCTATTTTATTATTTATTAATCAGTTTGCTAGAATAATAAATATCTGGAAAAACGTGTGAAAAATCTCTTCTCTAATCTTCCACATCTAATGACATGTTCAGTGTCTTTTATCAGCGAACAACAGCAAATCAGAAAAAAAGAGCCTATATTTACACACGAGAGAGGAAAGTAAAGGTTTCACTAAAATAAATGAACTGCAATAATGTAATAGTTTGCATTTTTTCTCAAAAATTGAACTCATCATTAGAACTGTGATAAGCAGTACTGTATTAAACACAAGTAAACCTGTGTTTATAATAATAATGTGTCTGTCATGTAACAATAAAACATTTGCCAGTTTCTCCTGCTCTTCAGTCTCCTCTCTGTTGCCATGGCATTATTATAAAGTGTAAGAAAAACGAGGCAAATCACGGACCATGGCAGTCGTTCTTATCTGTGCAGGAGAGATTAGCTTGGCAATACTTTGCCTTGCTGGTGGCAAACATTTTAACAAAAAAAAATTAGAAAATAGTGGGGAGAGACTGCCAGAGATGGATAAAAATACTCCCACAGAAAGTGGAAATTATTTGGTTTTATGCCGAGAACGATTTTCACTTTCTAATGACTTTTCTTGTTTTACTGTTGAACAGTTCACATACTACAAATTCATACCGTTATGCTACATTTGTAATGCTTTAAGTGACAAAAACAAATTGAATTTGATATCTTTTCTGGAGAAAAATGAACACCGCAGCTGAAACACAATGGAAGAGAACTGGACGTTCCAGACCAACCACAATCATCACTGAAGTTCTTCTTACAAAGAGACGAAACCTGTCCTGAATGTGATGACGGCAACCAAATACCTTTAAACTAAATCATTATTAGTAACACGATAAACCTTTAAAGCATTTAAATAATTTTATAACCTGTTCCTTCATGATGTAACAGGGATACAAATGATTTCCTGGATTACTCTTTTTAATTGTATCTCCGTTTAATCGACTCACTCTCAAGTAATTTTATGTCAAACAGCTTTTTGTTGATGCATGCAACTACTGGTAAACTGTAGAGGGAAAGCGCTGAAGAACGAGCAGCTGCTGCAGGGGCGGCTGTGACCGTCAGCATCACAGAAACAGTTGTAGTTGAGCTCATCAGACCTACACAAACGTGCTTCTATGTAAAGTCAAGACAGAAAACCCTGATATGAGTCAAATGTTAAGTTAAAGCAACATTTTAAACCAGCGTATGATGATGAGGTGTGCATCTTGTGTGCACACCTCACAAAAAGGGAATAGATTCAACTACCATTTTCATTCCATGCTAGTTTTAGTTTCATAATGGTAGTAATAATGTACTTGCTGCAAATCTATATTTTTGTGTTACTGTATCATTTTCTTACACACATGTCCAAACTCAAAATGTGCAAAGCATCAGTGCTGGTGCTGAAACAACATCCACAACAGGAAATAGAGTTAACAAAAACAAGAATGTGAGTGTTTTGAGATAAACAATAAGGTGGTGCTGTTTAATACGGGTGTCTGAAAAGCCAAACAGTTCCAGAAAACAAGCTGAGGTCAGCTCTAAAATCATCATCTGGTGAGTTCAACAGCTGTGCAAGGTGTGTTTGTTCCTATTCTGAACAAAAACAAGAAAAAAAAACAAACGTAACAGGAAAGTTTGGGCCACTTTCTCAGCCCCCTCAGCATCAGGTGGCTTGTTTTTACAGTAACTGTGCAATAATTGGACAGGAATCTGGGATGGGTTGCAGAAAGAGTTTCACTTCAGATCTCTGACAGCTTCAGCGTGGACTTCAGTGGGAGCAAAAGTCATACGGCTCATCATCTGTTGCTCATATACAGTAGTCCTCAACAATGTCCAACCACGCGTCCGACGGGAAGGCTCCAACATATCAGCTCTGATGATATTATACGTTATGATTGTGAACTTTGTTGTGGGTATAAATATTGCGTAAGCAGTGATCTGGCTCTTACATCAGCACTTCCTAATTCTTGTGTACTGTACAAAAAAAAAAAAAGGTACTTTAAACAGCATTTATTCTGCTGACCCTATCAAATATAAGATTTAAAAGAAAACAACTTTGCTCAGGTGAGTTGAATTTAACTCACCAAGTAGGTTAACAGCTCTGGCACCAAACAGAGACCACAATGTTTGTCTGTTTTTTATGGGGGTGTCCTCTGTGAACCCCAGTTTTGGACCCTCACACCGGTCCACCAAGCTCCAGGAGCTGAGCCACTTCATTGTTCCTGTCTCCCCATCCCCCTCCCCGGTCCCTGCCTCAACAACATTTCGCCTGAAGCCTTCTTAAAGGCGCAGAGTGGTGGGACAAGTTCTGGAAGTGTGAGGAGCCGAACCACAAGAAGAAGAAGAAAAAAACATTTTCAACATGGCAGGTTTGGTGTATGAGGAAATCAGAGCTCCGGTCAGTACAACGTGTGTCTTACAGCTTGTTTCTGGTGACAGAGGGTTCAGATCACAGATAATTATTATGACCGGAGTCTAAAGATGGGCAGCGAAGTGGGTCAGTTGTGTGGTCAACATCATTTTGAGGGGGGTACGCGGTTTGGTAGGACGTTTAGGGAACTGTATTTAATTTTAATAAACAGCTTCATGTGTATACGGAGCTTTTAGCTAGGCGCTTATATAATAATACACCTTTCTCTTTTGGACCTGACCCACTCACAGACAAGAGGAGCGGGTACCTGAAGCAAGAGGAAATAAAAAAAAAAAACGTCTATAAACGCCATTTTCCCTGAAAGTATGTTAAACCAAATATACGCTGAAAAAAGGAGAGAATAATGAAGTGTAAAAGCGTGTACCTGTTCAGACTCTGACTCATATTCCTCATCGTCTCCGCTCAGTGACAAAGCCATGACTCTCCTCTATCATCGTTTGTGAACAGAAGAAACTAACATGGCTGCACAAGCCTCCAGCTCAGCTCCTCTCATTGCCCCTCCTTCACGTGACACCAGCCCGGGTTACAGCAGCTGCTGGCTGTGTTCACTGTGCTGCGTTCGCTAACCTCAGAAACTATTTACTTCCTGTTTACGTAACAAAAATTACAGCAGAAAAACAGCATACATAATTGTAAATATAAAAAAAAAAAAAAAAATTACTATTAAAAGTGTATATCTGATGATAAAATTCCATCTTGGCGTTTAGAATTATTGATTACTTCACATAGAAATATTAGTAACGACTATTAATTTATATTGTAAATGCAGCACGGGTTTCAGCGGAAGCGAAGATACAGAGATACAAGAGAACTCTCTCTTACACATGTCCGTGTTTGATTCACGTGCTAGAAGTGACAAATTATTATTATTTTAATTGTTTTGCTTTATTTACATAGTATTTCAGCCTTTGTGGATTTACTAGGGTTCTATCTGATTTAAGCTATATCTTAGAGCACAAATAAAAGACAGTTTTTTTTCTTTCTTTCTTGTTTGATGAGAGCATAACTGCAACTATCAAATAGTCACAATGTTGATATAACATTTATGCAACATTTTAAGTAAAATGAAAAACCTAGTGACAATTATGATTACAACGTAAATACAGATACTTTACTGGGTTCAGAAAAAGCCCCAAAGAAGTGTCAAAGCGTTACTCAGAGTTTACCTGCATCGTATCATTATAACGATAATTACACATAATTGTGCAAAGTAGGAAAGTGCTTGTAGAAACTGAGAATGATTTACTTTGGCACCATCCAGTGTTTGAGCATAAAACACATGCTTAGTCATCTATTTAAACACTCATTCATTCATTCAACCTTTATTTAGACAGGTTAATCCCATTGATCAGCCTCGAGGACTCATTTACAAGAGAGACCTGATTTCAGCAAAGAATGATGACAACAATGGACAACAGTGACAGCAATAGACAATTATAAAAGAGGCATACAGATTTTATTATTCTTTTTTTTTTTTTACAAATTAAAATAAGATGGGAAAAAAGTAGTAAAAACAGCTAGATTATAAGGCAAATGTAGAAAACTAAAAACAGGAACATGTCTGCATTGGTCCTTGCGACTCACTCTTGTTATAGGGATTCATAAATTTCCTGATCTCTTAACTCCAGAATAACTTCTGATGTAATGTTTTAATGAATAAGTATGCTATACCAAAAAGTTGTACTAACAAGAACAAATAGGTTGTTACCAAAAAAGTAGATTTTGCAAGCTGTGAAAAATTCACTTTAGAAAAAAACCCAAACATGCACAAACACATGCACATGAATAGTTCTTCTTTAATTCTGCTGTTTTGCAAAACGAATAAAGGCACACTTTTTCACAACTTCTCCCAAAGACACTAAAAAATCTTGCAAGTACAGCAAAAGTGACTCATGGGACAGTTGCAGCAACAGCATGAAAATTAATTGGACTTATTGTGTTTTGACAGTAATATACAGCAGAATGCTGCTGGGTTTTGTTTACCTTGGAAACTTTAAAATTGATTTTTTTTTGTTAAAGCTGTTTACTGTATGCAAACAAATAATACTACAGTATTACTATTATTATTATTATATAAATGTTTTAGTGTGAAAGCATAAAATTTATCATTTTGAGTCCTGTCAGATAGCGGTGACAATAAAGTTTCACAGCTGTCCTTCCTTTTTGTTTTTGTTACCCTACAGAGACTTTTGTTTGAAATGTCTTTTAATCTAATATGTTAAATGTAGTCATACCGAGTCATTATTTCGACTTTTATATATAGTTTTCTTTCAAAATCAGATTAAAAGCCACATAAAATAAGCCAGTGCAGAGTACAGATGCACTTCTTGGTGTCAGGAAGAGGAAGAGGAAGAGGAGGAAGCTGACAGTTGCAGAGGCGCGTTGGATTGTGGGTATTCCTGTGTTTCCTCAGGTGTTGACAGTCAGCTGGTGCAGCGACACTTTCACGACGAACTTCAGCGACTCTTACTTTCTTGCATTCAGCTGGAGCCAAACTTTCCGCCCATTGTCTTCGGTCACCGCCTTGTCAGCAGAGTTAGAAACTTTATTATTATTATTATTAATTTATTATTATTTCAACTTTCACTTGAACAACTTTCGGCATGAGTTTAAACGAGCACTCCATGCAGGCGCTGTCCTGGAGAAAGTTGTATTTGAGCCGAGCGAAGCTAAAAGCGACCAGCCGAACCTCAGCGCTCCTGTCGGGCTTCGCAATGGTAAGTCAGTCAGTTTTAACTAACTACTAACTAACTACTAACTAACTACTAACTAACTACTAACTAACTACTAACTAACTACGACGCAGCTCATTCCGCCGTGGACTTGAACCGACGCTCAGGAAGGAAACGTGACGCAGATGATTGTTTCATCTACGACCACTGCCCGCACAGTTTACTTACTTGTTTGCACTCCAACTTAAAAACAACATCTAAACAACAACAAATGCCAACATGTAAACATCAACAAACGCCAACATGTAAACAACGCGCTCACAAACAACAACAAGGACCCAAATAGAAAGTTAATAGTGTCAACTTTTAGGCAAAACTACAAGCCTGTTTACTGCTTAAAGTACACACCCAGACTACTTTACTGCATTAACAACAAAGTAATAACAGATTATATATATTAATTAACGGTGTTCATTATTCACAACAATGTAAATGCACCAGATATAGTTCAGTAGCTAAAGTTCATCCTTTGGGCAGGAAAAATAAATAAAAATCATAATTTATACAGCAATCCACAGAAACAAACACCTAAACATCACACTCCATATTACACAGTTAAAATGAGCTTGTTTAATGAATGAGCACATGACTGATTTGCTTTTAGCTGCAGTTAAAGTTTCTTTTTAAACCGTTAATAATTGTCACATTCTCTGACATATACAGATAATTCACTCCCTAAACGTGTTCCTCTAACTGATGCCAGCTTTTGTACAAATTTTGAGATCTGCTATTTATTCTGGATGAAAGAGCTTAATGGTGGAGGGGCAAGCCCATTGAAACTCTTTACATCACTAAACATCTGGTCATTCTTACTCATGATATTAAAGTAGGGAACATTAAAAACTGTCCGTTTGAAGAGACTTGATTGGTTTCAACACATTTACTGTCGTGTTTGACCAGGTCGTAAGACAATACCATATATGAGAAAAGATCGTTGCCTGCACATAGTGAAGCGCCTGTAAAGTGTAAAGAGTTGAATGTGATCACAGTTGTAGTCTTGTTAATTTGTTGCCTGAATGTAAGGTCTGAATCAAAGACAACACCCAGACATGATCCACCACCTCAAGTGTCTCCATTCACATGAACTCTTGGCCTTGAAATGTGTTTTTATTGTTTTTGATGAACACAAAACTGAAAAATTACTCATGTTCTTTTAGTATTCTCCACCCGTTTCTTCCTTTTTGGGTCACGGGGGGGTCACTGGTGCCCAAGTCCAGCAAACTCCGCCCAGATGGGTCCTGGGATGGGATTTGATCCGGCAACCTTCTCACTGAGAGGTGGCAGCTGATCCACCATGCTGCCCACATTCTTAGAAATCTTTCTTTTTTGCTGCTTATATTTTTTGGATCACATTGTCACCATTTGGCTGTTAGTCTCTTTATTTATTTATTTTGAACTCTTCCATTGTGGATGAACTCGTACAGTCCTGCATCATTGCTTTAACCAAGCTTCAGGTGGATGGATTTAAAAAAATAGAAAATACATTTCATTTTGTGTATTTTTTTTTTTTTAATTGCCCCGTCTTTCCTGTCTAAAGCAGAGATCCCCAACCCTGGCACTCATGGCCCTTTGTCCTGCATGTTTGAGCTGCTTCCCTGCTTCAAATAATTAAATTACCTCCTCGGTGTGTTGTCAAGTTTAGCAGAAGCCAGTCCAAGACTCGTTTGTTTTAGTCAGGCGTGTTGAAGCATCTATATTCTGCAGGACAGTGGGCCACGAGGATCAGGGAGGGGACCTCTGCTCAGATGTTTGTGGCACTTAAAATATTTATTTATTAATTTATTATTAACCTCTATTGAACCAGGTAAATCCCATTGAGATCACAGATCTCAATGGGATTTAAGGGAGGCCAGGGTCTGAAGGCAGGTTAACATGCATGTTTTTTGGTCTGTGGTTGGAAACTGGAGTACCTGGAGAAAACCCACGCAAGCACGAGAAGAACATGCAAACTCCACACAGAAAGACCCCAGGTCCAACCGGGGATTGAACCCAGGACCTTCTTGCTGCGAGGCAACAGTGCTAACCACTGAGCCGTCGTGCTGCCAAGATGCACAAGAGGCACAGTTTCCGTTTGGTTAACATCCATTATTTTCACATCTTTTCTGAACAAAGACTGTAGCAAGCTTAGGCTATTTATAGATGTGGTGGGGTCCATGCAGTGTGTCCAAATCAGAGTCTCGAGGTTTTCAAGACACTTTGTCTCCTGCTGAATTTGTTTCACCTCAGGCGTTTTCAGGATCAGTTATTAAAGCTGCTGTTTAACATTTTTATCTCATGACCTTCTTAGCTTAACACACAATTATTAATTTATTTTAATAACAAATTATTAATTACATAACACTAAATACAAATTCACAGTGTTGGTGTTAAATTAAACATGTCCCTTCATAAACAGAGGCAGGTTTAATGTTGAGTTAAAGTCATTCTGTGCCTCGTCTCTGCCTGTGCATCAGATTATATTGTCTTTTAGGTGAACGTCTGCAACAAAACTTTATCTTTACGCTTCACTGTCAGTTATGGAGCCTCCTCTTTAACACAGTCATGAAAGAAAAAGTAAAACATGTTTTAATTTAGTGAATTTCCTTTGGCTTGGTGAGTTAGTTATATTTTCTTTAATAAAGGCAAAATTATGGAGATGGATGATTTTTAATACAAGAAAAAATACTTTTTTGTGACAACAAAATAAGTAACAACATCATTTCACGATAACGGCATTAGAAATAAAAATGTATGTTTTGTGATTCATCTGTGATTAAATCTTATTAATAAATCAAATCTACGGATCATTTTGGTATATTCTGAGAAGACGTCTTCAAACATTAGATCATGCTGTGACTTCTCCCCCCAGGTTGCCATGGTGGAGGTCCAGGTGGAGCGGGGTCACAACTACCCTCCAGGACTGCTGATAGCCTTCAGCACCTGCACCACCATCCTGGTTGCGGTGCATCTCTTTGCCCTCATGATCAGCACCTGCATCCTCCCTAATCTGGAGGCGGTCAGTAACGTTCACAACCTCAACTCCGTGAACGAGTCTCCCCACGAGCGCATGCACCGCTACATCGAGCTGGCCTGGGCCCTCTCCACGGTTATCGGCACCCTCCTCTTCCTCACCGAGGTCATGCTGTTGTGCTGGGTGAAGTTCCTGCCGCTGAAAAACAACGGCACCATAAGCTCCGGCGAGGGAGCGGCCATTGCATCCACCTGCATCATGGTGCCGTTCGGGATCGTTTTCATCGTCTTCGCCGTCCACTTTTACCGCACACTTGTGAGCCACAAAACGGACCGGCAGATCAGAGAGCTGGACCAGGTGATCAAGCTGCAGGAGCAGCTGGACAACAGGTCTGAGAGCGACAACCTGAAGGCAGCTGTTCTCTTCCCCTGAACGAAGACACTGACATTCAGCAGCCATTTCTAAAAGCCTTTTATGATGCTGCTGATGCTGCATCGTCTGCTGAGCATTGCATGTTTTGGCTCTTTTTTTGTTGTTGTTTAGATTTTGCATGTTTACAGAATTTGTTTTAGCTTTTTAAGTTTTTGGTGAATCGTTTCCTCTTGGCTGTTAACATCATTATTCAGTCAGATTACATCATTCAGGAGTAAAATCTGAAGGATTTGCATACCGTGGTACAGTGTGCATTTACTTAGCTTTAATATGAGGGCACATATGTAGGTACCATATGTGACACATCAGCACAAGAGCAATTTGAAGGTACTTTGAAATAATCCAGGGTGCCTGTGGTGCTGAAAAACAAATTTATTTCACAAGTTTAGTACTTCAGGCTTTCTATTTTTTCTACAGAAGCCCTTATTCATAGTTGTTTATTTCTGCAAATGGAGGTACGCCACAAAAACTGTACTGTACTGTACACAAATACTGCTGCATTAGCACCAGACTTAGTTTTTTTTACACAGATTTTGTACACGTGTCAGCTATGTTAGTCATCATATTTACAGACTTTATAAATGAACACAAGATGACAGACCTTTTGAACAAAGTGTTGTATTTCGCTGATTTACAAGGCCCTAATGCTGTGATTTGTTACAGGTTGACAAAAATTAGGCTATTTTTTTCAGGGATTCACATTTTGCTTTTTATCTAATTTTCTAAAAATCACCAAAGATCTGTTTGTTGAAGGGAAATTAGTGTTTGAGTAACAATATCCAAAGTAAAACAGTACACGTTGTTGACGTTTTGTTCTTCTGCATGGAGCAAGAGAACAGAGAAACGGTAAATGTTAGAGAATGGCTTTAACCAAACCAGAGTATATTCATATTTTTATTGAGAGGCTTATTTGGAATCAAAATGATCCATTTAAGTTGTGTTATGAGGCTGTATTGGTGCTCATTCTCCCTCCTTTATGAAGGAGTTGATGATTTGCTCAATTTCAAATTGTTTTTTCAACTCAGATATGCTGTAAATTAACTAAAGGTTACTCGCTATGAAGCTATGGGTTGAGCAACTATTACAAAGCATGAAAGTATTGAGAATGTTCAGTTGATTTTTTGTTTTTTGCTTACAGATTTGAGCATGGTTACACAGTTAGGTTTTTATATTTTTATGTGCGTCTGGAGTTTTGCTCATTATTGTCCCGTGGTATATCACCAAGCGCCTTGTCTTTAACAGTTTCCTATAAAGTAACATCGGTTTGTGTGATTGTGCCTTCACAAGGTTTTAATGTTTTTTGTTTTTTATTTTATCCTTTTTGGCACAGTCACTGTGAATACTGTTACTCTGTATCAAAGTAATGCTTTGATCAAATTGCTGCAGTTTCAGTTTTGTCTGTCGCTCACCCAATGCACTTTGTTTCTACTGCGTCATGTTAAAGCAGCATTGTTGCAGACAGTTTTATCATTCAATTGGTCTTAATCAGATTAAATGTGTGAGACCACCAGAAAACAATAAAATGACCTCACAGTCTGTTTAGTAATGTGTTAAAATCAGAAAGGTTGAATCAGAGACCCTTGTTCATTTTTACTGAGTAATGCGAGCAAAGATGTGTTACTTTGCTTTACTTTTATTGTTTATTTAATAAGTTATGTCAATATGTGTCAATGCACAGTGTTTGGGAGCTTTACATTAAATGTATTTATTGTAAGTTTAGCTTCTGGCTGGTTTCTGTTTATTGCTTTTAATCTCACTTTGCATTCATATTTGTAAAGATGCAAGAAAACACCACCATATTACATGTATCTCATTATTAAAAGGAAAAAGGGTTGTAGGCTCAATCATCCAGGTAGATAACAAAAAAAGGTTAAATCATTTCATTTGGACCAGTAAAACCATGCAGGAAATGCTCGGACATGCTGGTTTTAAAACGTTTCTCTGACATGTTGGAGGTGGCACTTTTTGTTCGTTGTTTTTCTGATCAGCTCGTCCACATTCAAGCTCTGACTTGTCTCTACATTTTTTCCTCCCCTTTCAGTTTTATTTAGTTATTGGAATGCAATTTTCATTTTTAAATTTGTACATGTAATTACTGCATGGGCGATTATCTTTCAGCTGGCAACAAGTTATTTAACCACAACTGGTGCAATGAGTTGCTTCTTAGTTCTTAAACAACCATGTTAAAGACACATCACGTGGTCGTGGAAAAGATGTCAGTCTGTTTGAGAAGGGTCAAATCGTTGGCATCAAGAAGAGAAAACATCTAAGGAAATTGCAGAAACTACTAAAATAGGGTTAAGAGCTGTCCAACGCATTACTAAAAACTGGAAGGATAGTGAGGACCCATCGTCTATGAGGAAGAAATGTGGCCAGAAAAAAATCCTGAATGATCGTGATCGGCGATCACTTAAATGTTTGGTGAAATCAAATTGAAGAAAAACAACAGTAGCACTCAGGGCTATGTTTAATAGTGAAAGTAAGAGCATTTCCACATGTACAGTGCAAAGGGAACTCAAGGGATTGGGAATGAACAGCTGTGTAGCCTTAAGAAAACCACTAATCAGTGAAGCTAACTGGAAAAAAAAGGCTTCACTTTATAGGGAGCATAAAGATTGGACTCTGGAGCAATGGAAGAAGGTCATGTGGTCTGATGAGTCCAGATTTACCCTATTCCAGAGTGACGGGCGTGTCAGGGTAAGAAGAGAGGCAGGTGAAGTGATGCACCCATAGTGTCTACTGTACAAGCCAGGTGCTATGATCTGGGGTTGCTGCAGTTGGTCAGGTCTAGGTTCAGCAACAGTATGAGCTCAAAGAATGAGGTCAGCTGACTACCTGAATATACTGAATGACCAGGTTATTCCATCAATGGATTTTTTCTTCCCTGATGGCACGGGCATATTCCAAGATGACAATGCCGGGATTCATCAGGCTCAAATTGTGAAAGAGTTGTTCAGGGAGCATGAGACATCATTTTCACACATGGATGGACCTCCACAGAGTCCAGACCTTAACCCCATTGAGAATCTTTGGGATGTGTTGGAGAAGGATTTGCACAGTGAACAGAATTGCGGTCATCAGTGCAAGATCTTGGTGAAAAATTAATGCAACACTGGATGGAACTAGATCTTGTGACTTTGCAGAAGCTTATCGAAACAATGCCACAGAGAATCTAAAGATGGTCCAATGAAATATTTTCAGAGTCAGAGATTCTTTATTGTCATTCGCACCTCATGTGGTACATGTGGTGGAGCGAAATTATGTAAACAGGGTCCCAGTTACAAAGTACATCCAACAATAAAATGTAAAAGAAAAACAATGATAACATCTAAGATAGGAACTAAGAAAAACATCAACTAAATATACACGAAGCACTAATAGTATAAAAAACATTACGTCGAACATCAGCACAAACATGAACATGAGTCTGTGTGAGCAGATGAGCACGCATGAACACATTAACATTGAAACAGATCAGCAGCAACATGAAACAGATCAGCAGCAACATGATGTGATTTTTTTTCACAGTGATTATTCTGGTTAGAGATCATGAGTCTAACAGCCTCAGGGTAGAAGCTCTTCCTCAGTCTAGTGGTTCTACACTTAATGCTCCTCAACCTCCTTCCTGAGGGGAGTGTGGCAAAAAGTGTGTGTGCTGGGTGAGTGGGGTCCTTCATGATGCAGGTGGCCCTCTTCCTGCATCTGGAGGTGTAAATGTCTGTGATGGTGGGGAGACTGACTCCAACAGACTTCTGTGCAGCCTTCCCCACTCTCTGCAAAGCTTTTCTTTCTGCAGCTGTGCAGCCTCCATGCCACACGTTGATGCTGGAGCACAGGATGCTCTCCACTGCACACCTGTAGAAGGAGGTGAGGAATGAGCTTCCCAGACCAGCTCGTCTCAGCCACCTGAGGAAGTAGAGTCTCTGATGAGCTTTCTTGATCAGGCTGGTGGTGTTGTTGCTCCAGCTGAGGTTGTCATTCATGTGTACACCCAAGTACTTGTAGCTAGAGCCTACTCTTATGTTCAGGGGGGTGTAGGTGTGTTTGTTCCTTCTGAAGTCCACAATCATATCTTTTGTCTTCTTCACATTGATGTGAAGGTTATTCTGTCTGCACCAGCTCTCCAGGTGTTCCACCTCTTGCCTGTAGCTGGACTCATTGTTTGTGATGCATCCCACCACCGCTGTATCATCTGCAAACTTTACAATGTGACAGCCTGGATGGGTAGCTGCACAATCATACGTGAGCAGAGTAAACAGGAGGGGGCTCAACACACATCCCTGAGGAGAGCCAGTGCTGAGGGTTATGGTGGAGGAGGAGAAGTTGTGGATCCTCACTGACTGTGGGCTGTTTGTTAAGAAGTCCAGGACCCAGCTGCAAATGGAGGGGCTTAGTCCTAGTGTGAATAGTTTGTCCATCAGGGTTTGGGGGATCATGGTGTTGAAGGCGGATGTGAAGTCCACAAAGAGCATACGGACGTAAGAGTTTTTCTGCTCCAGGTGGTTGAGCGCAGTGTGGACCACAGAGGAGATGGCATCCTCTGTTGATCGGTTCTCACGGTATGCATACTGATGAGGGTCCTCGTTGATGTTGATGGTTGTTTTGATGTGGGTCATGACCAGTTTTTCTAAGCATTTAGTGACTATCGGGGTGAGGGCCACTGGCCAGTAGTCATTCAGACCAGTCACTGTAGAGCTTTTTGGGACTGGGATGATGGTGGCAGTCTTCAGGCAGGTGGGAACTGTCTCCAGTGTAAGTGAGGTTTTAAAGATGTCTGCCAGCACCTCGCAGAGCTGATCGGCACATTCCTTCAACACTTTTCCGGGGATGTTGTCTGGGCCGGTTGCCTTGTGTGGATTAATCCTCCTGAAGGTACTCCTTACTGCTGCTGAGGTCACGCTGAGATGCTCTTCATCCGGTGGTGAGGTGAGTCTGGTGCTGGGTGGTCTGTTCAGGTCTTCAAAGAGTGCATAGAAATTGTTGAGGGCATCAGGCAGAGATGGGTCTTTGGGACGTTGTTCACTCCTTCCTTTATAATCTGTTATGTACTTAATGACCCTCCACATGCTCCGAGGGTCTTGCGAGGTGAATTGATCCTTGATCCTCTGTGCATATGTGGCCTTGGCCTTCTTAATACCAGCAACCAGCTCTTTTCTTGTCCTACTCAGCTCCTCTGAGCTTCCAGACCTGAAGGCAGTGTTCCTGGCTTCCAGCAGGGTACGCACCTCTGCATTCAGCCAAGGTTTTCTGTATAGCTTTTAACATATCTGATAGTGGAGACGGTGTCAGTACATGTACTAATGTAACCCAGAACTGAGGATGTGACCTTAGTGTGTGACCTTTGTTTTTGGTGGTGACTTTTTTTGTTTGTTGGTTAGGCAGTGTATGATTCCAGCATGAGTAACTCAGCAGACGCAGTTGATGTGCCATAAATGCTTGGTTTGGATGAAAACTGAAATGATAAAGCATTTTTTAAATCAGGTGCATCCAACAATGATGATAAACAGTCTATTACAGAAACGCTGCCAAGCACCATTACACTACACTATGAAAACATATTTCAAACATTTTAAATTGCTTATGGACATATTTTGACGTACCCACTAAACATGCAAACATACTGAGAGTTTTAATGTAAAAACATATCAGCACCACACTGATGTGATAAGAGAATAATGACAAATATGTGATTTATTTACAAAGTTTTTATGCTACATACTGATTTAAAAGTATTGAAATTTAAAAGTGTTAGCATTCTGGCAATGAAAAAATAAACAAATTTCGTTTGATTGTGATTTTTCTTATGCTGCTGAATATCTTTTATTCTGGAGCAAATAGTCAGATCAGATGTAGTCCAAACTTTATTTATCTGTGTACTTTATGATCTGTAAATTACAATTTCAGAACTAAATTTTTCTTTCATGCAAAACCCCCCCAAAACAAAACAAAAAACCAGATACAGTACATGTATTTTAGTATTACTGTCTAAAAATTACCACTAAAAGTACTATTTCCAGTAAGCAGAAACTTGGGCTGATCCCTCTTATTGAACCCCAGAGTCTGAGTCATGTTAAAGACAAACGGGGACAGATGTCCTGAAGGACAGACATTTCTGCACCTCATACTTTTCAAACATTTATTAGATAAACTGAAACTGATTCTGTTGTTCTTTGATTAAAAAAAAAAACAGCCTTCTAAAATAAATCAAATTTACATAAACCCTTTTTCTGTTTGTTTGTCTTTATTACGAGGGATTATTTATATGATGAAAAAAATAATATTAATGTAAATTTTTGTCATTTACTCATAAAAGTGGACTGCTTAATTCCAACATCTACATAGATTTTCAGTGTTACAACTTGTAAACTTATCATTACTTTTGATTTCATTATTATAGGAACTATTTTTGTTTTTATTCAACTACTTAATTAATAAGCTACTAATACATCTTTGAACAGTGGAGTTCCGGAAGGGTAATTTAATAATTTATAGAGAAATGATGCCTCGGCTTCATCTCAATAAGCGGTGTCCTTCCGCAGAGAGGACGGATCTATATTTCCTCTCAGTCTCCTGGCGGATGGATCCATCCTCCGACCTGCGCGACGAAGTGTAAAAAAATCATCAAAAACCTTCGCTATTTTGCAACAATGTTGGCCGCTCAGAGGACGAAACTTCAGCACAGGTGAGCGAGATAAGAAGCACTTCGTTAAAAATAACTTTGACTATTCGGGCAGGTTTTAATTTTCCTCCTGTTATCGTGTAGATAAGGGCTCAGGTGATGCTCTCCATCACCTGTTGGGGTGTGTTAACCTGCAGTGGTTCTCCTTTAAGCTAGCTTGCAGCTACATTCGGTACAAAATGGCACCTTGCGCTTGTTATTATTGACGCTTTATTCCAGGTTTTGACGAATGTAATGGAAAGCGACAAACAAAACACAGAGAAAGAGCCTCAGCACTGGAAAAGTTGCAAGTTGCTGATTGACCCCGCACTGACAAATGGACTGTACAAAGTGTGTCGCTTTGATGGGAAATTTTTTAACATTCCCGTGAGTATTTTAGCATCATTTATTTGTCTTCTTAAACTCCTTATATAACAAGACGTCAATTAACCAAACACATTTTCTACTCTACTGGGGGCTTTTATTTTGCAGGTTGAGGACATAGGTCTGTTTCCTGTGGACACAGTCAGGGATCCACGCATCTGCCGCCTGTGGAGCAAATACAACAAGACAGACTTCATACTTCCTAAATTTAAGGTATAGACATAATTATGTATTGATACTGTATTTAATGATGTGAGAAGAAACAAAGGTAGATCTTGCTCGTGTCTTGTTTTCAGGTTGATGAATGGTACGTTGGCCCCGTTCCTCCCAAAGAAGTGACATTTTCCAAGTTGAACGACAATGTGAGGGAGACGTTTCTCACCAACATGTGCAGCAAATATGGGAACGTCGAAGACGTGGAAATATTCTACAATCCCAAGAACAAGAAGCACCTGGGGATTGCAAAGGTAGTCTTTGACACGGTGAGGGGCGCGAGAGAGGCGGCGCAGCACCTCCATCGGACGTCCGTGATGGGAAACATCATCCATGTGGAAGTTGATCCTAAAGGTATATGGGTTTTAAAAACGTTAAGGTCTAAATGTGGATATTGTTGAATTGTCTGACTAATTATGGTACCACTTTACAACAAGGCTCCCTTTATAGATGGCAAATAAATAGTTTATAGTTATTAATTGCTCTATAAACACTTTATAAATCATTAATAACTGCTTATTATGCATTAATTAAGGGTGACAGAGACAAAACTGACCAGTTTCTTGCCAAATAGTGAGCCAAATCTGTTCACCTATGTATTTCATCTAATTGTTATAATAAACATTTCAGAGTAAGTTACTACCTTGTAAGCACAATAAGCATTTGTAAACCTAATTTTTTTAGGATATAAAATTAGTTGTAGATACTTATAATGCAGTGATAAAGTACAATATTATATGCTAAAGAAATAGGTTTACAAATGCTTATTGTGCTTACAAGGTAGTAACTTAGTGTGAAATGTTTAATATAACAATTCTAGATGAAATATATAGGTGAACAGATTTGACTCACTATTTGGCAAGAAACTGGTCAGTTTTGTCTCTCCGTCACCCTTAATTAATGCATAATAAGCAGTTATTAATGATTTATGAAGTGTTTATAGGGGAATTAATAACTATAAACTATTTATTAGCCATCTATAAGGGGAGCCTTATTGTACAGTGGTAGCCTAATTATATGCTCTCCTCAGGTGCGAATAGAGCACGATACCTCCAGCTGCTCTTCAGTGGCCTGTATACTCCCTGGACGTTACCGGTGGGAAGCAGTGAGCGAGCTTTGCAAAGCTTAGTCGACCGTTTGCTGGTAACTTTGAGGCTGCTTGCGAGAATTTGATCAAGTTTTGCACATTGGTCAAGTTATTTTCTTTAATATTTACAAAAATAATTAATAACCTCTTCTATTCCTGTCTTGTAGGGCAGCACAGCCCCACAGCAGATGTTGAGCGTCTGCAGCCCTGTCAGCATCTCTACACCCCTCTCTTTAGACACAGCCTACTCCAGCATATGGCAGGACACTCCTTGCAGTTTTGGTTTAACGCCACAGTCTCAGGGAACCCCCCGCACTCCCTGCATGTCTGCAACTCCTCTCTCCCAGGACTCTTGTTACTCCAGTCTTCAGGCGACCCCTGTCCTCCAGGGGGAGCCCTCTACTTATAGCATTCACAATCATTTAAGACGAGCTCTCTGCCATCGTAAACCTGCAAGACATCACAGGGGATCTCATCAAGTTTCAAATGTCAGCTTTATTTTGAAGCATTGCGAGCCACACCCTGCCACCCCCCCATCAACACAGGAACAAACCAGCAGCCATCAGCTTTCACTCTGGAATCACAATTCACAATCTTCCACTGATAATGAAGCTTCATGTGACCCTGCCTCCCCATTTCACGAGTCTGGACACACGCCTAACTCTACTTCCACAACTTTAGCTCAGAGCTGCGACTCTCTCAGCATCCTGAGCATAACTTTTCCAGCTGACCGGTGTTTAGGAGCCTCCCCAGACAATAACCAGCCAGAGAAGGAGAGTTTGGACTCTCGTATTGAAAGTTTGCTTATAAACAGTCAGATTACAAACTCCTCCTTCTTTGAGGCAGATGTGCACTTTCAAGACAGCCCATCATCACCTTGCACCACTCCTGACATGCCTTCATCAGATGAATCTCTCTTATGTGCTCGGCCATCTTGTGAATCCTCTACAAGCACCCGCCAGTGCCCCCTCAGCGATGTCAACGCCAGCTCATCGTTGCTCGCTGAAGACGAGGAAGACGAAACCAATCGAGCGGTTTTGTTTCTTACAGCAAACTCCCTGTCCCCCTCTCCGTCTGAGTTTGAACATTGTGAGAAGAGGATTTCTGGAGACGACGAAGAAGATGCAGAAAGATCTGCACTGTTGTTATATTCAAAGGTAATTCCTTTAGATTTATTCATGCGCATGTTTTACATCATATTAATTTAATTAGTTATCAGTTTCTATGTTAAAATGTTTATGCAACATTCTTTTGTTACTCAGGAGGATGAAGATGTGGATCACTCAAATACAAGACAGCCTGGAGTGAGAGATCCCTCCTCACACCCTAAAACTTTATCTATGTCTCCTTTCACTGGCCCCACCCTGCATACAGACCCTACACCTCCTCCTTTAGTGACTGCACATCCTCCAATACCTTCTTTTCCCATTCCTCCCTTCCCTCCATCTATTCCTCCTCCACCTCGCCTACCTAATGGCTCCATCCCCATCCCACCTCCAGGATGGATACCACCTCCAGGCATCACTATTCCCCCTCCACCCATACCACCGCCTCCATCCATTCTACGTCCACCGCCTTTTCTGGTACCACCTCCGCCTTTATCTATTCCACCTCCTCTGCCTGTGTATCCTGTGCCCATGAAGCCTCCACCCACCTTAAATAAGGATAATACTCCGAAACATGGGAGTTCACCTTTCCCATTCCCTCGACCACCCTGGCTCGCTCCACCTTTCCCCATTTTTAACCCTTTTGTCCCGCCACCAAACTACCAGATTCCTGCACAAGAAAACCCCCATAAGATCACTGCAGAAAAAGTTTTAGAAGTTCTCATGGATGAGCTGAAATCAGTCATCAAGAAGGATCTTACACGGAAGATAACCGAAGGTGTTGCTTTTAAGGCATTTGAGGACTGGTGGGATACTCAAGAGAAGAAAACTAGAGTTAGTTCATCTCTCTCACACACACACGCACAAAGTGTTGTTTGATGAGTGTGCACCTTTGCAGCTATTTATTGTTGCTTTATTCTTTCAAGATGCAGGCGTCTCCTTTGAAAAGTAGCGCACCGAGTGTGGAAGAGAGACCAAAACTCACAGATCCCCTCATCCACATCGGTGGACGGGGCAAAAGGCCTCCACTTCCATCATTCAGGGTAAACTATTCTACTCAGTATGTGACATACACAATTTAATGCTGAATTATACATAAAACAAAACAAGGTGGAAAAATTAAAATGCTAAAACAATAAACATTTGTTATGCAGGTAAAAAGGAAAAGATCAGAAGTAGAAAATGAAAATGAAAGCCCTGGTGAGTGTTTTTTTAATCCATTTTTAAAACTTAGCAAGTGTAGAATTTCAACTTTGTCTTACACAAAGATGTAATTCTCTGTCGATAGCCCTAAATGTGCAGCAGGGGGGTGAGATTGTTGCATCTGAAAGAGCCAAACGCAGACATGCAAGACCACTAGAGCTGGACAGTGATGATGAAGGAAAAGGAGAGAATGACACAAATCAAAATCATGACTTGATACCAGACCAAGTAGAAGTTGTTGTTCCACTTGTTGGTGATCCTCAGATCGTGGTAAATTATGGTGATATTACAAGAAAGTGTCAAATTTTAATATTGTAAACTGCTAGGTTTGAAATTTGTAAGACAGAGGCATATAATTGTTGCTCTAATTAGTCTGACAGAGATAATGATGATGATGATGATGATCTTAATCACCGAGGTGAGGCAGACACGCCAGCTCCAGAAGAGAAGGAAGATGACGATGCTGTTGTCTGTCCAGTGAAAGAAGATGAACAGTGCTTAGATAGTGGTATGTTAAAGAATACCTTAAATTATACATTTTAATATGAAATACTTGGATAGGTTTGAATAAATAGTTCTGTTTCCCTTTTCAATTACAGAGAGTTTTTCAGAAAGCTTCACCTTTGAGGAAAGTGAGTACTCCTCAGGTTGGTTCTCATCAAAGAGCTTTGAGGACTTGTCCTCTAACATCAGTACAGAGAATGAAGACATGGAGGAGGATAACAGGAGCGCTGAGTGCATTGTGATTTCATCGGATGAAGAGTCAGTGGACCTCGAGCTTTCACCAAGTCCCTCAGCTCCTCTAACCCCTGGAGCTCAGCTGGATTTAGACCTAAACGACTGGTTAGGTGTGCGTGAAAAGGAGCAAGCAGAGGAGAAACATCCGTCATGTCTGCAAGACACAAGTGACTCCGACTCCGTAGTGGAAGTCCAACACACAGAAAGCTGGAACAGACGGCCTTTTTCTGATGCTGAACTTGCAGGTAATTACACATTTTTTTGTACCAAATTGTTTTTCATTGCCTACCTTTTATGGAGGTGAGTGATCATGTAATTGCTTTTTTGTGTATGAGAGAGAAATCATTTGAAGTATTAGCAAAATATCTCATGAACCACAAATTCAATTTAAGCTCTCAGAAAGTAATAATTGGATGTACATCTCCAACTTCAAATTGGCCACCACCAGGGGCTATTTTGAGCCGGATCCTGCTGGAACAAGATCCGGGAACTCTCTTATTTTGATAGTCTGTGTTCCAGGCCAGCAACTATTTGCTCGGATCCGGCAACCCAAATCTCCGCCCCATAAATCCAAAGTCATAGTGCATTTTTATTTTGATTATTTATTAAAAATACAAGAGGAGATGTTGCCCTTAGCCCGGCGGACCCAGTCTGTGGAGTGGATGTTCCAGCCGCAGCACGTGTAGCACACCAACTCGCTCACACGCTCCTTCCCAGGCTGGGAGGAGGCAGCGGGGGTGAGGATGGAGGGACAGATGGTCACATTTATACACAGAGGTGCTGTACAGAGTCCTTCTCTCCTCCTCTTCTCCAACATTGTCCCTCTTCAGCAGTGCTGCGCATTGAAAAACACCACCTCTGCCCTCCTCTCAGACTCCCCCAATCACTTGGTGGTGGTGGTGGTGGTGGTGGTGGGGGGGTTCCAGCTCACATGAAGCTGCTGAAGTGATTTGTTCAACAACAGAAACAATCATTTATTCAACAGAATAAATAAATGCCCTGCGCAGTGCACGTTATGCACAGCGTCTCCAGACAGCTCTACAGAGCGCACGCACAACTGCTGATATGTCTGAACTCCTGCTACATTTCAGACATAAAGAATAAAATTCTTACTGTAAAAAATAAATAAAAAAATACAAAGAGAGAAATGTTTGATGTGTTATTCACATTACGCCACATTTCAAAACATAGGCGCTCAAAATGTCAAAAAGTCAGTCCAACCTGTGTCCACCACAACTAATTAACCTTAGCAAACACAACAATGGCTATGTCTCAGTCATTTTACAGATGTTGAGCTGACAGTTGATGTGGTCATAGTTGAGAGTCATCACCGTCAAGTTGCGCCATCAGTGCAACATCTTTGTATGAAGTTGGCATGCAAGGTGGTTTGTGAAAGATGTTCCCTCAAGGAAAGCAGCTGTCATTTAGTGATGTGTTTCTTATATTTACAAGTCAAAAATTGTATTTTTGACATCCAGAAAGCTTCCAACGATTTTTCCAAATTAAATAACTATTGATAAAGCTTGTTATAAGTAAACTGCACAAAACTAGAGTTTACTCTTGTAGTCTTCTCAAAGAGTTTTATATGTAAAGATGTAACTTTCTTTTTTTAATAACTTCTTATTAATCTGTGTGGCAGTGGAGCCGGACCTTGATGTTGGGCTGAGAAGACCTGAATCGACAGTGGAGCCTCTCAACTTGAGGCCTCTCACTCCTTCGGGCTGCTTGGAGGACAGCGACCCTGAGAATCTTATAGAAATCAAACCAGCATCCCCAGCTGTGGAGCGACCACCAACCCCAGGCAAGGGGATAGTGGCTGACCTGCTGGGTGCAGACTCAGATGAAGCCAGTGAGGTATTTTCCCTCTCTCCAGCATGCAGTGAGGTTCTAGCTTCTGATTTCCTGCCTGCCTCGTACCCACTCTATGAGGAGAAGCCTAAAACTCCTGGCAGGGAGGAAAGAAATGGCCATGTGATAATAACTTCAGAAGGAAGCACAGTGTGTTTGCCTTTCAGCAGTCCACCACATGTCCTACCTCCATCAAGCAATCTGTACATCACACCTCCAAAGACTCCTGGAAGAGACTTTTTCTTTCCTCAAAAAGACGTAGTCCACAAGAGGAAAACAAAAACAACGAGCACTTCCTCGAAATCTTCGCTGCACAACAACTGTCTCAGAGTTTCTCCCATCCCAGTGTCATCTCCGTGCAGCCTCTCTGAATCTTCATCGGACTCTGCTGATGGTAGTGATGTGACCATGACTTCAGGTGTGAGAACGAAGCCCTTGCAGGGACTTGAGAATATGCCTGAACTTTTGGATGAGGAGAACTCCTTATTGAGGCAAAAACTGTGGGGGAGGCTAAAAAGGAGAAACAGGGCCCGTCATCGGCGGAGACGGTTTCAAGGATTTAGCTGTTCCCTTTCCTCTAAACAGCATCTTCACAGGTGTTGCTGTGAGGAGAAGAAAATCCTTCATAGTGTTTGGAAGGAGGGCCTGGATGAAGAAGATGCCAGGCTGCTGCTCTTTACCTATGAAAGGCTGCACGAGCAGGGCGTTGGTGTTGGGTGGCTCAGTGACACCCTCTGGATACCTCATCCTCATATCCTTTGTTTTGGATTCTGTAAATGTGCTGTTGTCTTGGTCAAGATGTTTAGAGTGCGGTGTGATGTCAGTGAGGTGCAAGTGATGATGATGGTAATTATGTCAAGGCTCAAGTAAATCAAATGGAGTTTAGTCTTTTAAACAATGACTGACAACACGTGAAGAACTTTGGTTAATAATTTCACCTGCAGCTCTGTGTCGTAATCTGTGCGTCACTTCCTTAACTTCTGCTCACTGACCAAAATCCCAACAGAGAGGAGTGAAGATCACAGGTCCTGGCTCCCAGTCCACAGAACCGGATCTGCTCGCAGTGAAGGCTTCTACAGAATCAGCAGGAAGGATAAAATGAAATACCTCAACAACACAAAGCTGGCTGCTGATCTTCAGTCTACAAGCACTCAGGTATTTAACAGAAGATAACAAATGCAGTGATCTCAGTGTGCAGTGTTTTTTTATTTATTTTAATTTTTATTAAGTGACAATAAATGTTCCTGCAGGGAATGTCTCTCACAGTCCAACAACCCACATCACTACGAGCTGGATCTGACTTCAGGTCTGAACAGCGCCGCCTGCTGTCCTCTTTCAGCTGTGACAGTGACCTGGTCAAGTTCAACCAGCTTAAGGTAAACTTGTAATCACTGTGGCTGAGCCATGTTGACCACACAGAACAACTGAAGGTGATTATAGTTGGAATAAAAGCAAAATAAATGTATCCATTAGATTTTCAGAAATACATACAAAAATGTAAAACTGCCTTCAAACTGAAAACACTTAAAGGACTTTCCAATCCACTTTGTTTAATATGAATGTGTGAAAATGTTTATGGACTTGAAACAGCATCTTTTTCAAATGCAGCCAGATCTTCTTCAGCATACAGCATGTGATGCTTCAGAGACAGGCGAGGCAACACTCGACTTCTCTGTTTCTGCTTGTTATGCAACACCACACTGATTTAACTAGTATGAGATATATAATGCATGAGATATTTATAATTGATGTTTTAAAATTGTGCGCTTTACATTCAGAAAATTTCCTAAAACAACAAGTATTGCTGCCTGGGTCTAAGTTGTGCTCTAAAAAAAGGTTTTTTTTTTTAATCATTCCTGTTATATAAGAAAACAGTTGCAATCATAACACAGCGGTGTTAAATGTAGTCTAATCAAAACATTAATGGTAAGCTGAAGTTCCTATTTGAAATGCAGCATGTCATAAATCTCTTCTTATCTCTTTATGTCAGTTTCGAAAGAAGAGAATTCGTTTCACCCGGAGTTTCATACATGAGTGGGGCTTGTTTGCCATGGAGCCTATCGCAGCGGATGAGATGGTGATTGAATATGTGGGACAAATCATCAGACAGGTAATGCTAGCAAACCTCTTTTCTCCTGGCTGTTTCTACAAGTAGGTCCTCTGGGACTCTCTGGTAGTTGTGAGTGTAGTAAACATCTTTCATCTTTTACAAACATATTTGTTTTTCTGTTTTCCTCAGGTCATTGCGGACATGAGGGAGCAGAAATACGAGGATGAGGGGATCGGAAGCAGCTATTTATTTCGTGTTGATCAGGATACCATCATTGACGCCACTAAATGGGGGAATTTAGCCCGATTTATCAACCACAGCTGCAACGTGAGTACAGACTGGAGTGGCATTCGGCCCAAAAAATCTGACCCAACCCAGCCCCAGCCCGTAGCCACCATTTCTGAACCCCACCCAACCTGATGAATTAACAGTAATTACAGGTCCGAACCCGACCCAAATTTTATTAAGCTTTGACTGCTTATATAATTATTAACGGTTGGCAAACGCGCGCAGCTGATTAAAAGAGGGCAGAAGATCGGAGGTGAGGGGGTGTTTGCCGTTTCATGGCTGTCAATGTGCATTAAATCCCTGCTTCTGCTTGCATTCTGCATTATTCAGACACGGACCCTGCTCTGACATTCTGCAAAGATATTTTGGGATCTCATTTGTTTGGGTCGTCGGCTAAGCGCGTCCGCTGAATGCAGCGGCTACACGAATATTCATTTGGGCTTTGATGGATCGCTGCCCGACAGTATAGTCCCATCTGAAGCTTACCTGAACTTTTTTAACCTCTTACTAGGCCAGTCAGTGCGCGGTCAAATGGTCGCGTGTGCCTGGTGACTGTATGGCAAGCCACGCTGCCATATAATTGGATTGTCAGCCGCACTCGTCCGCTGACGCAATCAAAAAGCCAGACACTGGCCCGGCCCGCACATTAAGCACATTATTATGGCCCGACCCGGTCCTAATCTGGGTCGGGCCGGGCTCTGGGTTCCCGTTAGAAATGACAGCTCTAGTACAGACTGATGGTATCTCAATAACAGCTGGTTTTAAACATGACTGATGAGAAATACCTTCACATCGTAAACTAAACGGTTTGCACTGGTGTTTTATTGTCTTCCAGCCCAACTGTTACGCAAAGATCATCACTGTGGAGTCTCAGAAGAAGATCGTGATCTACTCCCGTCAGCCAATAAGTGTCAATGAAGAAATTACCTACGACTACAAGTTTCCCATTGAGGAAACAAAGATTCCTTGTTTGTGTGGGGCAGAGAACTGCAGAGGATCCCTGAACTGACCCATAATGAAGCAGCTTTAGAGTATGGATGGTTGAGATGACCCACAGTGTGTCCAGGCTTTTCTTTTCTTCTGTGTAAAACTGTACAGTCTGGAGGTCACAGGAGATCATGGAAGCTCTGCAGACATGTTGGTGCTGCTAGTGAAACCTGTGAACTGCTTTAACTGATCATAACACAAATGAGACCATTTCATTTTGACCTTTGATTTATCTATGGAGGTAGGTTATTTAATCTTGTAAAAGTATGCTAAATATACTAAAAACATATTATAGTTGCTCATACGTCAGTGAAATAAAGAACAAGATGGCACATTCAAAGTATTTATTTCAACAAAATGAAAGAAATCAGACTTTTTGCTAAATGTCTCGTTACATTAAAAGGTCTTTTGACCTTGTTCTGATTATGGTTACATGTTTTCATTTACGAGAGCTTTAAATGGGTTTTGCTTGAGTCAAGCTTGTAATATTTTCCCTGTTAATATTTTATAGGCATTGTACATTTTAACTTGTGATATTTGCTTGGTAATATAAATTCATAAGGTTTGCCTTATATGAATTGTACATTTATACCAAAAGAAATATAAGTTAAAAGAATTTATTATCAGCAATAAAAACTGAAATACAGATAATCACATTTGCTGGTGTATTCTTTCCGTGTGCATCACTCAGAGTAGAGATGCGGCACGTCCCTGTGAGAACTTGATCAGACGTTATTATTCATACGCAGGTTCACATGCTTTTTAAATCTCCGTTGGGCGTGAGGACTGTCAGGTTTCCTCTGGCCTGCTGGTCGGCTTCAATAGCTTCAAACAGAGACTTGAAGTTTCCTGCTCCAAAACCCTGTAAAGAAAATGTAAAATGAAGGAGATGATGTTACGCTGATTGTTTTAGTGTGTTTTCAGAGACGTTTACCCAACGCTGTCCTCACCTGGTGGTTGTGTCTCTGAATGACCTCTAAGAACACGGTGGGGCGATCCTGGACCGGCTTGGTGAAGATCTGAAGTAAATAACCCTTGTCGTCGTAGTCCACCAAGATCCTCAGCTCCTGTAAAATCACGATAAGATCTGTTTAATATTATCTGTGTAAACCATCAGAAGTCGTTCAGTTCTGTTCTCTTTTTTTTGTTTCTGACCTGCAGGACATCCAGGTCCTCAGATATTTTGATCTTTGCGTGTTTCAGCTTCTCCTTCAGCTGGTCGTAGTAGGTGTCCGGCACTGACATGAACTCCATGCCGCGCTCCTTCAGGTTACGTATCTGCCAACGACAGGTACAGTCAAACTTCTCATGAGGTTGTATAAATTAATTTTTGAAAAATATATTTCACATTCTTACAGCTGTAATTATATCTGATGTGTTCATGGCAATATGCTGCACCCCAGCTCCTCCGTAGTATTCCACATATTCCTGTAATTTAACAAAACTGTTTAGTAAAAAAACTTTCTTCAGGTTTTAGTCCTGTATGTCTTAGACATTTTGACATGCCTGAATCTGGGACTTCCTCTTTCCCGTTGCAGGCTCGTTGATTGGCATCTTCACCGTCTCCTCGTGGTTAGCCACAACGATGGAGCGCAGGGCACTGAACTCCGTCTGAAGCTGCTTGTCGTCCACCGACCAGAAGCGATGAAAGAGAAGGTTCCTGCGATACCTGTGAAATCAACCAGAGGTTACGGGTAAATTCAGACCAGGATTGGGTTGTCTTTACGTGCACAGCACAAATCATCTCAGAGCTTTGTAGATCTGGAATCATTCCACAGATGCTGCTCGAGTTACTGCGTTATGATAAATTATTTCAGATGCTTGTTTTTTTGTTTGTCATGAGGGTCGGAAATATTTCCTCTGGCTTGTAAAACATAAAAGACACATCCAGAAATCTCCAGCCCTTTGTACGCCCCCTTGTTCCCCCTAAATTACCCAATGAGCTTGCTCTTTTCAAGAGCTGCCTTATTTCACATTTTATGTCTTTAGTGTAATAGGGACAAACAGGTTCCAGATGTGAAGAACCACTAGAGCCCCTCTTAAAGCTGCAAAATAATCCAGATCCCTGACTCCTGCCAAAAAGGCATTGTTACGTAAGAGTCCAGCACCTTTTAGATTCTCCTCTAAGCTTTGCCCTGACACGGACTCAGACAGTCCACATCCCAACAGAAAGATCTGAACAGCAGGGTTGTTATCACGGAAGCAGCTTTGATGGTTCATTACCATTCTACGACTGAGACCATCTCATCATCTGGTTGGTTTCCCACTACGTGATCAATAAAGTCCAGTTTTCCAGCTGGTCTGCAGCAGAACAAAGATGGAGGCAACACCACATAAAACTACAGCCTTGGTTATTATTCATGAGTATGTGTCTGATTTTAAAGTATGTCCACTCACAGTCTGGCCAGGAAAGGGTCCTTGAACAGAGTGGCATGGAAACCAGGCAGGAACAGCCCAGTGTAGCCCATCCTCTCCACAAATGTGTGTGTGGTGTCGCCATACTGCAGCACACACACATAAAGCCACAGTCTTGTCATTTCAGACAATATAGCTGTAACAAAGTGTTAAATAAAATGTTGGGTTCAAATTTAGAGGTGGTGTTGTTTCCTACCGTCTGAAGCACGGCTAGTCTGACTTTACCAGACTTGTCCTCCAGAGTGTGGGGCTCTTTTATGATGACTGCCCCTCGCTCACGGGCTTTCTGTGTCAGGACAAAAAGATGAATTTCGTCAATTTAGTTTTAAATTATTTATTGAACTTTTGAAAAAGTTTGATTTTCTTAAGCGAAGCTTAAATTTCTGCAGAACGAAACGTGTAGCATTACCTGAACCAGGAAGTCGCAGTCCTCCACTGTAAATGCAATATCTTTTACTCCGTCTCCATGCTTCACCAAATGATCCCCCATCTCTGAGAAAAATACACTTGTTCAGTCTTATATATTTTAATTTTTACGTTTTTAACTTCAAACACTTGGTTATATCTGTTTTTTTTTTAGATCAATAGGCAGCTTGATTAGAGGGGGATTTTAACCACTTCAGAACAAAAGTTTTCAGGCTTTCTTTCTGGCTAAACCTCATTTTGTGGGAATAAAATGGTAAATGGACTGTACTTATATAGCACCTTTCTATCTGATCAAGATACTCAAAGTGCTTTACAACACAATCTGTTCCCTCATTTACCCATTCATACAGCACTCTACTAGATCTATACAAAGATTAATCAGTGCTTTACCACATTCATACACTGATGGGACACACATCGGAGGCAATGAGGGGTTCAGTGTCTTGCCCAGGGACACTTCAACATGTGACTGTTGGTGGAATCAAACCCCCAACTCTTGCGTTGGGAGGACGACTGCTCTAACCACTCAGCCACAGCCGCCCACTGTCAGATAATAATTGTCAAATAAAACTGTCAAACCTCTAACCATAATTTTCTTGTGTATATCAAATAATTAGAGTTGTGAAAAGCTGTGAAACGCAGTAAAAAACCCTGACAGAAACTATGTTATTTTTAACCGTATGTGTATTCCTACTCCTTATCAGTACCGTACCTTTGTTTCCAGGATTGAGAGCTGATGAAAACACATAAATGATCTGGAAATACAGAAAAAAACAGGAGCAATTTAAAACACATTTCAATTAACAATTTTGTTTGGTGCAAATGTTTAATGGAAGCTTGTGCTGGTACTATGACAAATTAATCTTTTTTTTTTCAATAAGAACAGCTGTATATTGAGTTGAAAATAATTTAATGAATAAATGCTCATGAAATCAGCATCAAAGCTGGAACAGTATCTGATATAATTGCTGCATTGAAAAATTGTGAAACTACGACTGACTCTTTTTAATTTTCTTACAGATGAGTCATGCTGTTTTCTTCAAGCTCCGGGCCAGGAATGTGTTTTTTTTTTTGTTTTACCTTTCCTTGTTTGACTGCGTGGGACACCACATCACGGCTGCCTGTCTCCAGACCTCGGTAAGCCAAGGGCTCAAACCCAAGCTTGTTGCAATAAAACGATGCAGCCTGTGGGAGATAATGGAGAAAAATCATTCATTACAATCTGTGTGCTAGCTCCATCTCCTGGTAACAGGAGCTGCTCCTGAAAGTGGCAAAAAATATTATACAGAGCTTTGATATTAAATGTCATCTTTCAGGAGCGCCATTAGCATCAGATAGCCCCCTAAAATGTTAAGAGGAAGACACAAATTACCTGCTTTGCATTTCCAACCCAGAAGGTGATATGATCAAAGCAGAGGAACCTGCCCTGCTCGTGCTGAAGACAAAAAGAAAAAGTAGATCACTGATCAATCATTTCTCTCTTAGAAATTCTTCAATGGAACAAATAAACACTGTTAAAACCTGCTTTTAGCCTTGTAGTGACCTCCTATGTTCAGTTTTTTTTTACCTTTTCGCCTTTGTCTGTGTAAGTTGTCTGTAATAAACAAAAATAAACACATGCTTATTCATTAGAAATCAAAAAAGAGCAGCCGTTGTGAATAAATAACTCACCATGTTGCTTGTCGTCGACCTGTCCCGGCTGTCAGAATGAAACCTGCTGTGAACGTCTGAATTTAAAAGGCGAGCGAACTAGTCCTCAAACCCACTCCCACCAGTGAGGAGCTGGTATTGGTGGAGGAGAGAGTGGGGATGCTCGCTGCATGTTTTCTGTTATACTGTAATTACATAGAAAGCAGGATTGGCCACCACAGGATTGGACAAACTTTATCATCTACAGTTATCACAGTGATCCTGTACAGCTTGATGCTTACAGGAAAATAAATATCACCAAATACACATGACCTTAGATTTCATTAATACATCAAGGTTCATGCTCAATAATCCAGGTAAAATAATCAACCATGTTCAATCAGGTCATCTGGACAGTTTCTTTAATTTTGTTGAGAGACGTTTCACCCTCTATCCGAAGGGCTTCATCAATCTGAGGAGTCACAAACAAACTGTTTTCCCAACTAAGCAGTACACTCTTACAGTTTGTTTGTGACTCCTCAGACTGATGAAGCCCTTCGGATGGAGGGCGAAACGTCTCTCAACAAAATTAAAGAAACTGTCCAGATGACCTGACTGAGAACATGGTTGGAGTTCATTAAATATTTTTTAATCTTATAAAACAATCTAAATGACTGTAATTTAGTGTGGCTTCACAGTTGAACAAATAAATGGAACATAATTGTTAATTTTTGACTAATTTAATGCATTGTAAGATGCAGTAAAGCTCTTTGTTTGTGCAGGGATAGAGTTACAGCTCAATTTTCTAGAAACATTTAAGGCCCATATGTTAGTGTTTAGTGGCAAGAGGAGGCTCACGCATCCTGGACTCTCATTGGCTCCCTAGAGTTAGACTGAGCAAAGCCTCACGTGCTTTAAATGCCCCCGTACCATCGATTCCTCCCTCCACATCTGGTTCTACAGTAAGCTGAAAACTACTCCATTATCAACAAAATAATCTTCATTTACCTGCATTTGTTAATAACATGTAGTTTAATAGAAGCACAAGGGGTTTTAGGAAGAAGAAGAAAATCTGGATAAGAATTTGTTTACTGAATCTGACAGATGTGTCTCACAGTAGATTTAAAATACAAACACATTTGTGCAAATGGTTTATGTGTTGTAGTTCTCAACTGATTTTATTGCTGCAGTACCACAGCACAAGACTCACATGGTAACATTTTCCTGCAGGCTTCCCATTTTCTGCAATAATTGGTATTATATGTATTTATGTTATGTACAAATCAAAATTAAATGCCTATTGAATTCTATTTCTTTGGACGAGGAGGCCTCAGAGCAAGAAACAGACCAAATACAGTGATGTGCATTAACAAAACACAAAAAATGTTTGATTCATCCATCCATTATCTTCCGCTTGTTCTGAAGTCGGGTCGTGGGGGCAGCAGCTTGAGCAGGGAGGTCCGGATATCTCTTTCCACAGTCACCTCTTTCTGCTCTTCTGGGAGGATTTCAGGGCGCTCCCAGGCCAATCGAGAGACATAGTCTCTCCAGCATGTTCTGGGTCTTCCCCGGGATCTTCTCCCAGTCAGACATGCACGAAGCACCTCCCTAGGGTGGTGCCCAGGGAGCATCCTTACTAGATGCTTGAATCACCTCAACTCTGTCATCTCGATGTGGAGGAGCAGTGGTTCTACTCCGAGTCCCTCCCAGATAACTGAACTTCTCACCCTGTCTCTAAGGGAGAGTCCAGCTACCCTGTGGAGGAAACTCATTTCAACCGCCTGTATCCGCGATCTCATTCTTTCGGTCACTACCCAGAGTTTGTGACCATATGTCAGGGTAAGAACATGGACTGACAGGTAAACAGAGATATAGATTCGCCATACAGCTCAGTTCCCTCTTCACCACAATGGACCGGTACAGACTCTGCAATACTGCAGACGCTGGATCTATCCATCTTTCAATCTCACGCTCCATTCTTCCCTCACTTATGAACAAAGTCAAGTCATATTTATTTTATATTTACAAAACCCTGAGGTACTTGAACTCCTTCACTTGAGGCAGAACCTCACCCTCGACCTGAAGAGAATAATTCACCTTTTTCTGACTGAGGACCATGGCCTCAGATTTGGAGGTGCTGATTCTCATCCCAGCCACTTCACACTCCTCTTTAACCGCTTGAACCGCTTTAGTGAGAGCTGAAGATCACGGCATGATGATGCCAAAAGGACCACATCATCTGCAAAGAGCAGAGATGGAATCCTGAGGCTACCAAACTGGAATCCCTCCGGGCCCTGGCTGTACTGAGAAATTCTATCCATAAAAGTTATGAACAGAATCGGTGCAAAAAATATTTGAGCCATATGATAAATTTGTGAGTTCAAAGCAAAATACAGTCCAGGGTCTACAAGGACTTGATTTTAACTTGTTGTCTCTGTGCTGATGCTATAGTTCAAAAAGCAATCAGATTAAGTTTGTAGCTTTTTCCACATCAAATCAAATGTGTGCACAAATTAAGACACATGAAGTCATCATTGTTTCCAAGATCCTCCTTAGTGAACCTCATCCTTCAGATTCATTCAACCGTTATAGTCTCATTAAGTCACGAGGACTCTTTTACAAGAGAGACCTGTTAGGTAGATTGTAAAGAGAGTGGATCCTAATACTGAGCCTTGTAGTACACCATTATTAACAGTTTGATAGATACAATCTAACAGGAAAAAAAACTATTTCTAATATAAATTAATTGTTTCATATTATGAATGTGTTGATTTCTTTTGTATTTTTCAAATAACAGCCATTTTATAATACTAAACAACAGAAAAGAGTTAATCTGATGCTAAAATATATTTATACAGATTTAACTTGAATTTAAAAAGTCTTAGAGAAAGCAAAGACCCAACACATGGTTTCACCATATAAAAACCTAACAATCTGAAAATATTAGTGTTCATTATTGCTAATTATTACCTTGGATTTTAATTTATTTAAAAAAATCAAAATACTGAATAAAAAATATGAATATGAATATGCATCTAAAATATTTTTAGACGCATCAGTAACTATTTGACACATTAACCAGACTCTGTCTTGACAAGACATTTTATAATATATTTCTAATATTCACCAATCGTTGTGGCACTGATTTTATTGCTCATTGATTTTAGTTTAGTTTCTTGGTTTTTGTCAGTTAGTTGTTCAGATTTACTTTTGGAAATGTAAATCTTTAAAAGTTTAAAGTATTTTGTAGAAGTTTCTTACATGCATAGATAAATGGAGATAAGAAAAAAATATATTTTACAAGCATGAAATTAGTGATTAAACAGAGTTCCCAGTGACTCTGGAAATTGGGGAAAACTTGAAAAATGATTCACATTTTTCAGTCAGGGAAAACTCAGGGAATTTGAACTCTGAGTGATTAAAGATGATCTTTCTGAGATTTTGACATGTTAATAATTTACATGTATTAATGTTAGCGTTCTAGTGTCATTGAGTTCATGTTCTTTCTCTGCACTGTATGTAACATGTATCTGTACTTATCGGTTATGGTGACTTCTTAGTATCTAATGATAAAGGGGCGGCTGTGGCTGAGTGGGTAGACCAGTCGTCCTCCAAAGCACGAGTTGAGGGTTCGATTCCACCAGCAGTCACATGCCAAAGTGTCCCTGGGCAAGACACTGAACCCCTCATTGCCTCTTATGTGTGCCCCATTGGTGTACGAATGTGATAAAGCTCTGATTATTCTTTGTACAGAAATTGTAGAGTGCTGGATGAATGGGTAAAAGAGGGCACAGATTGTAGTGTAAAGTGCTTTGAGTATCTTGAAACGATAGAAAAGTGCTATATAAGTACAGTTCATTTACCATTTAATGTTTTACAGTATCCAAAAAAGTTCAATCTGGTCCTCTGGACATTCAAAAAAACCCAAAAAACAAAACAAAGCAAAAAAATGTAGAAACGTTTCGTCTCTCATCCGAGAGACTTCCTCAGTCTGAGGTGCTGTTTTCAGCTCAGTCTCTTAAACAGCACCTTCTCAGAGTGGATCAACCAGTTTGCTGCTGACAACCAAAACCAGCTGATCACATGGTCAAGAAGGACCATCAGCCTAACAATGGATCATTAGCACACTGATGGCTGTTTACTATTCACAGGGGGCTGAGTGATACTAGCAATCACAGCATTGTAAGAGGGGGACAGTTGAACACGTAGGCCTCCACCCCTGTTTAATGATGGACGATTTCTTTTCACAAAGATGGCCTCCTTTACTCCTCTCTCAAACCATCGTTCCTCTCTGTCCAGGATGTGAACATCTTCATCCTTGAAAGAGTGACCGCTGGCCTGGAGATGAGTGTAGACCGCAGAGTCCTGGCCTGATGATGTTTTTTTTTTAATGTCCAGAGGACCAGATTGAACTTTTTTGGATTTTTCTACCTGGATTATTGAGCATGCATCAGGATGTTTTACAGTATAATGAGTTATTAGGAGTAATTGCCATATACACATGCCACAGTACTGTACTTCCTGTCATCTTTAAGTGTAACTCTGCTATGTTACATGCTGTGATACAGTGCCTTGCGAAAGTATTCGGCCCCCTTGAACTTTTCAACTTTTTGCCACATTTCAGGCTTCAAACATAAAGGCATAAAATTTGATTTTTTTTGTGAAGAATCAACAACAAGTGGGACACAATGTTGAAGTGGAATGAAATTCATTGGATGTGTTAAACTTTTTTAACAAATAAAAAACTTAAAAGTGGGGTGTGCAATATTATTCGGCCCCTTTACTTTCAGTGCAGCAAACTCACTCCAGAAGTTCAGTGAGGATCTATGAATGATCCAATGTTGTCTCAAATGACTGATGATGATAAATAGAGTCCACCTGTGTGTAATCTAGTCTCCGTATACATGCACCTGCTCTGTGATAGTCTCAGGGTTCTGTTCAAAGCGCAGAGAGCATCATGAAGACCAAGGAACACACCAGGCAGGTCCGAGATACTGTTGTGGAGAAGTTTAAAGCCGGATTTGGATACAAAAAGATTTCCCAAGCTTTAAACATCCCAAGGAGCACTGTGCAAGCAATCATATTGAAATGGAAGGAGTATCAGACCACTGCAAATCTACCAAGACCCGTCCGTCCCTCTAAACTTTCATCTCATCTGCCTGGCTGACATCAGGGACTGGATGGCTTTAAATTTCTTGAGTTTCAATGAAAAGAAGTCTGAAGTCTTGTTGTTCCCTCCCAACGACACGATCACAAACCACTGCATCGACCTTTCCGCTCTAACCCTGTCAGAAAAACAAAGAGTCACTAATCTGGGCGTGATAATGGACCCTTCCCTGAAACTTAACAATCATGTAAATATGATTGTAAAATCATGTTTCTTCCAACTGAGGCGGCTGTCTAAACTGAAGCCCATATTGTCCAAAAATAACTTGGAGACAGTAATACATGCATTCATTACATCTAGGCTTGATTACTGTAATTTGCTCCTGTTTGGTATCAGTCAGACCTCCATTGCACGACTACAACTGGTCCAGAATGCAGCAGCCCGATTTTTAACCAGTACTGGCAAAAGAGAGCACATTACACCAGTTTTGGCCTCACTGCACTGGTTACCGGTTCACTTTCGAATCCAGTTCAAAATTCTCATGTATGTCTACAAATCACTGAACAGTGTCACCCCCCCATCTCTCTGATCTGCTACAACCGTATGTCCCACCACGCTCCCTGAGGTCAGCGGACCAATTGCTCCTCACAGTTTCAGGAACTCGTCTTAAGCGCAGAGGGGACAGGGCCTTCTCTGTAGCAGGACCAAGACTCTGGAACGAGTTACCTCTGTTTGTCAGACAGGCCCCCTCCCTCTCAGTTTTCAAGTCTCGTTTAAAAACACACTACTATTCAGTAGCTTTCAACACCAAATGATCTGTGTTTTGATCCTGTACGCTCTACACTGGTTTGTCGTCATTATCTGCATCGTTTTTATGTCTATACTCTGATTTACCTCATTTTGTATTTTGCTTTGTGTGTTACCTGTTGTTTTGTCTGTACAGCACTTTGGTTGGCCTTGTATTTGTTTTAAGTGCTTTATAAATAAAGTGGTATGGTATCTCGAACAAGGAGAAGACTGATCAGAGATGCAGCCAAGAGGCCCATGATCACTCTGGATGAACTGCAGAGATCTACAGCTGAGGTGGGAGAGTCTGTCCATAGGACAACAATCAGTCGTACACTGCACAAATCTGGTCTTTATGGAAGAGTGGCAAGAAGAAAGACATTTCTCAAAGATATCCATAAAAAGTGTTGTTTAAAGTTTGTCACAAGCACCTGGGAGACACCAAACATGTGGAAGAAGGTGCTCTGGTCAGATGAAACCAAAATCCAACTGTTTGGCCACAATGCAAAATGATATGTTTGGCATAAAAGCAACACAGCTCATCACCCTGAACACACCATCCCCATGGTCAAACATGGTGGTGGCAGCATCATGGTTTGGGCCTGCTTTTCATCAGCAGGGACAGGGAAGATGGTCAGAATTGATGGGAAGATGGATGGGGCCAAATACAGGACCATTCTGGAAGAAAACCTGTTTGAGTCTGCAAGAGACCTGAGACTGGGACAGAGATTTATCTTCCAACAAGACAATGATCCAAAACATAAAGCCAAATCTACAATGGAATGGTTCACAAATAAACGTATCCTGGTGTTGGATGGCCAAGTCAAAGTCCAGACCTGAATCCAATCGAGAATCTGTGGAAAGAGCTGAAGACTGCTGTTCACAAACGCTCTCCATCCAACCTCACTGAGCTCGAGCTGTTTTACAAAGAAGAATGGGCAGAACTTCAGTGTCTCCATGTTCAAAACTGATAGAGACAAACCCCAAGAGACTTGCAGCTGGAACTGCAGCAAAAGGCGGCGCTACAAAGTATTAACGCAAGGGGGACGGATAATATTGCACGCCCCATTTTTCAGTTTTTTATTTGTTAAAAAAGTTTGACGCATCCAATAAATTTCATTCCACTTCACGATTGTGTCCCACTTGTTGATTCTTCACAAAAAAATTAAATTTTATATCTTTATGTTTGAAGCCTGAAATGTGGCGAAAAGTTCATGGGGGCCGAATACTTTCGCAAGGCACTATATGTATATAATAGATATGTTCTGGGCATTTTCTGTGACTTACCGGTAAATATATCCTGGAATTTCAGGATTTCCTCAGGGAAAAGTCAGGGAATTTTGTTTTTATGCAACTCTGTTAGGAATTATAATGTAAAAAAAAAAAAAACTGCAGTGATGATGTTGTGAGGTGCTGGTTCTGTGTTTGAGCAGCTTTTAGAAAATCTTATTTTCACAGTCAGCTCTAGAGGTTTGAGAACAATCCCTCACCTTTTTTTTAATCAGGTTGTTCAGTTTTCTTTCACTTCCAGCTCTTCATCTGTGATAGAAATACTGTTTGGTTTAGAATCAGAATGCCTTTATTGTCATTATACGCAGTACAATGAAATTAAGAGCCACTCCTTTTTCCAGTGCAAAAACACGCCTTAAGAAAACACACATTAAACACACACTAAAAATATAAAAAATGTAACGCAATATAGATATAATAATGAAAGTAAAAAATACAAGTATTACACAATTGTATTGCACATTATGGATATTGGTGAGGTAGTTAAGGTGACTGAGGGTATGAAATGTCAGTAGTATTGCACAGTAGAAGTCCAGGGGTTTGGGAGGTTATATTATTAAATCAGTGCATGTGTGAGTTCAGTGTGGTGATGGCTTTCGGGAAAAAACTGTTCTTGAATCGGTTTGTTCTTGTTCTGATGCACCTGTAGCGTTTCAAAACCCGGGTGTGAACAGTCCATGATTATGTTTTCTGCTCTGTTGAGGCAGCGTGATGTGTAAATGTCCATCAGGGAGGGGAGAGGGCAGCCAATTATCTTTTGTGCTGTATTGACTACTCTCTGAAGCCTCTCCCTGTCAGCCAGGGTGCAGCTCCCACTTTTTCATTTAGTTATAACAAATATAATAACATTTTTCAGTAAGTTTTTATTGACTGATTATTAAATTATGCCTTTTATTTTCAGAACAACACTGAAGACTAAGTCATGGCCATGAATCAGAAAACAGCAAGATTTAATAAAAATTGTAAACAAAGTTAAATACACTTGAAGACAAAATGCTAATCAAAAGGCAAATGACATGTTTCAATAAAAAAAGTAATTGACTACTGTTGATCATGATGCCAAAACATTTTTATTTTCTTCTACAAATCATGAGCCAGATTTCCCCATAAGTTATGTTTCTAATTCTAGATAGAGCTGTTTTTTACCTGAACTTTCTACTAGAGTGTCTTGGGCTGGTCTTAAAGCTGAAATGTACATTAAATAACACAAAGGCATGCTCACTTCAGTCCTGCACACAGATTTGTTTGTTGTGTGTTACACCTCTGTCATCCAGTAAAGTCGTACTAATCACTTGTGGGAATTTGACGTCACCCTCCTCAGTTGTTGTTGCTGCGACGGTCCCTGAAGACCTTTGTTTTTCATGCTGTTACCAAGCAGCTCTTTGTTGTCATTGGAGGCAGCTGCACACATGCAGACACTAAACAGGGTTAAATAATTACATCTGATTTACCCAACTACAACTTTAGGGTCATTTTACACCAATTTGGGAGGTGTGATTAGGATCAGAGATGGAAACATCACCAGAGCAAAAACACTAACACCTGATTTTATGAGCATTTTTTTGAACCACTGTGCTTTTGATTGGCATCATGTGCTACATTGGATTGTAGGTCTAAATCCCCCAGGTAGCCAGTCTCTCTGAGGACCAACACCCAAGTCCTTCCCATTCCAGCATCTCTCATGTAAATGTAATAGCTCAGTTGGAGCTGGCAAGGCAAAAAGGTAAAAAATGAGCGAAGCAGCCTCTGAAACAGACCCAGAAACCCTGGTGAATTGTGAGAAACAGGACACTCCTGCAGCAGGAGAGGAGCAAACGTCTTCTGTCGCTCTTCAGGATGAAAGTACTGAGGACAGGGGCACGGCTGAGAGGGAGGTCCAAGCAAAGGTGCAGTCTGTTTTTGAACAGGTGCGCACTCGGATCAGATCACAAGCCTCAAAGAGCAGCATCCTGGAGCTCGTACAAAAAATCAAAGAGAGAGAAACTGAAATACTGCAGAACAGCAAAACTGACGGTGCAGACGTCGATGCAGAGGAGGAAAAAGAAACAGAGGAGCAGAAAGATGGCAGCACAAAGGAACTGGACCTGAGACTGGAGATGTTGCGTTCAGCCTTTGAGGACAAGCTGGAGGCGACTAAAAGAGACTTGAAGAACGAGTTTGACGTTCAGATTTCTCTGGTGCGTAAAGACATGCAGACCTACACAGACCAGGCCCTGAAAGACTTGGAGCAAAAGATGCAAGACTGGCGTTCCCACAAACTGCAGCAGACACATCCTAAAACACAAGCAGAGGGCGCTGCTGCAGAAAAGAAACAGAAGCCTTCAGCCGCTCCTTCTCTGGCACTCAGAAGAGGAAAAGTCCTGACTCGGACCATGACCACCATCATTCCCAAAACCTCTGCTCCCGTCCTCACCGGGCCCCGCGCCAAATCAGAGGAAATCCTGAGCATCTCCAAGGGCCACAGCCCTCCTCAGTTCTTGCTGAGGGATCAGGTGTTTTATTTACCGGAGAAAAAGCCTTACCAGAGCCGCAATCCTCTGCCCCCAGCTCGCCCCCCAGTGCATCAGCGCAAGAAGCCGGCCCAGACAAAAGCAAAACCAGGAATCTGACTTTGAGAGAAACGTCTGCAGCAAATTGACTCATTAATTTGTTGTTGCATGCCATGCTTCTGTATCTATATATATATTGTGACTTGAAGAAGTATGTTTGGTAATTGTAGCTAAAATTGTTAACATCTCTGAGAATCTGAATAATAAACTTCATTAAATTTACTTGAGAGCACCAATGTACTTTCATGATGTTAAATGATTTTCTGTTTCATGAAAATGTGGGGAACAACCTGGATTGTACACGTGTTACTGTATATGATGCACATTTACTCTGAAGTCACTAAACAATTACCTGTTAAAATACATGTTTTTGTTGTGTGAGGGTAAACCAGAGTCCCCCGGAGAAAACCCGAGAACATGCAAACTCCACACAGAACCAGAATGCAGGACCTTCTTATTGTGAAGCAACAATGCTGCCCAAATCTTTTTAAAGTTTATTAAAAAGTTAAGCTGCTATTTAGGTGTGTTCCATCTTAGACTGGACGATGTGTATTGCTTGACTTTTAAGTAACGGTGTGTCTCCGTCTAACTTGTGCTTAATAAATGCACTTTGATGTTCAAATCAGCAGCATTTCAAAACCCGATTATCGCAAGTGGGAGCGCACAGAGGGACAACACGCTGTGCATTTCTTCAACATTTAACAAGATAAACACCTAAAAACAATTATTGCTTCTATCAATAGTTGTAGTATGAAATATTTAAGTCTTTTTTAGGACTTAATATGTTTGTAGTCAGAATAGAGGGAGCATCACTGGGTCAGTAAGTCACCTTGAGCTGGAGTTTATATTGCTTTACTTCAAATTTTGAGACGTAAAACAAAACGTGAGTAAAGCAGCACCAGCCTCTTTCAAGATTTCAAGAAAGGCTTCAAAAGTGTGGAACAGACACATAATTGCCAAAAAATATAATTTCATTTAACTGTATAGCGGGCAGCACGGTGGATCAGTTGGTAGAGCTGCTGCCTCTCAGCGAGAAGGTCGCCGGATCAAATCCCAGCCGGGGGCCTTTCTGGGTGGAGTTTGCATGTTCTCTCCGTACACGTGTGGGTTTTCTCCGGGTACTCCAGTTTCCTCCCACAGACCAAAAACATGCATGTTAGACTGATTGGTAACTCTAAATTGTCCCTAGGTGTGAGAGAGAGAGTGAATGGTTGTTTGTCTCATTTGTCTCTATGTGTCCCTGTGATGGACTGGAGACCTGTCCAGAGTGTCCTCTGTCTCTTACACAGTGACTGCTGGATATAGGCACCAGTGACCCCCCACGACCCAGAAAGGAAGAAGTGGGTAAAGATGGATGGATGGATGGATGAATGGATGGACGGCATCAAAACAGTCACTGATCTTCTTTGGTAGTTGTAAAATGTGACCAACAGGTGGCAGGAGTGCTGCACAACTCTTCATCTAAAGACAGTTTTAAATCTGACTGACTGTCATCAGTTCTATATTTATAAATTATGCTCTGTTGTGAAAGCACCTAATATTTTCCTGTTTTACATCCAACGACACGATCTATCCTGTAATTCTTCAAAGTGATACAAAGCAAAAGCTCTGCGTTTTTGGAAACATTTTTCTGTTGTTAAAATTCATTTTGAGTCCAGTTCCTACGACTGAATCATTCAAGCATGACAAAGCACATAAACCAGAGCAAATCACTCAGACAAACATAATTCATAGTAATTAATATTTTTAGAATGAACAAAAATATCAGCATTTTTCGGCTGACATTGATTTCCAAAGAGGTTTTACATGAACTTGGCACACATGGATCGCCTCTTACAGCCTTTATGAAGTCTTGGATGAATTTTTGCGTCTCGTTCGATCCTCCTCTTGTCCACTTTTTTACTTTTTAAGGACAAGCCACACCGTGGGTCAAGTTTATATTCAGTCTGCTGCTCTTGAACAAACATAAGTTTATTGCATTTCCTACGAGTCATCCAATACTAATGTAACTCTTAAAGATAACTTGAAAATACTTATAAACTTGACAAAACATAACTTTATTACAGATAAATAACTCATAAGTCTAAAATCAGAGATGAGCCATTTGTTTAAAAGCTGCAGCTGGTTGCTGCTCCCCAGTGGCCGAACAGCAGACGGCTCTGAACAGATTATCTTCCAGGAGAGGTATGCAGTTATAAATTCAATTCAGTTTATTTATATAGCGCCTAATCACAACAAAGTTGTCTCAGGGCACTTTACAGGAACATTCACATAAAAGACAATTAGTAAAGTTCTCTATCTAAGGAATCCAGCAGACAAGTTGAATCTTGGCTTCGTTGCAGTCTCCCATCCTGAGCAAGCACAGTGGCAACAGTGGAAAGAAAAAACTCCCTTTTAACAGGAAGAAACCTCCAGTAGAACCAGGCTCAGGACAAGCGGCCATCTGCTTTGACCAGCTGGTTGAGAGGACAGGAAGGAGAGACAGACGAACACAGAATGGTAGGTCCAGGTATAGGTCCAGGTGTATCTGAAAGAAAAAAAAAACACATGTTAAGGATATAAAAAATAATTACAAATGTTGAGCAGAGTAAGTAAAGACAGCAGCAGAGTGAAAAGTGTGGTCAGTTTGACCTCCAGCAGTCTAAGCCTATAGCAGCATAACTAAGGGACAGCTCAGGAAACCCAAGCTGACCTTAACTATAGGATTTAACAAAAAGGAAAGTCTTAAGCCTAGTTTTAAAACTGGATAATGTGTCAGCCTCACGGACAGAGATTGGAAGTTGGTTCCACAAGAGAGGAGCCTGATAACTGAAAGATCTGCTTCCCATTCTGTTTTTGTAAACTCTAGGAACCACAAGTAAACCTGCAGTCTGAGAGTGAAGTGCTCTGTTAGGAAAATATCGAACAATAAGATCTCAAATATAAGATGGAGCTAGGTTGTTGAGAGCTTTGTAGGTTAGAAGTAGGATTTTGAATTCTATTCTGGATTTGACAGGGAGCCAAAGGAGAGAAGCTAAAACTGGAGAAATATGATATCTCTTACTAACTCCAGTTAAGACTCTGGCAGTAGCATTTTGGATCAACTGAAGACGTTTTAAAGAAGTATTTGGACATCCAGATGATAAACCATTGCAATAGTCCAGTCTAGACGTGACAAATGCATGGACCAGTTTTTTTTGCATCATTTTTAGATAAGATGTTTCTAATTTTAGTGATATTACGCAGGTGGAAGAAGACTGTACTAGTAACATTTTTAATGTGGGAGGTAAAAGACATGTCCTGATCAAAATAACACCAAGATTTTTAACATTAGAACTGGAGGACAGATTAATGCCATCTAAGGAGGGAGAAAGACTGAAAAATTAATTCCTAAGGTGCTCAGGTCCAAAAACCAAAACCTCAGTCTTGTCTGTGTTCAACAGGAGAAAATTAAGGGTCTTTCAGGTTTTTATGTCTTTAAGACATGCTTGTAGTCTAAGTAGCTGATTGGATTCATTGGGTTTCATGGACAAATATAATTGTGTGTCATCAGCATAACAATGAAAATTTATCCCATGCTGTTTAATAACTTTACCTAATGGAAGCATATATAAAGTAAAGAGTATTGGCCCAAGCACTGAGCCCTGATGAACTCCATGACTAACTTTGGTGTATGAAGAAGATTTATTATTTACATTTACAAACTGGAATCTATCAGATAGACTTGATTTAAACCATTTTAAATGTAAATAACTTTGTGAATAAATAAACTAATGTGTACCATTTTAAATAAAAATGTATTTAATACGCTAACATAATCAGAGCTCATTGTTTATACAACTAAATGCAGACACAAATGTACACGGAGTTGTTTGTATGTATAGTTTTTGACATATTTCCTATCTGGGAGGGAAAAATTAACCCAGGTTTTCTTTTCTTCGCAGTTTAAGGAGTTGCCGTCTCTGGCGTAGCTGGATCTTTGTAGCGATCTGAACACCTGAGTGCTTCCAGCAGCTGAACTGGCACTGGGACCAGCCAGTGACAGGAGATGTATTTAGCCTCTGCAGGAGCTGCAGGAGCCATGTTCCTTAAAGCAGACCTCTCACAATGGACGGGATAGAGAAGGATGTGAAGAGGATCTTTGTGTCTAAGGAACGATGAGCCCAGAGCAACCGTATCCGGAGAGAGAGGGGGGGGGGGCATGCTGCACATTCAGGTCTGGCCAAAGAAAGACGTCCACGGAAGCAGCATCTCTGGCCTAACGATATCCAGGAATCATTAGTATGGATCGTGCAAAGATGATCCCAGCCTTTTCTACGAATACTCACCAAAGGGTAAACAAGATGGAGGGATGGATCCATTAAAAAAACAGACTTTCTCTTGAAAAAGGCCAAAAGATAACGGTATAAAATCCCTCACTCTGTATTATTCTTGGCTCTTTTTCTCAAGGTCCGACCAGTTTGAGCGAGGGGCCACATCCAGATTAAACTGGACAGATTACAGATGCGAGGTGATTTCTAACATGGCAGCAATTTACAGTCATCATACTGTACGAGGGAGCGTGCAGAGTGGATTACAGCTCCCTGCGCCTTGTGTGAGGTATAACTGAACATTTTCCAGCTGTTTTTTGTTGATAAGATTTGTGGTAATCTCAACTTTTTCCTACAGACCAAGGGTTACCAGTGTTTTTTGCCAGCTCAAATTCATACTAAAGGAAGTGGATCTGGAGATAAATGTGACTGCAAACGTGGGAAACAAATGGAGCTGGGACTTCTTGTTAGCAGAAGAAGCACAAACTGCGTCAAGACATGATGGTCAAACGTCTAAAAACATGAATGCAAAGGTGTGTAAGGGAGATGGAGGGATGTTTATTGAAATGACAGATTTCTGTGTGCAGGGCGACTCACTTGTTTTGGTTGATCAGAGGCTCCTCTGTCTAGACAGGTGCAGGGCTCAGACTCAGACACTTCATGCTCTTACAGGAGCAGTATTAACTGTACAATGCTAATCCTCTGTGCAGTTCATCATCTCTAAGATGTCAGTCCCTTTCTGAGCGTAGAATCAAGATCCTCATACAAAATCCCGCAGTTACTCTGTCAGAGTTCTGTATAAAACGGGCACATCCAACACATTTTACGTATGAAGTCTGGGATAAATAAACACATTCTTAGGAATGTACAATATTATCGGCATGGTATTGGCCGATATTAACAATAAAGTTAAACATCGGACATCGGCTATTCCATCAAAATAACTCACTGATATACAAGGAGCTGACTATATATATATGTATATATGTATATATATATATGTATATATATATATATATATAT
>NC_056505.1:28831977-28841387 GCF_014905685.2 Nematolebias whitei
TATATATATGATGATGTGTGTGTGTGTGTATTCTGCTGTTTTTGTATGACAACCCAGTGACAAGGATACCTGCAGTGATACCAGCACGTTATGACATCATGTGCGCCGTTGAATTTAGATTTGTGAAAATTTACAAATTTGCACTGTTGGAGTGTTGTCATTGTGTTAGAGAGAGTAAATGTCATGAATAAATTTGACATTAAACATAATCCAAGTTGAAGTGCTACATCATTTTCAGCCCTCCTTTTGGCGTCTGCATGTGGTATCAGGCCAAACTGACAAAGACCATGCAGAATAATGTAGTATTTTAATTCCACAGCAGAGAAAACTATGTAGTCTCTGTAAGTAAGTCTAGGGGAAAATAAATCAGTATTGGTATTGGTTACGGGCCAAATAAATTTTAACCTATCGGATATCGGTCAAAAATCCAATATCGTGCACCTCTACACATTCTATTTATATTTTTAAAGAAAATTGACACATACACACAAAAATCAACTACACACTCCTTAAAACTTATGTATCTGGTTTTAAAGGCAACATTTATTGTACAGTAACACACACATCACATAGTAAAGAGTCAAACTTCAACTTGTATTAAAAAAGATGCAGATGAAGTTCTAAAAATCTGTTCATGAATATTTTGCTAACGTGACACATGAATGCACAGACACTCAACATCGTCAACCGCCTTATTGCAGGTAAGCAATAAAAACAGTTTTAACAGCTCAGACTGTTTTGTGAAAGTGTCGTGTTGTCAACCTGTTTGTGCTCAGCACCAGAGAATGACGAGACAGAAGCAGACCTCACTTCATCACTCCCCAGCCCTCCTCCTGCGTTTTAGTTTTTGTGTTGGGCTCCAGTGGAACACCAGGTAAACCAGGAAAACAGACAAATATACAATAAAACTTAGATTTTTTTTTATGATTTAATGTTTTTCTGAACAAATCTTGTTTTGAAGATGGAGGCGTTGATACTCTGTATGCTTGTTAGCATTATGTGTGTGTGTTATTTTATGGCAACAGGTGGATGAAAGCTACATAGAAAGTAGGGTTGGTGCTGACAGTCCAAGGAATGTGTTAGGTCTCTGTTTACATGTGCACATGAACACACACACACACACACACACACACATACACACACATTAGGTGCATTTGTTGCTCCTTGGGTGGGATGTAACCGCAGGGAGATCTAAGGGAAAGGAGAGCAGTTGTGTTTTGGTTCAGTTGTCACATTGAGGGTGTGGCAGCTCACACCGACATCAGCAGTCAGAAGCAGGAGAATGTGTTTCTGAACGTGTTTCAGATGCAAACTGGTGGTTCAACTGGTGGTTCAACTAGTGGTTCAACTGGTGGTTCAACTGGTGGTTCAACTGGTGGTTCAACTAGTGGTTCAACTGGTGGTTCAACTGGTGGTTCAACTGGTGGTTCAACTAGTGGTTCAACTGGTGAGATATAATTCTGAGTATTTTTTGCAGTAGGTTCTGGTGAAAAGATTATGAAAGACTGGTATCTTACCTTTTATAGATAGCTCTCTGAACAACTCAGTTTGGAGGAACAGTTAACTTCAGGCTGCACCAGAAGTGCTACAGCTAGCTGCTGCTGCCAGTATTTGTGCTTGCAGGTAACCATAAAATTTGGTGTACAGTAGTCCCTCGTTTATCGCCGGGGAGCCGTACCCTGAAGCCCCGCGATAAGTGAAAAACTGCAAAGTAGGAATACAAGTAGTAAGTAATAGTTTATTTTAGTATTTAATATAAATGTGTGTATATATATAAGGCATTTTAAACTTTCCCACACTCTTGCAATATTCAAAACAATGTTTATAAACCCTAAACACTAAAAAAGCACAGAATGCCATGATCTCTGCTCCCTGCCACCTGCCAGCGGCCACGCCCACTTCTCTGCTGCAGAGCGCAGATATGACACGCTGCAGGAGGAAGCTTTTTCTGCAGCTGTGGTCTGCACGCAGGTGCTAAATAAATTAAAATAATTTATTTTAAATAAAAATTCCATGCCGATCTTGTGGCTCATCCATCAACCAGCCAATTGTGTGTCATGTCCAATCTTATTTTGAAAAACCGAGATAGAGCAAGTCCGCGAAAACCGATCCGCGAAATAGCGAGGGACTACTGTAAATGAAAATGTAAAATATTGACCGTGATGAAAACGTTTATAAAATGGCATTCATTTAAACAGCTATATTAATTTAAGACGGCAGCGAGCCACTTTGATACTAGCCTTTAGCTTGTTGTAGTGTTGTGTCAAACACCCAACTCTGAATAAAGACGCAGTTTAATCTCAACTCTCCAGACCTGGAATAAACAAGAAATACGGTTGTGGTCCAGTGGATGGTTGGGCTCTAAGAAAACTGCTGGAGCATTATAGCTGCATACTTCTCATGCATATGAACAGAACATACAACATTTAGATGCACTCAGAGACCAGATGCAACAGTTGTGTTTGTGTTGTTGGAGTTGTCTACACGCTGCTTTGGTCAGCTGGTGTTTTGGGTGAGTTTTCCCAAGTGAACTTGTTTGCTGAGCGTATCAGACAAGCTGTCAGGCCGGCTTATCTCAGTCACAACAACATGTCTGACCAGATAAGCATGCATGACCGACTCCTCTCTGTTTGCACTCTTTCTATTAGACACATATCAGCATTTAATGATTAAAAAGCATTCCTTAAAATAATGCATATCACCTGCCACCCAGCATGTTTTAACTTAAACTCATCTTATACTGAAGGGACAGAGTTACAGTCGTTTAGGTCAAATCTTGTTAACTTAGCCGCGGCCTCATGCAATATAAAAAATTAATGAGAGTGACTGTCAGGTACTACTACACAAAACTTAGTTAGAGCCATTTTGGTCTTGGCTAATGTCCATTAGCTGTGGGAGCCATTTTACATTGGGCTGACCACAAATATAATCTGCTGTAGATGTGCAGTGATTGATTTCTGATAGTTCCATTGAAATCTGTCCAGTGGTTCATGGCATATTTTGTTAACAGACAGACAGTGTAAAGTCAAAATGAGTTAATGTCAAAGTTTTAAGCAAAGATGTAGCCTATCACAGCAAATTGTACATTATACAACATTATCTTTGCTTCATCTTGACATCAGGTGATGATAACTATGCAGTAAAAGCCTGAGCGCTGGGTTTTAATCCTTGTGTCTCTGATAAACGTGCTGAGCTTCACATATTAGTTTCCACTTGTTGAATAAATTCTGCTAAATGCCCCTCAGCTGAGCATGTGTGTGTCTATGTGTCTAACATTCACATTCATCACTATAACCAATCTTTTGTAGGTTTAAATGTCGCTCCACCTTGCCAGGATGGAGAATAGGCAACATGTGACGTGAGCAGTCAGGATGTTTTACATTTTCACCGCTTCGCACATCTGCAGCGTGGCTCGTGTTTTTTCCTATACCTTCCTCACCTTTGTCAATATTTCTCTTTTTTCTCCTCTGCGTGAAAAAGAATGGTCCGTTGAAGCATCTGCAGCCCCCACCTCTTCCTCTGTTCCCCAAACCCCTTCCCTGCACCCCAACAACAGCCCTAACTGTCAGCAGGGACAAATCTTGACTTGTTCTCCAGCGTCATCTTCTGCCAGGATCAGAGCCCCACTTCCTGCTGCTGCCGCCACTGCCACCCCTTAAACACAGGACGCACGGCTGTCAAATCAAAGGAGCGTGATGAGCCGATGATTCTGCAAACATGTGGGTTAGATGGTCCTCAATGCCAGTGACAGTAAATACCAGTTTTACACACCTTAAAGCTTTAATCGCCTCTATAATTGAAAGCACTCCTTCTGTTTGATTTAAATGAACACGGTATTTTAAATTCAGAAACCTTTCACGACAACCATCAAACATCAAGTGATGGGAGTAAAACTAAATGTTGAATACACAGTCCTCAAGACTGGCATTTTGCCTAATCCAGTTACAGTCTGGATGTGAGTCAATACAGATTAGAGACCTGTTGGTCTGTAGGTGTCAACCCAACGAGAGGCTAATCCACAGCAAAGCGATGACCCTTTGAAGACACTCGACACTGAAATAACAGGATGAAGTAATATCGATGGGAAACTGCACGTTCAATGTTTACGTTTGGAAGTTAGGATTTTTGTCCTCTTAGTTGTTAGAACGACACTTTAAAACATTTTAAAAACCATCGTTCACACTTCAGCACACAGACTCTGAACAGACATGTTTATGGCACGCATCTTTAATACAGTAGTTAGTTACAGTGGTGTCAAAAATATACATACATCAGTTTGAAACATTCTAAAGGGTCTTTTTTGCCCCGTTTTAGAACCACATCAAAATCCATTCCTCACCCTGCTCCTGTTCCAAAACATTTGTCTTCTGCCATCTGCCCCCCCAAACCCTCCCCGTCTCTTCTCCACAAACTAATTAGGCTGCAGCATCTTTCATCTTCTTTTGTCCTCCCTCCTGCAGCCCAAACATCCCAAACATCATGAGGCTTTAAAGAGGTTTGAAATCTCTGCTCACTCGTCCTGAACAAGTGCTTAAAAAACAAACAAGTGGTATGAAAATAATGTGTGGCTGTAGATTTCATCCAGTGTAAAAAGATTTTTATGCACATCACAATTCATTACTCACTCAACACGTTTTTTTTTAAATGATAGAAATAAAAATAGTCCAGTGGAGAGAGAGAGAGAGAAATAAAACCAACAAAAAATAGACTCTTTCTTAGTTTCCTCTGAGAACTTGAAGACCAAAGCAGCTAAAGAGCTCAGCCAGCTGGCTCCAGCTTCCCAAGTCCACGCAACAAACAGAGCATCAACGTCTCGCTGCAGAACCGGAGGGACACACAGTTAATGACTGAAGGCAGTGGCAGTTCAGAGTTCACCATCTCATCTTACCAGCTGTAGACAACTGACACGTAAAGTCTGGATTTTAACCAGTGTTCCAGTGGTTAGAGCTGGGACTGTCCTGCAGCCGCAGTTCTCCTTCAACCATCTAAACCTTGGTGGCCAGAGACTGAACCTCTGACTTCTGAGTCTGGGCACTGAGAGTAGACGACATGGAGCTCATGTGGCCATGCATGGCCTTCTTCAGGTTGAGCAGGCACAAGCACTGGGAGCGAAAGCGCAGGTCAAAGAAGGCGTACAGGAATGGGTTGAGGCAGCTGTTGATGTAGGCCAAGCAGGTGGCGTAGGGGTGAGCCAGCAGCAGGAAACGCAGGAAGCCACAGGAGGTCGGAGCAAGGTTCAGGTAGGAGAGGGCGTCCATGCTCTTCAGCACATGGAAGGGAGTCCAGCAGATGGCAAACACCACCACCAGCGTGGTGATGATCTTCAGCAGGCGCTTTTTCTTCTGGTCCTCCTTGCGCAGGTTGTTGAAGTGACGGGTGACGGTGCAGCCGATGAAGCAGTAGAAGATGGTCATAGCCAGGAAAGGTAGGAGAAAACCCAAGGCGGAGGAGGAAAGACTGAGTCCTGCAATCCACAGGGACTCGTGCCTCTGGTTCATGGTCACTAGACTGAAGTCCATGGTACAGGTGGTCCGATTGCTGTTTTGGTCATTCATCGTGGTGCGGAAGAGTAGTGTCGGCACAGCCAGGAGGCAGGAAAGAAGCCAAATGGCACCCAGGGATGCAAGCATGGTGCCTCGTGAACGCAGCCTGCTGCTGGACAGGGAGTGCACGATGGCCAGGTAGCGGTCAAAACTCAGACAGGTGAGGCAGAAAACGCTGGCGTACATGTTGACCAAAACAACATAGCTGCTTATCTTGCACAGAGCTACACCGAATGGCCAGTGGTAGCCTAGAGCTGTGTACACAGCCCAGAGAGGTAGGGTCACAACAAAGGTGAGGTCAGCCAGGGCCAGGTTCCCAATGTAGACATCTGCAGCCCGACGTTTGGATTTGGATCGCCACACTGTGAAGATGACCACGCCGTTTCCAGACAGACCCAGGATGAAGATAAGCATGTAGAGCACTGGGATGAGGGAGTAAGAGGGCTCCCACTCTGAGAAATCACAGGCAGTTTCATTGTCATCATAATATTCATAACTGTCAGCATATTCCCCAGTAGGCTCCATGATGCAATGCCAAAAAATAATAACAAAAAAGTGTCCTTCACAGAGATAAGAGTCCTGCAGGGTCTCCACGAGTGAATGAGAGCAAAACTAAAGCCACTGAATCAGAAGAGCAGCCGGACCAAAAGAGTGAGACTGCTGCTGCGCACAGCCTTTTTAAACTCGGCCCTCTACACCCCTGGTTCCCTCCCAGGACGACCCCCCTCTCCTTCCCCTCACAGTAAAACATCTATCAGCTCTCCTCCTCCTCCCCTCTCTCACTTCTTCTGCCGTGGCCCATCCCTCGGCCTGCAAGATGAGGAGGCCCGGTGCAGATGTAGACTGACCCTTTGTTGCTTTTTATCAACTATTCTAAAACAACTTTACTATGATAACCAAATAAAGTTACTTGATGAGTAATATTGCCAAAGAACAGCTGGGTTTTTTCTCTTGTGAAAAGAATTTCTACATTTTTCATATATAAATTAAACTATGTCATTCAAAGTAATCAGAAAATTATACTTACTTCAGAAGTTTAACAACTGCACGTTAAAGTAGTCAAATTTGATAAAAATATGGAAACGGAAAACAGAGAAAATAAATATAATCTTTAGTTCTCTGTGATGGAGACTTCAGCTAGAAGCCACCAGCCTTTGGTAGTTGGTTTAAATAAGAAAACAAGACACTTCATTTTTGATAATTTAAAAAATATATGCATTATTTTATGAGATTAACCAAAAATGTCAACACATTGCCCATTTACAACAGCTAACAATTATTATGATTGTATTAACGGTGACCCCCAGAGTAAGCAGACTGAGAAGGAACGACAGAGTATAGCACATTTCAACAACAAGACAGTTCAAAGTGTTTTACGTCAGAAAAACACAAACTTAAGTCATAAAAACATACGGTCACCAGTTGAGAAACCAGTAACAAACATTACATTTTGTTGAGTGCCATCAAATATGTTGATCAATGTTCCATTTATTGTAATTCAAAGGAAACTAAACAGGTGGGGTTTTAGCCTTGATTTAAATTAACTCAGTGTTTCAGCTGTTTTTCAGTTGTCTGGAAGTTTGTTCCAGATTTGTGGTGCATAGAAGTTGAATGCTGCTTCTCCATGCTTGGTTCTAGTTCTGGGGATGCAGATCAGACCAGAACCAGAAGACCTAAAAGGTCTGGAAGGTTGATATGACAACAGCAGATCTTTAATGTATTGTGGTGCTAAGCCATTCAGTGATTTATAAACTAACAGTATTTTAAAGTCTATTCTCTGAGCTTCAGGGAGCCTGTGTAGGGATTTTAAAACTGGGGTGATCTTCCTGATTTTAGTGAGAATGCGACCAGCAGTGTCTGGATCAGTTGCAGCTGTCTGATTTTTTTAGGCAGACCCGTGAAGACACTATTGCAGTAATCAGTGTGACTAAAGATAAACGCATGGACAAGTTTCTCTAGATCTGGCTGCGACATTAGTCCTTTAATCCTGGAAATGTTCTTCAGGTGATAAAAGGCCAACTTTGTAAATGTCTATGTGGCTTTGAAGGTTCAGGTCCGAGTCCATCACCACACCCAGATTTCAGGCTTGATCACTAGTTTCTAGCTGTAATAACTGAAGCTGTGTGCTGACTGTAGGTCGTTCCTCTTTAGGTCCAAAGATTACTACTTCAGTTTTGTTTCGTTCAGCTGAAGAAAGTTCTGGCACATTCACACACTGATTTGTTCTAAGCATCTGCTCAGTGTTTGGATGGGTTCAGAGTCATCTGGTGACATCGTAATGTAGAGCTGTGTATCATCTGCATAGTTATGGTAACTTGTCTCATTTCCTGTTATAACCTGAGCAAGTGGGAGCATATGGATATTGAATAACAGTGGTCCCAGGGTTGAACCTTGGGGTACCCCATATGTGACTTCTGTCCACTTTGATTAGAATTTACCTATTGAAACAAAGCAATCCCTGTTCTTTATGCAAGATTCGAACCAAGTGAATACTGGACCGGAGAGTCCTACCCTACTTTGCAGTAGTTTCAATATTATGTCATGGTCAATGGTGTCAAATGCTGCGCTGAGGTCCAACAGAACCAGCATTGTGGTTCTTCCACAGTCTGTATTTATGTGGACGTCATTGAACACTGACAAGGGCAGTCTCAGTACTGCAGTGAGCATGAGTCAAGGTGCAAAAGGTAAGTGAAGTGAACTTTATTTACAGGTGCAGTGCCAGGTATTTACAGGGCTGGAAGAGAGGAGAGGGCAAGGTGAGGATCTTTTGAATCCTCAGACAATCCTTGGAAATTATGATTTTGAATTAAGAATAATCTTTTACTGTTTTTGTGTTTGAAGGTGCACCCCGGGGAGGAGTGGAGAGGTCCTGGGTTTTTTGGGAGATCCGGTGTTGAGGTGAGTATTGGTGGAGAGAGGAGCAAGTTGACCCAAGCTGGTTTGTTTGATGGGACACCGTTGGTCCACAGGAGAATCACTGTGGAGAGATGAGGTCCTAAGGAGACTTGAAGGAGCAGGACGTGGAAGGCCCTGGAGAAATCAGATGGTGAGGACCAGCTGTAATGAAAAGGTTAGTTGTCTGAACACGAGTTACCATAAGGTAGTTGATGTCCCAGCGCTGAAGAGAGGTCTGGCAGGAGCTTATATCCAGCCCCAGATCAGATCTCCTCAGGCAGCAGCAGGTGTAGTGAGTTGAAGGTGATTAGCTGTGGAATCCCACAACAGGACTCGTGCAAACCCATAAAAACTCTACACCAAGTAACATTTACTTTAACACACATCACAATTCCAATTTTGAAGTTACCGTTCTGTTGTTAGCATGCTACATGCTGGATAAACAACTGTACAATACTGTGGCCTTCAAAACATCTGTTATACCTTGTAAAATACAAACACAGTAAAATGACAAGAAGTTTAAATATAGTTTTAGTGTAAATTTTACATCAAGTTGTTACAGTGGCAATAGTTTAAGTTGGTAAAAGTAAGAACTTTATTCACACACAACTTCCTTTAGAGCATTTGGTGTAAGTTTTCAAAAGTTTTTATTTTTTAAGGCAAAAACAGCTACTTTACAGTGTAAGAATAATAAGTTGTTGGTGGAAAAAGTAGACAACATGTAGCTAATGAGTGCAGATGAGTTCATGACATCCACATTTTTCTGTTTCCTGTAAAAAACTGTTTTTTAAAGATTTTATTTGCAGCTTAATTTCATTTGAAGAGGAAACTGGTCCTGGAACACCTGGACATCTCCACATCCTTGTTTTACATCACAATCACTGTTAAAAGGCAGAAAAAAAAGTTGTTTTCTTTCTTTCTTTTACTTTCTTTCTTTCTTTCTTTCTTTCTTTCTTTCTTTCTTTCTTTCTT
>NC_056505.1:28841397-28846910 GCF_014905685.2 Nematolebias whitei
TCTTTCTTTCTTTCTTTCTTTCTTTCTTTCTTTCTTTCTTTCTTTCTGCTGTCTCATCTTGTCACAACTTTCACTTTAAACGTTTGAATCTTTACACATTGGAAAATAATTGAGCTTCCATCATGATATAGCAGCTAATTAATATCTCGAACTCAAATATCATTAACAGCAAAACAATGGAGGTGTGTGACTTTAATTCTCAAGTCTGTAGAATTAATTTGCACAATAAGAGGATCAGCAAACTCACAGATCAGAAACAAAAACAGCAAAACTTCACATCCACTCCGCCGCCATTTCTCTTTCTTCTCACTAAACCTGTTAGCAAACTGGTGTTGCAACAACGCAGCAATAAAAACAAACGAACATGAAAACAAAAAATAGCAACCATAAGTAGTTTTTAAACTATTTAGTTACCACGAGGAAGCAATTTTTTCGCCCAAACTGCAATCAGCCTGCTAACACGTCACAAGGAATGAGTTTCAGTGAAACAAAGAGGAGACAAGTCTGAGCAGTGCTGCGTACAATTCACAGCTCATTTAGGCTGATAATCTGTGTAAAACACGCCTCCAAGTGATGATAACAAGGAGCTATTACATAAATCGTCAAAGAGGATTATTATCCCATGAACACAGTTTGGAGAAATGTGTTCGATGAAAGACTGTGCTGCTTCGGGTTATCAGTTTGCACCGAGTGATACATGGAGCGCTCGGAGCTGGAGTTTAACTTGGCAAACTCTTTGTTTTGTTTCTTCATTTACCGCTGAGGCACTGGGATCTTGTTTTCCTCCAGATATGTTCATCTGCTACAAGAAATACTGAATTTTCACAAATTATTTTGCTATCATGTATCAAATACTTTATTATTTTAGGTGAGAGTGGCAGACGAGATGAACAAGAAGATGAGAAATATCTTCCTTGGCAAAATGTCTTGAATGTATTATGACTCTTCTCTGGGGCGAACCAGACACACACACACACACACACACACACGAGTCGACCCTCACACACACACCTGGAGTATCTCAGCAGTGCTATCCACCCCCCACCCCCCAGGTTGAACGCCTGCTGCTCGCAAGCCCAGATATAGCCGTTATACAAACACATTTGCAAATTAAAACAAAATAAAAGCAAGTAGATAAGAAACAGATGGTCAGATTAGACCGTCATCTTCACAGGACTCACAGCCCAGATAGAAGGTGCCTAGATAAAGCCCCGCTGCAGATCCTGAAGGGAGGGGAGAATTATCACCTACGAGTGACTCCGTCATCTCGTCCCAAATGAAATATATGAGAACTTGCTGCAAGTTTTACTTTTGTGTGATATTTCCTTTCCCACACCTATTGCCTCGGTGACCCCGGCCAACAGACATATAGCTGCAGTGCGTCTCGGGGTTTTTGGGGGGGGATTAGACCACACATGTGTCCTTTGCACAGCTGTGTCTGCTTTTGATCTGCTGCTGAAACGACCCCGCTGCTGCGATGTGACCGCTTCAGTCTCCCTCTCACCGTCACTGCGTTCACACTGGGACAAAATGTAGCAATTCAGTCGCAAGCTGATGCTGTCACGCGTTTGGTGACATCTGAAGCCCGTGAGGTGTGTGATATCTATCCTTTACGGAGCTGGCCGGAGTCGGGGACAGGAGACTTGGGGGACATCTGCTGTGGTGCATGCTAACTCCAGTCTGGGGGAGATAAGTGACTGGAGGTGTCATTCAGCTTTGTTTGAAGTGTATAAACTGCTGCCTCCTTCCTCGGTTCGTGGTGAAGTAGAAGCTCTACAAATCATGCTGAGGGACCGGGGGCCCGGGGTTGCGTGGGGGTCAAGGGTCACAGCGTAGTGTCACTTCAAGATTAATCTACAAGTCTTCTTGTGAAAGCATTACGCGTGCACTGAAAATGGAAAATAACTCATAATGGACACAGAATGCCTTTTCATGAAGTCATGCAGCGAACTGTGAGCCGCAGCGTTTCACGTCGGCTCACTAAATGCCATCTCGGTGTTGTCAGACGATGTGAGGCTCCGTCAGCTGCACGAGGGTACGGCTCCTGCTGAGGGTTTGCTAATTGGCCGTGCATCTCAATAAATCACGACTCGAGTGGTTGCAACTTCTGTGTGATCATCTGCTGCTGCACGGATGATTTAAATCTGAAAACAAAATAGGAAAAACAAAAGATTGAACAAAACGTTCTCATTGTGTGAAGTAGGACATTGTGCTCCTCATTGAATCTTTGAGCTGGAGGTCATGAACAGCTATCTTTTCCACACATCTGCTGATTCTTGGCCCGGCATTGACTTGAACAGAGTCCTCCACCCAATCATAAGTAATGCTTGCCTTGAAAAAGCCTATTGTTTAATTTTGTCGCTCTAAGCACTATTCAGCTAATGAGCAACGCACCTGGTGAGTTTGATCATTGCGCTTCCTGATAAATTTTTGATTACTGCAAGGAAATGTATCTTAAAATTAATCTTGAATCTTGAACTTTAATTGAAGAATGCATGAAAAGTTAGAGGAAAAAGGTTTGCAGCATCAGATAACAGTGGTTTCCCCTCCCAAACTGTTCATGTTAAACTAGCTAAGTATCCAGTGCCCAAACAGCTCGTTACCACTCACTTCCTGTCCCAGTGTCAGCGAGCTGAGCCAGCACAGTTTTCCTTGGATGGTTCAAGTGGAACAGAGTTTATCTTCAGCTGAAGTCAGGCCTGGGAGACAGTCGCTTTGACGTCTGTATCACAACCCAAACATGGCCCGACCAGAGGCAAACAGCATCAGTGTTCGCAGCAGGCCAACGATTACTGCTGCCACAAGAGACTCAACTGTTTATTTGCTTCTTATCTACCTTCCCGAAGAGCACGTCAGCCAAGAAGTAAACACTCAGATGCTTGGCTGGGTTTCCATCGTTTCAGAGGACGTCCCACTGACGGACACTGACCGTGTGTTTAGTGACGTTCCAGGTCGTTTGTCGAAATGTGTGTGTTTTCTGTCTGATTTGCATGAGAAACTAATCTGATGTAGGCAGGTGATCAGGATGTTCAAAGCGAGCCAACAAGTCGTGCAGCTACCCTTGGTACTTTTTACTCATCCATCCTTCTGCTTTGTTCACTTCCAGTAGTGAAGAGGGTCACAAGGTGTTTCCCCTCTTCCTACGTGAGACCTCTGACCATCCTCGCACCCATCCACCCATCACCCTGTGTGTGGGTGTGTGTTTGTGTGAGCGGGACAAAACAGCCATCTCCACAGGATGTGCTATAATCAGACAGTTTGTGTCTCCAACAGAGACGCTCCTATGAGACTTTTGTTTTAGAGCTGCTTAATGTAAGCTATTTGTTCAGCGAAGGGCTCAGTGGAATGATAATATAAATATTGTTTGTCAGACGGACAGTTGTTTTTGCATTGCAGAATTATGAGAAATAGGTCAGATACATGGCTCGATTAAGAAAAAAAATGCATTTATCAAATTCCTTTAAGTGAATCTTTGCACAATGTCTGAAAGTTCCTGGAGAAACTTTGATGGGGACTGCCACTTTACAGCCATTTTAAAATTTTGATCTGGGGTTCACTTTCAGCTACCAATATACCAAATTTCAGCTCAACAAAAAAAGTCAGTGAGTTATAGTCATTTTTTCTTTTAGCAAAGGTAGCCATCTTGGATTTTTAATTTGCATTAAGAATGTATAACAACTCGCTCTCAGCTATGACCATCAGCTCAATATCTCAAAGAATGACTGAGTTATAGTTAATTTGGAGTTTTCTGAGGTAGCTGTGGCAGCCATCTTGAACCAAAATGGCTCGAAAAGTTAATAAGTGTTTTGTTCAGAGACCTCTCCACTCTCGCTCCTATGACCTCACTGTGACAACTGGGCTGTTCAGAGTTCTGTCAGTTTTTTTTTATTAGAAAAATGGTATCTTTGTTGACAAATTACATCGCCACGGTAACTCAAATTCCAATAAAAGTAATAGCATACATCACGGCTCCGAGCCAGTCGTTTTGATATAACATTTGGTTACACGTTGCGGTTCGGGCCGCATTAAAGTTGATAGAAGAGCAAGACTCTTTTCAGGTGGGTAATAATAATAATAGGCGGCTGCCTTCAGGTAGTGCCCAATTATGATTCAGATTTGTGTCACCTGTACACATGGGGAAAATTAGGGGAAATGTAAGAAAAAATGAGACAGGAGGACATAAAGAAGTGGGAGACGAGGCTATTGAAAGAGGATGTCATAGGAGACACAAAGGGACAAAGGACAGGACTGATGAGAGGGTTAGCAGGCAGGTCACTTTTCATTGAGCGATGGAGTTAATGACAGGGATTAGAAGTACTGCAGGGGTCTCCCAGGCTCTACTAGACTCCATCTACTCTCCCATCATCCCAGGAGATCTGTGGGAATCTGACTCCATTTGGCTCCAAACCTCCTTGACAAAACAAAAACCTTGTGGCTCAATTAGGAGAAAATTAAATCTCTTTTACCGTCTCTGCCACAACAGAGTCACTGTTTCTTTAGTGCATGTCACTTCTTGAATGAATCCTAAAACAATATCAAAATTTGAGCCACTTTCGAATTTATCTGCTTGTTTTCATAAAGACTGTATAATTTTTACAGAGCTATCAGGATCTCTGAGTCAACAAGAGAACAGGGTCTTCTCAGTTCCAGATATGATTATCGCCTGTTTTCTTTTAAAGCACAGAAACAGAAACTTGAAGCGTGACCCTGTTTTGAGAAGTCAATGTGAAAACCTCAACCTTCATGTGAGAACCAGGTGCTTTGCAGCCTCTCTGCCCAAAGAGTCTGAGCACAACTTCAGTCCACTATGTAATTGTTTTCTTCAGGACTGCAATGAAAGGGCCGTCGCTGAGCTGATTGGCACTGAGAAAGAGCAGAGCATCACCCTGACTAAAGCGGTCAGTGAGCAAGATGCTTTAGCTCAGTGCGCTTTGATGTTCCATCCCTAAATTACTCCTTAAATGATTTATAGTTCTCAAATTTTAGTCTTTGCAGCTGGATGTGAAATGCAGGTTTATGGTCTAAAGCTGGAACCTTTCCAAGGAAAACCTGAAAAAAACTTATTGTAAAATCTGACCAAAGTACAAGCATGCTGTGAATATCTTGGATTTTATCATCTCTGAAGATTTACTGCCAAAAACAGAGACTTTGTCACAGATGAGACCCTTGTTACACATCCATCCATCCATCCATCCATTTTCTTCCGCTTATCCGGGGTCGGGTCGCGGGGGTAGCAGCCTAAGTAGGGAGGCCCAGACTTCCCTCTCCCCAGCCACTTGGGCCAGCTCTTCCGGGGGAATCCCGAGGCGTTCCCAGGCCAGCCGAGAAACGTAGTCCCTCCAGCGTGTCCTGGGTCTTCCCCTGGGCCTCCTTCCGGTGGGACGTGTCCGGAACACCTCACCAGGGAGGCGTCCAGAAGGCATCCTAAACAGATGCCCAAGCCACCTCAACTGGCTCCTCTCGATGTGGAGAAGCAGCGGCTCTACTCCGAGTCCCTCCCGGATGATCGAGCT
>NC_056505.1:28846920-28860375 GCF_014905685.2 Nematolebias whitei
TAAGGACTCCAGAAAGGGTGGATAATCTGAACTGCCGTTTGGTGCATAAGCACAAACGACAGTCAGAACCCGTCCCCCCACACGTAGGCGGAGAGAGGCCACCCTCTCATTCATGGGGGTGAACCCCAATACACAGGCACCAAGTTGGGGGGCAATTAGTACGCCCACGCCTGCTCGGCGCCTCTCACCAGGGGCAACTCCAGAGTGGAAGAGTGTCCAGCCCCTCTCAAGGAAACTGGTTCCAGAGCCCGAGCCATGCGTAGAGGTGAGTCCGACTATTTCTAGCCGGAACCTCTCAGCCTCACACACCAGCTCAGGCTCCTTCCCCACCAGTGAGGTGACATTCCACGTCCCAATAGCCAGCTTCTGTAGCCGAGGATCAGACCGCCAGGGTCCCCGCCCTCGGCCACCACCCATCCCACATTGCACCCGACCCCTTTGGCCCCTCCCACAGGTGGTGAGCCCATGGGAAGGGGGACCCACGTCTCCTCTTCGGGCTGTGCCCGGCCGAGCTCCATGGGTAAAAGCCCGGCCACCAGGCGCTCGCCCACGTGCCCCACCTCCAGGCCTGGCTCCAGAGTGGGGCCCCGGTGACCCACGTCCGGGCAAGGGAACACTAGGTCCATTTGTGTTTTTCATCATAGGGGTGTGTTTGGGCTGCACTTTGTCTGGTCCCTCACCTAGGACCTGTCTGCCATGGGTGACCCTATAGGGGCATAAAGCCCCTGACAGCATAGCTCCTAGGATCATTGGGACACTCAAACCCCTCCACCACGGTAAGGTGGCAGCCCAGGGAGGGGCTGTTACACATATTGGGTTTAAAGCAAACAAGTCCGAATTTAAGGGAATTTAACTCATCCAGATAGATTTTTAAGTGGCGATGAGGACAGATGTATGTTGTTACAGTTTGATGACAGTAGTTAACATACCCATCAGAACTGAAAGTGCAGTCCTCAGCATTCGTGCTGTTGGTAGGACTGCTAAGTATCTGCGAGTGGCGACGGTGTGGCGGAGGCTGTGCCGTTTTCTCCATCTGTCAGCTGTTTGACAGACAGCAACAAACTGTAAATCAGTAATCTCTGAGATTAGCCCGGCCCAGTCTCTGCTCAGAGCAAACAAATCATTGTTGTCTATAACAATACATAAAAAAAAAAAAACATCAAAAAGTGCTATTATTAGGTGAAAACGTAAGATCAATCCACTGAAAACTGAGATGTCTGTGTTCTATATACAGAAAGTGCCTCCCAGATGTCTTCAAATGTAGACAACTCATTTCTATTACATGCTCAATAATCCAGGTAGAAAAATCTAACAAGTCACGTCCTCTGAATGGATAAAAAAAAATTAAAAAAGTTGTTGAAACGTTTCGTCTTTTATCCAAAAGACTTTGTAAGTCTGAGGAGCTGCACTAAACTCAGTCTTATAAATAGTACACTTTCATTGTGTATCAACCAGTTTGTTGCTGAAAGCCCAAAGTAGCTGTGAAAGGAGTACCATCAACCTAACGTCCAATCGTTAGTGTCCTGATAGTTGCTTGCTATTCACAGAGGGCGGAGTGATACTAAGTTTACTAGCAATTAAAAATATATACTATTTTTAGTATTTTTTATCTCTTTATAATGTAGCTGTTTTTGTTTCATTTTTTTTAACATAAATTTTCTTCCATTTATTTTTCAATGTATATGCTTTTTATGATTGTCTACTGTTATCATCTGTGTTCTTTGTTTAGAACAGGTCTCTCTTGTAACTTGGGACCTGAAAGTCCCAGGTTCGATCCCCAGTCATTGCACATGTCGCGGTGTCTCTGAGCAGGACACCTTATCCCCAGTTGCTCCCTGGACGCTTTCAGTAGCTGCCCACTGCTCCACCTGAGTGTATCCCAGGTGCGACGGATTAAATGCAGAGCCAATTTCGCCGTTGTATGGAAACGTACAATGATGACAACTCATAACACATTATTATCATTATTATTATTGTTATTAATAATAATAATGATAATAAAGTCCTCGAGGCTCAATGCGACAAACCTGTATAAATAAAGGTTAAATGAAATAACAGCATTGTAAGAAGGTGACAGGTAGGCCTCCACCCCTGTTCAATGTACTTAATGTAATTTTAATGTAATTAGTGTCATTTGTATTACCTTTTTCTAAACTGATCCAGAGGTAGAAACTATCAGGAAACATCTTTCTTTCAGCGTGAGCTGCAGCCAGAAGCCCTGGCTCTTTAATCAACTGACAGCCAAGGAGTCAAACAATAAACTCAAATTTTACACTCAACAGCTTTTATGTGCAATCACAAGGCAGGCAGGGGTTGGGGGTTATGTGCAGAGTGTGAGTAAAAACATCCTCCGACTTGCACTAATTGTTTCAGCAGTTGTTCTGCTGTGGCTATCACCCAGACTGGCTGAAAACACAACTGAAAACAAGCATTCAAAGTTTCCACTCCGTCCATTTCCTTTAATCAAGCTGCCCTCGCTGTGACTGATTATCGGACCGGGCCGGGGCCTCGTCTCCACCCCCCGTCTATCTGTGCTGACTGCACAGTTCATGTTGAAGCCTGCTATACCATTACAAACACAAGACAGCTGACATTTACATCAACTCTCTGCACCTGATGATTATTATCATTTAATGAGACTGGAGGAGGAAGAGCAGCGTGCATCCAGGGGTGGGAATGGCCCAACAGGGATGGGTTGTGTTTTAATAAGTGTCCCTACAGCCCGGCTGGGTGTGCACTGATGAAACAAGACCAACTGGTTGTGGTTCATGGTCTTCCCATTACACATATACTTCACGGTTTGAAAGAGGAAGCGGGACACTGTTAAAACACAAAAGGTCCAGATGTGAGGCCTCTTGAAACATGTCTCCATGTTGAATGCTGACAATTTGGCCTTTAACGACCCCCAAACAGGCCTGAAGTCAATGTCAACGCCGCGTGTCACTGTGCTGGGTCCTGGAAGGCCAACTGCCTCCAAAAAGAAGCAGCGACTCTAAGAAAATATTTGGACAAATCAGGGCACATACTCTCCATTCAGCTTCATCTAGCTGAAGAATTCAGGATTTTGCAACCACTGCTAAGCTACAGTTAAAATAAGTCTCAGACACAGTTTGAGTCCACGCTCATCATCGGGCCTTTATCTATGAGGGTGTTCTTCAACAGAACTCATAAAAAAATACTGGCGCTGGGTGATGATGGTGACCATGATGTAAACATATGTGTTGGCTGGTGGAACAGTTCCTTATGACAGCAAATATTTACACCCCCCACATGCACCCAGATATGATTTAAGTAAAAAAGGCAGCTGCAAGCCACACCTTCCCCAAACTGCAGCATCTCTTTAATCCACATCTAACCACCACAAACGAACATTTCACATTTGTCCCTCAAACAACAAACTTTCTTAGACATGTAGCCAAAGAACGAACACCCCACATGAATCAGAGCATGCACTGTAGATAGTCCGTCGTTATCCAAAATGTGGCACGTGTTCTGTTTATCTCAAAATATTTGCAGCTATTTCATCATGGCAAATCTTTAATTAATCCATATGTTGTTGAAAAACCTCAAATAACCATTTATCATTATGTGATGTTTCAACTTTAAGTCAGGCAATAGAAGAGAAGCTTAATGTCTGCAACGAATCATGCATTACATTAACATAATTTAAAACAAGCACATGCAGCATTTTTTATTAAGAGTTATATGTGTGCGAGTGCTTATGATAAGCTGAAACACATTTAAATGCAGTCTACTTTGTTCACAACAACAGGCTAAACATTTCCTGTTTATAGGTTCTTTCCGTAATTATGGCGAGAATCTACAGTTCTTCTCAGCCTTTTTCAGATAACTCCCCTAAACTAGATCATATCAGTTCTTGTTCACACAGGACACAAACCTGTTGTATAATTATTTAGGAAATTTGATGCAAGTTCTTGTATTTATTTTTTTAAGCATGGTGTAGAGAATTAGTGTTTCATTCAAATAAAGCACAGAAAGTTGTACATGAGCCAGTTTTTTTTTTTAAATCATATGAAAAATCTGTCACTAATTTAATTTACTGAAGCACTTTGATTGATGAAACAATCTCTTAACTTCAGCGTGGGATTAGAATAATAATTCCAAAGTTTTATTCTGTCTTTCTTAGGGTTTTGCTCAAACTTTTCTGCTTCAACATGTCAAAACATTTAATTACCAAAGCTGCAAACAAACAGATGCAATAAACACTTCAGTGTATAAAACAACTAAACTGACAGCGTTGACAAGGCTTATAAACCAGCGTCTGCGTGCATTGTTTTTAATCTTTTCGGATTGGAGTTGTTTGGTCTTGGACCCACTCACTCTTAAGTTTTTTTTTTCTTTTTCAGAAAAAAGTGTGCAATACTTATTTTGTGCTGAAAACAGAGGTGATAACATTGAACGTTTTTTGAATTTATAACAAAATATCATATGTAAATGCAGTGGCGGCTGGTGGAATTTTCTCCAGGGGAGGCTATAAGTGTGTGGAGTGGAAATATCCATTGTTTCATCAGCCTGGATGGAGACAAAGTCTGTCCTCCTGATTTCTTCATTGATGCACTCTCTCAAAACTGACAGCCCACAATCAAGGAGTTAATTCTGAACAGTCTTAGGTGTTCCCTTAACATGTGGCAGTCTGCAGGTGCTCATGTACAACTTCATCCAGTGATGCTACAAAATCCACCAATCCTCTAAAAACACCTGGATTTTCTGAGCTTTCACTTTCATCATGGCCACACAGGGCAAGTTCAAATGCACCACAGAACTTGACACAGTCTGTTATTTTTGATAGAATATGCCTGTTTTTGTCAACCTCCTCATTGTGCTTACAGAACCCTACCCCGTAGCCTTCATCAAGCTGAGATTAAATGTTTTTTTTCCCCCCAAACATGGCTAGTCGCAGTGCATTTTCCATGTGGATCCCATATTGTTCATGCTTCTTTGCCTTTTCTAAAAAAAAATGCTTTAAATCAGTCATACCTGTCTTAATCCATACTGGGTCAGATCCTGATGTTTGAAAAAGGAGGCAGGGAAAGCAGAATAAAGCATTAGCCTCGCTACATGCAGTTAGCCAAGCCTTGTTGCTAAAGCAGGTACTGGAAAAAGACGGAGTGTACTGTCTCCTTCTGTCTTTGGACTGCTGATTAATTGTGATGTTTGGCCCACCGCAGAAGGAATGATATGCAAATCAAGCTGCATTCAGCTCTGGGCGCAGGAGAGGTGCGCCCCAGATTGGTCCTATCTCTTGTATTTAAGAGGAGCTACTGCGCATGTACAACTTTTAATGAGAGTCTATGGGCAAAGATTTTTGCACCCTAGAGCAGAAATACATCACCAATCAGACAACGGCAATGAAGGAAACAACTTTACTCAGTATTAACTATAAAGTATTTATCTTACCCAACTAAAAAAAATATATACATATATTTCAAAATATATTTTATTATGTCATTTTTATTTAATTTTTTAGGTCTTATTCAAGGTAATGGGGTGAGGCGGCACCCTTGCACCTTCTATTGGCCAGCCACCATTGCCGCAAGCCTAGAGTGTAATACTTGAATTGAGAAAAATGCTTTATCTTCTGTAGATACTTAAACTTCTGTTTTCTTCTAACAAAGTTGTAACTGAGCAGACATGTTTATTTGATCAAAAATAAATGAGTGGACCTCGGATGAGATCGGGGACAAAAGATGAGCCGCCAGTCACACAAAGGAACTTTGTGTGAAAACAGCTCTCAGAAGTATTTTTGCTATTAGGAAACATTGTGACTCCCCTCTGAAGTAAACAGTTCCCAGCTCAAAGAACATTAACAGTTGTCTCAGGAAAAAGGTTATTTTCTGAAAAACAGAACAGAGAAATATGTTAAACATTATATTTCAAATGATTTCATTATAATGATTCAAAACAATCAACATTATTCATGTTCGCATTTGTTATAATCAAATTAAACGAACTTCATTAATGATTTGTTTTTTTGTTCTTAAAAGCTTCGGGAAAATAAAGGTAAACATTAATCAGACTGTAGCTGACTTGAGTTAGTGAATGTGTGAAAAACACCAGACATTCAAGTTAAAGGTAACATTAAAAAAAACAATTCATGGTGTGTCTGGAGGACAACCCAAGGGTCAAGGGTCATAGTTGGGGGAGAGCATCTTCATGCTACAATAGTTAACTTTTGGAATTTGAATGAAGAACTTTAAGTGCAATTCAGCCGGAGTGTCAGGCCATATAACTGCAGGTAGAAGGGATTTTTATGAAATAGCATCAGCTTAAAATGTTTAAACCAGACCTGACATGCTCTGTCGTCAACACCCAAGCACAGTAGTGCCTTATGTAGTAGCAGCTGGCATGGTTTGCCTCCCAAGGAGTTCAGGTGTGATGTACCCGTTTCACACCAAAATGGGGTGGCTTGGACCCGAGAGTCAACAGAGGGTCATTTGAAATCAACAGCAAGTCCAAAATATCACTCTGTACAGATGAGGCTGAGGGTGGCAGACTTGAAACAGGCCTGGCACCTTTGGTTGATGAGTGATGGAGGGCAATAAGCAGTCCCTTGCTGACCTCAAAGCCATCAAGTCTTGCAATGAAGTGTTTTTCTGTAATTATTCATTCTAGTTGGCTTTAACAAAAACTGTGTCTATTCAAACTTTTAATTTGGTCCAGGTGTGAAACAAAGATGGACAATAAACAACACATATCAGGATGAGGAGAAGGCAGACCATTGAACGTGTCTCACTTTTTTATGAGTCTTATCTCCAAGAAGATGCTTTGGGATTCTCAGACTGTTTATAGACTCCCTTCTGACGTGAAGGCTCTTCAGCCCAAGACCTTTGCACCATTGTGTCACTTACAGTGGGTTATTTTCTGGAAAACAAAGCAATGAGACAATTTTTTTTTTAAAGAAATTGCAATAGTTCATGTTACCATGTGAAATGTGATCAATTATTTTCTAGCTTTAAAGAAGTTAAGATGAGGTATTCTAGCACAGTGAATGTGCAGGAAGACATTCAGGTCAAAGCTAGTGATATTCGTTCAGGGAAGTTTTGACAGATGACCTCAAGTTCAGAGGTCATCAGGACCAGTGGCGGCTGTTGGATTTCTGTTCGGGGGGGGGGTTAACTCCAAACTAGACAAGCACGCACGCATGCACGCACGCACACACACACACACACATATATATATGGGTGCTAGACTTCTTAACAAATAGACCACAGTCAGTGAGGATCCACAACTTCTCCTCCACCATAACTCTCAGCACTGGCTCCCCTCAGAGCTGTGTGCTGAGCCCTCTTATGTTCACTCTGCTCATGTATGACTGTGAACCTACCCATCCAGGCTGCCATATTGTAAAGTTTGCAGACGATACAGCGGTGGTTGGATGTATCAAAAACAACGAGTCCAGCTACAGGCAAGAGGTGGAACACCTGGAAAGCTGGTGCAAGAACAACCTCCACATCAGTGTGAAGAAGACGAAGGAGATGGTCGTGGGCTTCAGACAAAACAAACACACCTACCCCCCTCCAGAACATAAGAGGATCTGTGATGGAAGTGGTCTCCAGCTACAAGTACTTGGGCGTGCACCTGAATGACAACCTCAACTGGGGCAACACCACCACCAGCCTGATCAAGAACGCTCATCAGAGACTCTACTTGCTCAGATGGCTGAGACGAGCTGGTCTGGGAAGCTCAGTCCTGACCTCCTTCTACAGGTGTGCAGTGGAGAGCATCTTCTGCAGAAACAAAAGCTTTGCAGAGAGTAGTGAAGGCTGCACAGTAATCTGTCGGAGTCAGCCTCCCCACAATCACAGACATCTACACCTCCAAATGCAGGACGAGGGCCACTTGCGTCATGAAGGACCCCACTCACCCAGCACACACACTTTTTGCCTTGTGCCCCTCAGGAAGGAGGTTGAGGAGCATTAAGTGTAGCACCTCTAGACTGAGGAACAGCTTCTACCCTGAGGCTGTTAGACTCATGAATCTCTAACCAGGACATCCATCCATCCATTTTCTTCCGCTTATCCGGGGTCAGGTCGCGGGGGTAGCAGCCTAAGTAGGGAGGCCCAGACTTCCCTCTCCCCAGCCACTTGGGCCAGCTCTTCCGGGGGAATCCCAAGGCGTTCCCAGGCCAGCCGAGAAACATAGTCCCTCCAGTGTGTCCTGGGTCTTCCTCTGGGCCTCCTTCCGGTGGGACGTGTCCGAAACACCTCACCAGGGAGGCATCCAGAAGGCATCCTAAACAGATGCCCGAGCCACCTCAACTGGCTCCTCTCGACATGGAGAAGCAGCGGCTCTACTCCGAGTCCCTCCCGGATGATCGAGCTTCTCACCCTGTCTCTAAGGGAGAGCCCAGACACCCTGCGGAGAAAACTCATTTCGGCCGCTTGTATCCGAGATCTCATTCTTTCGGTCACAACCCAAAGCTCGTGACCATAGATGAGGGTGGGAACGTAGATCGATCGGTAAATTGAGAGCTTTGCCTTTTGACTCAGCTCTCTTTTCACCATGACAGACCTGTACAGCGCCCGCTTCACTGCAGACGCTGCACCTATCCGCCTATCGATCTCACGCTCCATTTTTCCCTCATTCGTGAACAAGACCCCAAGATACTTGAACTCCTCCACTTGGGGTAGGACCTCCTCCCTGACCCGGAGAGGGCACTCTACCCTTTTCCGGCTCAAGACCATGGCCTCGGATTTGGAGGGACTGATCTTCATCTTCACATCATGCTGCTGATCTGTTTCATGTTGATGTGTTCATTCGTCCTTGTCTGCTCACACCGACTCACGTTCGTGCTGCTGTCCAGCGTATTGTTTTTGTACTACTAGTGCTTAGCACATTTTTAGTTGATGTTTTCTTAGTTCATATCTTAGATCTTATTACCGTTTTTCTTTTACATTTTATACTTTTGTTGGATGTAACTGGGACCCTCTGTACACAATTTTGTTCCACCACATGTACCATATGTTGTGCGTATGACAAATAAAGAAACTCTGGCTCTCCAACTGATATACACTCACATATACACACACATTAAGGCTAAAAGTGGTCAAGAGGTAGATTTCCTACCATAATGTGGTCAGGTGGTATAGCTCGTCATCAATTGTAGAACATTGTTAACAGGGGTGACAATAAAACCTGACCTAAAAGGTCAAAAACATAAATTAGGCACAGTCAAATAAATTAAATTAGTTTTAGCTTAAATTGTTTGTAACAATTATAAAAAAAAACAAATATGTATTCAATAAATGCTATATTTCATAAATGTTTGACTTCATAATTCAATTTAGACACATTTTCAAAATGTTTACTCAAAATCAGTTAGCTTTAAGGATAAAGGAATCAAACGTTCATTTGAAATAATAGCTGTGCAACAGTTTCAAAAAATATGTACCGGTATAATTTAACTCAACGCCAGTACTAAAGACAACCACTACTGCGGTTTGTCAAAAAGTATCAAAAATACCTTAAAATAGTTCAAATAAATTCAACCAAAGATGCCCTATAATTACTAAAGTTATGGCCTTTTATTCGGTTTCCTTATTGAGTAACTATTAGCGTACTAAAATACATGGTTGGGAACATATTGACCAGGGTAAAACGCTAGCCAAGTTAGCTCTATGGAGTCTTGCGGTTATTTTCGCTGCAGCGTTAACACAGCTACAAACACGCTCAACTGTATTCTAAAACAAAACGGCAACTCACCGTCGAGAAGATGATTTTATAGTTTCAAATTTTGCCGATTGTAGATCTCGCCAAACTTGTAACAGCAGAGTCGCACACAGCCACACTGAATGAGCAGCAGCTTGACACAGCAAGGGGTGGCCCAGTCCGGTGTTCCGTCAGGTCTGGACAGAACCACCCTGTCCGAATCCGGACCGAGTGACCTCTGGCTTAAAGCGTACCTGCAGCCAGCCTTGTTTCGTCACTGCAGCATGATCCGTTCCCAGACACACCCCTCCCCCCCAAAAAATAAAATGTTCCAGGACCGCAAACACACGATTGGTACCATTCACGTTCGACCGTGCCCCCGGGCGCAGATATTGGCGCCCAGAATCTCTTGCAAAACTTAAATGTCCAATTTTGAACGATAGTTTAAGATTCTTGCACCCCCAGGGGATGGAAACACATTTTTGAAAAATTAGAAAAAATTTAAGTCTTCATTGTAAAATGTTGTGGTTTTAGTGGGTCGGTGGCGCTCGAGCGCCCTCTGACAATTTGCCACTGATCAGGACTTGTGCTTTGAAAGAGTCTTAAATTTCGTATTGAATGGATTAGTGTTCAACGTACCACACGCACTTCAATTCTTTATTTTAGTTCTATATGAAGCCACAAAAATTCAAATCTAAACATGGTGTCAATTAGTATGCACATGAAAATGTGATGTTTAAAGTTCCACTGTTCCATCCAAGTCATAATTTAACATTGAAACAAACAAAAAAAAATATATAAATTCTTGGATGGGGAACGCATGAGTTGTGGAACAAATATTCTGAACACTAGATTTTTTTTTCCACATTTAGTCATTCCATTTTGGGTCAAGGTTTGTTAGCCGTGGTAGCATTCTTGAAGTCAACCAAAATGGCCAACTAGCAACACAAAGACATGTATACAATAATGACTGCATCTTGTGTGTATGCAAAGACCAGACAATTTTCCTTAGTTTAAATTTTTATTTACAACTGTGCTTGACCACAAAGTTTTTTTTCGTCAGAGGTTTGGGTTGGAAATTTTGCCCATGAAAAGTATGGTCTCTGTACTTCGTTCAACAATCATGAACATGAAAGGACTATTGAACTTTAAATCTTGCTTCAAGCAAGAATCAAAGACGACGTTTCCTGTAGCAGCGGCAGCAGAGGCTCCTTCCTCGTCAACATCCAGGGCAGCTCGGTGCACAACCTAAAAAAAAAAAAAAAAAAGTGAGCTCAAATATGGACAGAAAGAAGGAAGGAAATTTAAACAGTACATTTTCTGTCATACCTCCGATACAGTCAGGTTATGTTCTTTAGAAATACCACTCAGATTTGCATGATCAAACACATCTGTCATTCCCATTTCCTTCAGCACATCATTCAGGGTGTAGGAAGTCTTGATGGAAAACTTGGGAATATAAATGCCACAATCCCTAAATATAAAAACACGACAAGTTTAGTAGACATCGAGTGAGCAAATTACAGAATTTAAAAAAAAAAAGTGTATGCACTTACCTAGACTCCGTCACATTCAACCATTCAGTAACGCGAGTGAGACTGATCATGTTCTCCAGAGTAGTCATATTATCAGGCATCAGCAGCAGCATGGAGAAGGAGTTGCTGAAAGGAAGGTTGAGGACAAATGTGCCGATTTCTTCATCAAAAGTAGAAAAGTGTTTGTCTATTTTCATCATCTGGACTGGAACCTGGAATATAAGTGTAAACATTTATAAACATGCAAATTTTTATATGGAAAAAAAAGAAAAAACTTGTATGTATGCATATTGATATTAAGCATACTGCCATTTCAAACCTTTTTATTTTCATCCACGGTGAATTCATCCAACTTGGTCAGGGCAGGATCAAACCCAATCGGCCACTTTCCTGTATGAAAGGGAGCAGAAACACTTTGTGGTAACCCAGTTAAAAAAAAAAAAAAAAAAAAAAAATTTAATAATCACGAGAACTTTACCTTTGTAGTAAATGTAGTTGAGGAGATACAAGACTGTGCTTGAATTCAGGCCGTCGACCAGTTTGTCGATCCTTCCATTGGTTTTATCTGAAACGTACTTATTGATGGTATTGGCAGCATCTGTGGCTTTGGTGAACTCGACACTGAAGTACTCGGCAAAGTAAAACTGCTTTAAGGCACGCAGAAACTCAGGCTGAGACTTGAACAGGTTGTCTACAAACACAGCAGTACCTGCAGTGATGTCTTCACGTGCCTGTTTGCTTTTAACAATTCTACAAAAGGCTTCGTCTACATCACTTTGGGACAGTTGGAAGTCGTTGAACCCCAGAACATTGAAAATCTGTTGGTGGGTCTCTTCTCGTGCCCCAACAGACAAAGCAGCCAAGGCCAAAGATACACAAATAGGAGAGAAGAAGATGTTTTGGCCTTGAGAGTCAGAGGGCTCTGATAATTCCCTGTACAGACGGAAGGCAAACTCATTGTTGGCTGATATCACCATTGTCAATCCATCGTTGAAGCGGTCCACTGTAGTGTCTTGGACATGGCATGGATCATGAGCACCTCTTCCCACACAGACCACTGCTGACAAGATCCAGAGAACCACAGTTGCACAAATCATGATGAGCTGAGAGAAAAATGCAATGTTTGAGTTACATCACTTGTCACAGCAATAATTGTAAAATCCTTGATGCATTCTCTTTGTAAGAACTAAACAGACATGGTGTTTTGTCATATTTGCAGGCTTTATATGTAAATGAGAATGTCAAGCTTTTAAGAGCGCACAAAAAAAAAAAAAAAAAAAAAAAAAAAAAAACACCTTGATCATAGAGTTCCTTGAGTTTTCAAAATTGCTGGGTTACACAGCAGCGATTTTATAATTTAAAATTTGATCTGTCTGGTTTGATTAGATCAGAACTATATATTGTATGCAGTCCTTTGACACACCCAGTTAATGAACAACATGCACATCACAAAACATGAATACAAAATAAAATAACAAAAAAAAAAAAAGACTGTTACAATGAGATGACAGTTTAAATCTATTCAAGTTTTGCATGTGTAGGTAAGGTGCCTGAATTATTTAAACTCTCTTGGCTTATTAAAGTTTAAAAAAAAAAAAAAAAAAAATCCTTCTCTCATATCCATAAAAACACAAACATTTTACAATAAAGCACAACTTCTTACCATAAACCAAACAAAATGTGGAGCTGATGAACAGATGAGCAAACAAGACCCTATTTATAAAAACACTCAGTAACTCAGCCAACCAGACACAGGTGAAAATTATCAAGACAATCAAAGGCAGAACTGGGGCCATGAAACAGGAATCGGATTCCACTCATTGGGATTACAGAGCAAGGGGAATTGTTGTTCTTTGTCCTTTGCTCGCAAGGATCTTTAGCAATACAAGCTACTGGCGGTGAGACATAATCTGAATTGTGAATGAACCTGAATGAGTAGTAGTAACGGGTTATCTGAGGAGGAAGAAATGAACTGGACACCTGAAAATGTAAGAAAAAAAAGTAGAAGGGGAAACAGGGCGGACATTCAAGTGATGGGAAATAGGAGAGCATTAGAATGTGATGATTGACAATCACCAGATGTTAGAAAGAGGGTGAATTTAAAGCAAGTTTAAAGAAGGGAATGATACAGTGGCAGCTGGCCAATAGAAGGCGCTTGGGTGCCGCCCCACCACTCACCACTCATCACATTACCTTGAATAGAACATAAAAAATTAAATAAAAATGAAATAATAAAATTAAAATTTTCTAA
>NC_056505.1:28860475-28881979 GCF_014905685.2 Nematolebias whitei
TGTAAGATAAATATTTTATAGTTAATGATGAGTAAAGTTGTTTCTTTTAAAAACGTTATCTCTGATTGATGACATATTTCTGCCCTGGGGGCAAAAATCTTTGCCCATAGACTCTTGTTAAAAGTTGTACATGTGCAGTTAGCTCCTTTTCATTGCAAGATATAGGACCATTCTGGGCGCTGCTCTCCTGCGCCCAGAACTTATTGCACGGTACAGATCGTGCTTCCAGTCTGGAACAGATCGTAGACATTCACAATCAAGTTATGTATGAGAAAGGCTAGGCTAGCTGTTGCAGGTAGGCTTTAAGCCACTAAACACACTTTGTCTAATGCCTACATTGCCATTTCTGACTGATAAAACAGAAACAAACTCACCAGTTCCCACTGTTTGAATACACAGTCAGCTGAAGGGTTTTTTTTTTTTCCCACAAACAGAGACATCTAAAAGTTGAGAGGCATATCATTCAGAAATAGCAAACAGGCATTAGATAAAGGGCTTTCGATGGTTTAAAGCAGACCTGGGCATTGTACGGCCCTAGGGCCACATGCGGCCCTTTGGTTGACTCTCACCGGCCCCCGTAAGGGGAATTACAAAATACATATGTAAACAACCTGACTTTAACATTTCCATTAAAGCCCAACAGAGACTAGACTTCTCTCACTAAACAAGAAAAAAGAACTGAAAAACACCAAATGAGATGTTTAGACTACAAATGTAGGCACGTAAAGAACCGGGACTCGAAATCACAGTTCAGTGACGATCACTATTATATGAGGTTTCAAAATATTTGGAGTACAAAGACAATATTGTGATATATTTACAAAGCTAAGAACTTTTTCCAACAGTATATAAAACTCAAAATTAGTTTTGGGGTGAATGTGACTGAAAATGATCACTAATATAACATCACAAATGGTAAAAATGTTAACAGTTTACCATTGTACTGGGAAATTTAACTGAATAAATGACATTTTGTAAGGAAACCTCGCTTTTTCGTTGCTTAATCATAACAAATACTCTTACCAGCTTGTTAAAACAGTGCTATGTACTGCTTTTAATAATGAAATACTAATATTATGCAGTATTGAGTTAAGTTGAAATCAGGTCTCTCTTGTAAATGAGTCCTCGAGGCTCAATGGGATTTACCTGTCTAAATAAAGGTTGAATGAAAAGGTCATTTGTGCCAGCCCTCCACAATATTTGTTGTTTCTCATGTGGCCCTATGGAAAAAAATAATTGCCCACCCCTGGTTTAAAGCATACCTGCAGCCAGCCTGATTGTGAGTGTCATTGCACCATCTGTTCCTGGACAAAAAAAAAAATCTGTTCTGGAACCGGAAGCACGATCGGTACCGATCGGTACTGTTTGCGTTCGACGGTGCACCCAGGAGCAGATCTGCGCCCAGAATCTTCCTATCTCTTGTAATGAAGAGGAGCTAACTGCGCATGTACAACTTTTAACGAGAGACCATGGGCTAAGATTCTTGCGCCCCCAGGGGCTGGAACTACGTCATTAGTCAGAGACAATGTTTTTGAAAGAAACAACTTAACTCATCATTAACTATAAAATATTTATCTTACAAGACTAAAAAAAACATACATATATTTCAAAATATTTTCCTTTTTTTTTTAAGTCTTCAGCGTATGAGTGGTGAGTATGGTGAGTGGTTTGGGTGGTGGGGAGGCGCCCTAGTGCCCTCTATTGATGAGCAGCCACTGCGTAAATGTTTTATTGGGCAGCATGGTGGTGCAGAGTTGCTGCCTCTCAGTGAGCAGGTTGCCCCAGTTCAAATTCCGGCCATGGGCCTTTCTGGATGGAATTTGTATGTTCTCTCGTTGCATGCGCAGGTTTTCCCTGGGTACTCCGGTTTTTTTCCAGACCAAAAACATGCATGCTAGGCTGATTGGTAACTCTAAATTGTCCCTAGGTGTGAGTGAGAGAGTGAATGGTTGTTTGTCTTGTTTGTCTCTATGTGTCCCTGTGATGGACTGGAGACCTGTCCAGGGTGTCCCTCGCCTCTCGCACAGTGAGGGCTGGACATGGGCACCAGTGACCCCCACGACCTGAAAAGGAAAAAGTGGGTAAAGATAATGCATGGATGGATAAATGTTTTATTTTGAAGGGCACAAGAAGAACAGTTCTTTGGGATTTAGACAACTAGACAGAGATAATGTATAACTTATGTTATTATGCAGCCAATCAAAGCAGGATTTTCCAGAAATGAACATTCACACTGATTTTTCCTTTATGACAGGTTCACAGGAGGTAATGGCTTCCAGGAGTCTAAAGCAGGAGCTGAGGAGGCAGAAAACATGACACAAGAATGGACAAGGTGATTTTTCATTTTTCTGTTAAATGGAGGCAGGACATTATTTTGGGTTCCCAAAATAATACATGTAAAATTAAGATAATAATTGTCCATACCCTCTCTACAGGACCCCACTTGAAAATATTTGAACTTTGCTTTATCCATAATTTTCAGTATTCCTCCTTCACTTCTAATGGCAGCCGTAATGCTGTTTACACTTTCACCTTTCGGTATCTCTGTGTGTTTAAACTGCAACAAGACAAAACAATCTCCTTCAGCCCTCCTCCTTCCCGACACTTTCTGTATACGATGGATGCCATGGTCGGCCTTGGTATTGGGTTCACTAGCACAGCCCTTCCTGTCTTTGTTGGTTTATTTAGGGTTGCACGCCTTCATCAGCCAGGGGCACCCTTGTATGCGACCCTTGCTCCACAGACCTGCGGTTAAATACTGGACTCCATATCACACTTGAGCACCAACTGAGGTTAAAAGCATTTATCTTGAAACAAAAGCACAGAGGGAAGGTTTTATTGGCTTTCAAGAGTGTCATTCACAGAAACTGGATGCTCTTTAACAGGAAGGTGGAGGGGAGCCTTAAGGATTGGGGTTTGGTGGACGAGTCTTAACCTGTTCTCTCATCTTTCATTCATGCAGAATAAAGGTTACCACTGATCTAAATGTACAACACGTTGTAAAACTGCATTAGAAGAAACAGAGTTATGATCAACTGAATGTGTTACCTAATCACAAAATATAATTAGATCACCTAGGGAAACTCTTGATGCTGAAATAGTTCCTGCAGAGAGACTACTTGGCAGCGAGCTCAAGGTCAAAGAATTTGTGATGGCCGGGGTCTTTTCAGGGATAAGCTGTGCAACTAAAAGCAGAGTGACAAGCTTTCACGTGCCCAAAAGGCAAACAGCTCTTAGCATTCCAGCGTGGAAGACACACCAATCTATTCACAGGCAAAGCAAATGGCGACTCATCGCTTCGCTCATCCTGACATGTATTGTGGACGGAGGGTGGTTGTGTGTGTGTGTGTGGGGGGGGGCTTCTGGCAGGAATGATGCCTCACCTGTCAGAGACAAAAAAGCCCTGTGGCCATAACAAACTCTGATGGGACAGATGCTTCCCGTAGACAAACATGAAACAAAAAGAGTCAGAGCAGGAAAACCTCCTAACACACAAAACACGTGTCAGCAAAGGTAATACATTTACAAGTCACGCAATCAAACATTGGAAGAAAATTTCCTCTACTGCAAAAACAGGCTGAAGCATCACGTTGAATCTTACTTCCACTGTAATTTCCTCCTTGTACGGTGAAGACACGCTAACCTAACATGAAACTATAATTATGATAGAGCTCGGCGTAGTAAGAAGTTTCAGAATACAACAAAGTCCATGCTCAATAATCCAGGTATAAAATCCAACACTTTTCAGTCAGGTCATCTGGACAGTTATTTTTTGGTGCTGAAACGTTTCGCCTTCAATCCGGAAGTCTTCATCAGTCAAGGAAACACACAACAAAACTGATTCTTCCCACAACAGCTTACTCCAAAGTGGAACAAACCAGTTCTGCTTGTGATAAGATGGTCTCTTTGGTACGCCCCTCCTGCATCAATCTTGACTGATGAAGCCTTCCGGATCGAAGGCGAAATGTTTCAGCACAAAAAAAGAAACTGTCCAGATGACCTGACTGAAAAATGTAGGAAGTTTCAGAATGTTTCATGTGAACCTTTAAAAACCTTTACGTTGCCTTCAGTTTCACATTCAAATGGTCAGGACCTGTTCTTTTAGAATTTTGTTTTTAGTTTTTGTTCATAATATTTTGTGTGTTATATTCAGCTTCATTTAATATTTTACAATCTTTAGGTTTAGTTTTGTTATTTGTGTATTTCTGGGTGTTCCTCTGTGTCAGCTCCATTCAGCTCAGGTGTCTTCTTCCTCTTCAGCCTGGTCTACTGAGTCTGTTTCCACATCAGCAGAGCATCATCAGACAGTTTTCTTTGCGTTACTCAAGATTATCTTTGTGCTTTTTCTGTATGTTTGCTCTTTGCTGCTACATCAGCGTTTTTGTTTTGTCTGGGTCCAAACCTCCAACAAACCATGACAATATGTTATTTATGAAGAATGCTAGTTATTTACAAGCTCACTGCAGCTCTTCCAGTACAGCCTGAGGCACTTCCTGCACGGATATCATCTCATTTCTACAAACATAAGTTTGTAATAGAAAATGTGTGACAGTGCAAAGATGTAAAAGTAAAGTTTGCATAAATGACTGAAGTTTTTAGGATTAGACTTGTTTTATGATGAAAGAAATCTCCTTTGACTTGACTTCTCTTTGACCACTTGCTAAACATCAGTTCAATCAGAACCGAGCTCTGTTCCTTCAAAATGAAGTTGTTCAAAGCACCTCCTACAACAGACAAGACAATAATTTTTCAGGAGTTTGACCATAAACTCCCACTTTAGACAATCTAAGGCTAACGAATTATTAAAATGCATTTTATTTGTATTTAAGTCAGATTTGTTTGGAGTTCCTATCAGAAAAAGCTACTGGAAATAATAATAATAATGTGCTATGTGTTGTCATCAGTGAATGTTTCCATACAATGGCAAAATTGGCTCTCTGCTCTTAATCCATCGCACCTGGGATATATTCAGGTGGAGCGATGGGCAGCTATTGAGGATGCCCAGGGAGCAATTGGGGATAGGGTCTCCTTCTCAGAGACACCACAAGATATGTAGTGACGGGGGATTGAACCTGGGACTTTTGGGTCCCGAGTCAGCTGCACTGCCTCTAACCCATCTCAGCCCCAGTGACTGTCAGGCACCAGACCCCACCCCCCCCACCCCCAACACCCCGGGCAAGATTATAAAACCAGCACATAAAATGTGTGTTTCATAGATGTGAGGTGTCTTCATTAATCCTGTATTTTGTTTGCTCTAGTAAAAAAATAAAAACATGTTTGAACAATAAAACAATACCATTTTTTGGGCAACAAGATATGTTATTTTTGTCGTATGTATTTTTTATAGTATTTTCCTCAGTTAGTATTTCTGCAAAGAAAGAAGCAAAAAACTGTAAAATCATTTATAAGTTGGAGTCATGAACAAAATGTTTGTAACTTCAGAAGTTGTTCGTGGACTTCAGAAGGAACAAACACACCTACCCCCCCCCCCCCCCCCCCCAAAATAAAAATAAAAAAACAGGAGGATCTGTGGTGGAAGTGGTCTCCAGCTACAAGTACTTGAGTGTTCACCTGAATGACAACCTCAGCTGGAGCAACAACACCACCAGCCTGATCAAGAAAGCTCATCAGAGACTCTACTTCCTCAGGCGGCTGAAGCGAGCTGGTCTGGGAAGCTCAGTCCTCACCTCCTTCTACAGGTGTGCAGTGGAGAGCATCCTGTGCTCCAGCATCAACGTGTGGCATGGAGGCTGCACAGCTGCAGAAAGAAAAGCTTTGCAGAGAGTGGTGAAGGCTGCACAGAAGATGTTGGAGTCAGCCTCCACACCATCACAGACATTTACACCTCTAGATGCAGGAAGAGGGCCACCTGCATCATGAAGGACCCCACTCACCCAGCACACACACTTTTTGCCACACTCCCCTCAGGAAGGAGGTTGAGGAGCATTAAGTGTAGAACCACTAGACTGAGGAACAGCTTTTACCCTGAGGCTGTTAGACTCATGAATCTCTAACCAGAATAATCACTGTGAAAAAAAAATCACATCATGTTGCTGCTGATCTGTGTCATGTTGCTGCTGATCTGTGTCATGTTGCTGCTGATCTGTTTCATGTTGCTGTGTTCATTTGTGCTCATCTGTTCACACAGACTCATGTTCGTACTGCTGTTGAGCGTATTGTTGTTATGCTATTAGTGCTTAACATATTTTTAGCTGATGTTTTTCTTGGTTCATATCTTAGATCTTATTACTGTTTTTCTTTATATTTTATTGTGAGATGTAACTGGGACCCTGTGTACACAATCTCGTTCCACCACATGTAACAAATGGTTACGAATGGCAATAAACACTCTCTGACTTAGACTCTCTAACTATTGTAACCTGGTTTATCCAGGCTTAATTTATTATTATTTTTTTTTTACATTAAAAGAGCTACCCCATCCATAATTTTTAAGAACTCTAACATTTTGTGAACTTTCTAAACAACACAAAAAAAAAAACAAACAAAAAAAAAAACTGCTTAAAAAGAACATTTAGCTCCTATTTGGCCACATGATCATCAGCTTTTTGGCTGTAAACAATTTTGTGTCTTTAAATGATGATGATATATAAATTAACAGAAAGGCTGCATCACTAAACATGTTCTGAACATTTTCTTCATAACTAAGTATTTCAGATGTTTCTGTTCAGCTACTGTCAGTATATCCTGACTGTTTCCTGATATAAACCAGAAATATAATCCATATTATGCATTCTTCATAAAGTCTCAGTCAATAAACCTCTTGCACTAAGAATTGTAATAATTTTGCACCAAGAAGAAGCAGGAAATCTACAAATTATTTCTCAAAATAATTATTCTGCAGTTGTTTCCAATCAAGCTCCAGACAAGTGCATTGTTCAGAGTGGGCGTTTGGCAGCAGACCTGTAAATCATACTCTGCTTTAGTAAGGAGCGGACAAGCTGCTAATTTCTGCAGAAAAAAAAAACAGAAGAGGGAATCCAATTGTTTTTGCCCCCCTGCCCCCCGCCCTCTCCCTCTGCGGCTATCAGCAGGTCTCTGGAGAAGAGCTGGTTTCCGTGAACGTGATGCGGAGATGTTTCCTGTGGCTGGTCTGTCTGCTGCTGATTAGAGCCCATCCATCAGCAGGACCTCCATCGAGCAGAGGAGAGGGCACTGGTCAAATCTCTCAGACTTGGCCTTCGTGTGTTCAAGCAGCAGAGTCACAACGGGTCCACGCCCTGCTTCTCCACCCATAAGTGGTCCAATAAACCCTTGTAGCTGGAGGATTATTTTAGGTATTGGTTCACATCTGGATGAACACAATAGAGAATAAGGGATTGAGGGCCAAGATTAAAAAAAGTGCCTCGTCTCCAAGTGACTGTCATCTCCTTTTCTAGTTGCTCAGCAGTGCCGCTGCTCTTCTTCCTGCTGCTCCTTGTTAAAACCCCCACAATAGCAGGATGACACCAGTTTAAAGAAGGCAGCTGAGTGGGCCCCCACTTACCATGTCCTCTGTCCCCATCACTTTCTTTGACCTCCAGTGTACTTTGTAGGACGTAAACAGGAGGTGGCTGAAGAATCCTCCGTCCGTGGGCAGGCAGAGAGGAAACCCCTCAGGGTCTGGAGAGTGAACTCTCCGGTGGTCAGCTGGTCGACCTGAAGGCAGCACCGGGCTCTTGTTGCGTCTGATGAACGGTCGGGCCTATTGTGTCGGACATTGTTTGTGGATGGATGTCAAAAACAGCGTGACCTCGCATGAGAGTGGGGGTTTTCTCCTGTGTTGGCACTCAAAAGTTGTCCGGTATTAAAAAAAAAAAAAAAAAAAGCACAAAGCTGCATGGAGACAAAACAGGAAAGATTTCTTTTGAACACAAGTGCCAAGTAATGTCTTCAGATGGTCAGGCCATCATGCAGTGGAGGATCCTCCCTTCTTTAAAAAGAAATCCCACAGGTGAGAAACTGTGCGTGTAAAAAAAACAATTGCTTTTCTTTCATGTGTTGTTTTTAAAAGCTGAATAAGTCGTCACATGATTTTGTGTAACATGGACTCAAGCTCAGCGTTTCAACACAATGTTTTGTTCTACATCTATGTAATGAGTCGCATCAAAGGTAGAAATGTAGCCAAATTTATGCCACACTTTGACTTTAGCCTTCTTGGTTTTAAAGGGCCCCTTGCATTGTTGCGTTAGTGTGGCTGTAACATTCCTCAAGTGTCAGAGCAGCCCTCGTACTCACCTCAACCTGTCAGGCTAATGGTGGGACAATGGCCAGGTCAACTGGTCTACACTGCTGTCACTACAGGCTACAGAAGCCATCACTCAAGTTTGACCTCTGACCTCAGAGGCACAGCCTAAAAGGCACCAATAAAAACCTGCCAGCATCAACGGATCATCAGTCAAACAGCTAATTAACATAATTCAGTAAAAACCTTAATGTGTAGTTTTTTCTATACATTTTTGGAGCAAAACAAATATAAGTCATTTGAAAAACTGGTTCGGAAGACCCTCTTGTCAAAAGTTGAAGATCATTTGGACCCACTTCAATTTGCTTATCGTTCACATAGAGGAGTGGAAGACGCAACAGGAACTCTTTTAAATATAGTTTTAAACACCTTGAAGGTATAAAAACCTTTGTAAGATTGTTTTTTATTGACTTTTCATTTGCTTTTAACTGTATTCAGCCCCACGTTTTAGCAGAGAAATTACAATGTCTGTATCATCTTGACTCCGGCCTCATATAAATGTGGACTTTTTAACTGTTCGGTCTCAGCGGGTGAGGGTTAATGGGGTCCTCTCTGATGTCCTTCTGTCCTCTACTGGTTCCCCTCAGGGCTGTGTTCTTTCGCTTCTTTTATTTATATTATACACAAACGACTGTCGCAGCCATTTCCCTCAGCGTCACATTGTAAAGTTTGCTGATGACTCTGTCATCCTGTCCCTTCTGAGCAGTGAGGACCCAGACCCTGGGCCTGTGATTGGGGACTTCACGGAATGGTGCGAGTCTTCCTTTTTAAAGCTAAATGTTTCTAAGACAAAGGAGATGGTCATTGATTTCAGAAAAAAATCTTCAGTTGCAGCTCCCGTGGTCATTAACGGTGAAGCTGTGGAGATGGTGCAACAGTATAAATACCTAGGAACTGTTCTTGATGATAAACTGACCTCTGACCTGCATGTGAACTCCCTTTGTAAAAAGGCCCACCAAAGGATGTATTTTTATCGGAAGCTTTGTGGTTTTAATGTTGATTTAACTTTTATGAGAATGTTTTATTGAGTCTATTTTAACCTTTACCTTCATCTGTTGGTTTGGACTTCTGACATGTAAGAACAGGAGCAAACTCTCGGGGATTGTCAGGATGTGCAGCAAAACTGCTGGTATAGACCTACGGAACCTCGTTGACCTACACAAGGTGAGGTCAGTGAATAAGGCCAGGCAGATTCTGGCAGATCCTGATCACCCACTCCATGGTGAGTTCAGGTTGCTTCCATCTGGACGCAGGTTTCTGCAGCCCAGATGTAGAACCAACAGATTGAAAAACTCATTCATCCCTGTAGCGATCAGGTTTCTCAATGAACACTAATTTCAATACTGTTACTTTAATGCCTTAATGTCTTGTGTGTGTATATGTGTATATATATATATGTATGCGTATGTATATATGTGTATATGTGTGCGTGTGTGTATGTGCATGTGTGTGTATACTGTATGTACACATCTACTTACTGTGAAACTAATTGCCCCTCGGGGATAATAAAGATACTTGAACTTTAACTTGAACTTAAATATTTGGTTTTTAATGATGCTTGAACTATATTTTTCCAGAAATCGTCAGAATATTTAAGCCATTTTTCAATTCAATTCAGTTTATTTATGTAGCGCCAAATCACAACAAAGTTGTCTCAGGGCACTTTACAGGAACATTCACATACATAAAAGACAATTAGTAAAGTTCTCTAAGGAATCCAGCAGACAAGTTGAATCTTGGCTTCGTTGCAGTCTCCCATCCTGAGCAAGCACAGTGGCAACAGTGGAAAGGAAAAACTCCCTTTAAACAGGAAGAAACCTCCAGTAGAACCAGGTTCAGGACAAGCGGCCATCTGCTTTGACCAGCTGGTTGAGAGGACAGGAAGGAGAGACAGACAAACATAGAATGGTAGGTCCAGGTATAAGTCCAGGTGTACCTGAAAGACAAAAAACACATGTTAAGGATAGAAAAAATAATTACAAATACAAAACAGGTTGAGCAGAGTAAGACAGTATCAGAGTGAAAAAGTAAATGGTAAATGGACTGTTCTTATATAGCACCTTTCTATCTTATCGAGATACTCAAAGCGCTTTACAATCTGTGTCCTCATTTACCAATTCATACAGCACTCTGCTAAAGAACAATCAGTGATTTATCACATTCATACATCGATGGGACACACATCGGAGGCAATGAGGGGTTCAGTGTCTTGCCCAGGGACACTTCGACATGTGACTGCTGGTGGATTCGAACCCCCAACTCTTGCATTGGAGGACGACTGCTGTAACCACTCAGCCACAGCCGCCCTAAAAAAAAAAATAAAAAAAATAAAAGTGTGGTCAGTTTGTTCTCCAGCAGTCTAAGCCTATAGCAGCATAACTAAGGGACAGCTCAGGAAACCCAAGCCGACCTGAACTATAGGATTTAGCAAAAAGTCTTAATCCCAGTCTTAAAACTGGACAATGTGTCAGCCTCATGGACAGAAACTGGAAGTTGGTTCCACAAGAGAGGAGCCTGATAACTGAAATATCTTCCTCCCATTCTGTTTTTGGAAACTCTAGGAACCAAAGGTAAACCTGCAGTCTGAGAGCAAAGTGCTGTTAGGAAAATATGGAACAATACTAATAAAAGTAATAAAAGATGGAGCTAGGTTGTTGAGAGCTTTGTAGGTTAGAAGTAAGATTTTGAATTTAATTCTGGATTTGACAGGGAGCCAATGGAGAGAAACTAAAACTGGAGAGATATGATCTCTTCCAGTAACTCCAGTTAAGACTCTGGCAGCAGCATTTTGGATCAACTGAAGACGTTTTAAAGAAGTATTTGGACACTCAGATAACAAACCGTTGCACTTAATATTTTATTTTTACACTTAAAGATTCAAAAGGAACTTAGTTTATTGTATCTGAAATGATCAATCCCTGTGCATTATTTTTTTAATGTATTTCCATGTAGTTTTAAAGTGTAAGTTGTTCATATTTTAATAGGCTCATATTTCCAAATATTTTTTTATGAAGCAAAAGTAAAAACTAATAAGTCTCTGAAGAACACCAACTTTACCAACTTTATTGTGTGCCACATGAAAACCACAGCATCCAGTTTGTGTATATATATTATTTCTTATTTAAATAGTTTAAATTGACCACATGTAAGGATATTTCTTTACATAAAGTGATGTGTTTGGTGTATCTTGGAGCATCCCGCCCTTGATGGACATCACTTCACCATCAAACCAGTAACCTCATAATTTATCCAAGAATTTCTAAAGATACAGACTCTAGGACTTTCTTTATTCTTTTAAAACATTTATTTTTGTTGTCTAATACCACCTTTCTTTCCTTCACATGGAAACAGTTAGACCTTTTTGCTATTATAGTTTATATTAAACTTGAAAATTTGCTATTTTAATTGACAACACATCCGTAATTTATTTAAAATCAGAAGTTATGACAAGCTCATTTTCCCCCTATGATCAGGTCGTGTTATATTTTTACTTTACAGACTATTTAGATTTTCTGCAAAAAGGACTTAATTGTGTGTTTTGTTTTGTTTTTCTGTTTTCATTACAGTTTAGTTATGATCACCTTATCCAGATAACTTTGAGGAGAAAGAAGGAGGAAAATGTGAAAAACACATTTTGTTTTTTAGATTAGAGTTCAGTGAAAACGTTGTGAAAAAAAAAACAACCTAAAAACATCTGCATGGTAAGTCTTTCTGGTTGCCATCAAAGTTTGTGTGAAACTGAAAAATATAAAGTTCCGCTGCTGATGTATTTTACCAAAAGACAAACTACCAACCTGGCGTTTTAAAGAATATTTGAGAGATTATCTAAACCAATGAAACTTTTCAGCCATCACTCGTTGCTGTCAATCCTTTAAGTACACAAATACTTATTCAAACTAACTGAATCTTTGACCTGCTGGTTGAGTTACAAGAGAAGTCAGGATATTGCTTGAATATTTCATCTTTGCTGCATCGTTAATTTCACAGCAACAGTGAAACTTGTAGAGCTGGGAGAGCATCAAGGTCAGGAAGATCTGACCTCTGAAGATCATAAATGTCCAAATGAAGTTCAATAACAATGCATCAATGAGGTAAATAAGGTCAAGGTTTTTTATTGTCATTTGCATCTCATGTGGTACATGAGGTGGAATGAAATTGTGTACACAGGGTCCCAGTTACACCCAACCATGGCAAAAATATAAATTGTAAAAAGAAATAATAAATAAGGGTCTAAGATATAAACTAAGATATACACAAAACGAACGGCAAACGGTATGCTAAAAGATCTAAGATATACGTTAGTCACTAATAGTGCAAAACAATACGCTGAACAACAGCAGCACGAACATGAGTCTTTGTGGGTGGATGAGTATGAATGAATGAACACAGCAGCATGAAATAAATCAATAGCATGAGATCAGCAGCATGGACAATCAGCAGCACATATCAATGATCGAGTGACTTTACAGTGATTTTTTTTTCCCACAGTGATTATCCTGGTTAGAGATTCATGAGTCCAACATCTTCAGGGTAGAAGCTGTTCCTCAGTCTAGTGGTTCTACACTTAATGCTCCTCAACCTCCTGCCTGAGGGAAGCGAGGTAAAAAGTGTGTGTGCTGGGTGAGTGGGGTCCTTCATGATGCAGGCGGTCCTCTTCCTGCATCTGGAGGTGTAGATGTCTGTGATGGTGGGGAGACTGACTCCAACAGACTTCTGTGCAGCCTTCATAATAATTAATAAATAATTCAGTGTGCGTCAGGTGATGGACCTGAACTCCTTCAGAGCTGTGCTTCTGTCAAAAACTTCAGAGTATGTTCCTCATTACGTGGAATAAAACACTAAACTTAAAAGTTATTTGACACAGCTGCTTTTTAACACCCTTCAGTCCAATGTTAGAGTTCAGCTGAGTATGGGTCGTGTTGGAAACACTGAAGAACTGACACAGGAGCTCCCAGAAATCACTTTGCTGCTCTGACGGAGGAAAAGAAGGTTGAAGAGTAGCTCAGGTCTTCCCAGCTGTGCTGCTCTGAAGTAGGAAATGAGAGGCAGGCTTGGAGAGATTTATAGCCCTCACAATAAATTTCACAGGAAGGATTACAGCGTTACATTGTGAGAGTGGATATATTAGTGGCAGCGCCGGGGGACTCCTGTGTTAACAGCCTGGACACTGATGCTGTTATTGTTGAGCAGACGCTGAACCGTGAGGAGAGCAGAGATCCTCTGTAGATCAGATCCAGGTCTCAGAGGCAGACACTGAGATTTCCTCTGTGCAGTCCAGCTGCTGCCCGTCGTTCCTGAGAGCCTCTGAAGTTACAGCCAGCTGGCCCCGCAGATCAACTTTCTGTGCAGTGCTGGGCTTCACTCAAATAAAAAATAAAAATACAAATGACTCTGTAGGTTGTCGGCAGGGTAACAAAATGATCCTAAAGAGGAGACTCCTTAAAACCATCAGATCTGAGCAACATCCCCACTTTTCCTTCATGTATTTCTCATTTTCTTGCATAACTCTGGATGTTTTTACACCGTACCTCCCATTCCATGTCAGCGTCTAATTCTGATGGTCCGCGGACTGACACTGAATTCTTTGGCATGGAGCAGGAAGGTAGACTGACTTTTCACACAATGTTTTATCACACAAAATACAACCAGCATGCAGTTAGCCAGTGGTGGACAAAGTACTCAGTTCTAGTATTTAAGTAAAAGTATTGATACTCATGGTCAAATCTTATTCAACTACAAGTAAAAGTTGCTTAGTAAAAAGTTTACTCAAGTTAAACTACTGAAATACTTACTTTTTACAATACTTATGTATTCAAAAGTACATGCATAAAAAAAAATACTCAAGTATTTTAAAGTACAAATTATATTTTCTAATATCATGTTCAATATCAATATTCTAATATTCTAATATCTAGTATATTCTCTACTACTGCAATTAGCTGCAAAGTGAGGACATTCATTTGTGCCATGGAGTTAAAGTCTCATGCTCCAAAAGTCAATATTTTGTACTATATTGTCTAAAATCCACAGTTTTACATACAGCATGATAGTAAAAGCATTTGACTCAATGCAGATAATATATTTGTTGCATGAATGTGGGTTGTCTCATCATATGTACTCCGGTCCGGTGCTCATCACGGTGCGAGGGGAGGGCAGTAGCTGCAGAAGCTGTTTGCGTGACCTGATGCTGGCCTCTGACCAACACCCAATGGGAGGAAGGGTTAGTGGCAGGAGGCAACAGCCTTCTTGACAGCTCCTGCTGAGAGGAGGAGACGAGGCTCCTCTAATTCCCATCAGATTGGATTTATCCAGGCGAAGACGCCACCTTTAACGCTGTACATCCCCACTGCACAGAGGCCCCTGTTTGACCAGAAGAGCCCTGCTAATAATTTAGACCAAACATGTCTCAAGGGTCAGAAGCAGCTCTTGAGCCTGTATCTTACAGGGCTACAACTGTTATAGTATGAATATGGAACAAGTTACGTTAAAATAACATCAAAAATTGTGTTGTGCAAATTTATTTGCACAACACAATTTTCCTCTCCGAACTCCTTTCTGTAGGCTACAGTTTGTCTAATTCTAGAGAGCTAGAGTTTTATTTTTGGCTTATCACATGCTGGTGGGATGTTGTGTTTTGAGGTTTTCCTCTAAATAAGTCAGTGGGCCTCGCTCCTTTTCTGCCCCATGATCTATTACTATGTGCAAACGTTGTTCAGTGGGATTCCAAGTGAACATTTACAGATTTTCTTGTAATTCTGGGTTTCTAACTAGTCCCTATAGTTGCAGCTCAGTGAGACACTATAGCTTTATACCATTTCTATCCTGAAAAAAAGTATTTGGATGATGAATCTGAATCTAATCTGTGGATGGAAACTTTTGGTCAGAATTAAATTATATTTCTCCAAACTGAGTTTGTTCAAAGAGCTTTCTACAACAGATAAGATATTTACTGTTAATGACCTTTCCTCAGAACCCCACTACATGAGATAGGAAGGATCACTCTCAGATTCTCCTTTTTTTGTGTGTGTTATTAGTTTTTGTGCTGCAGAAACAGATTTTAGATACATGTTCAAGAATGTAAAGAATTGCTTGCAGTTGCAGTTTTTGGTGATGGTTTTATTCCAAGATCAGGTTTGTGCTTGCTGTGCCAAAACTTTTACCCCAAGCTACAAACTTAACATTGGAGAAAACACAGTGTGTTTCAGATTACTGGTACTTGCCTAATAACTACTGTGATTTCTGGACTATAAGCCGCTACTTTTTTCACACACTTTGAACACTGCGGTTAATTCATGGATTTTTTTTGGGGGGGCTAATGAGCGTCTTGCCACCAAAACATTGAGCTTTGTCACACCCACGTGTTCACATAGCTGCCCAATACACAGCACTCTTGGGGGGGGGATCGACTTCCTGGGAGACTACTGGATTTATTTTTTGTCAGCCATGTTACATGCACTGTTGAGAAAAAAAAAACAGCATTTGCTGTATTTGTGCGTGTTACTGGTACGTATTTAATTAAAAGTTTTAAAAAAAATATCTGTGTTAATATCTCATGTTACAACATGAACACCCGTTATAGACGTGCAACCTATTTATGTGAAATTTTAATTTCTTTTTAAATTTAGCAGGCACAGCTCATATTCAGGGGCGCTCAATAGTCCATAAATTACAGCATTTAAATTACTATTAAATTACTAACTACTATTATTATAATTATTAATTTAAATTACAGTACATACTCATTTCTTTTCCCATCTTAATAAGAGTCCCTTCAATTAATTGTGTCAATAAAGCTTTGAGGAAACAAAATGCTGACCACCCCTGATTTTGAGTTTTTGAGAAATGTCCAGCTAAGCTTGGAGATGTTTCCTCACACTTTGCATATGAGTTCTGGGAGACAAACGGGCAGCAACAAGCCTCAGGTAGCACACATAAGCATAATACTTAAGATGTTGTGTTTGGGGCACAATGCCTAAAGCAAATACTGCAGATCCCCAGAGAGATGAAGCAACAGGAGCTAAGCATTCGGGGGGGCCCCTGCAGGCAATTATTCTGGCATGCATGTACACACACATGAGGAGCGGCTAAAGATCATCCAGCCTGGTGGTGAACGGCTGGACTCCTCGGGCTCTGGTTCTTCAAACACGCCCTCTTCCTGTTTTCATAAGGAGAAAACAGGAGTAGAAACTGAAAGGAGAAGAGGAGACGCAGCAGGGTGAAGGTGAGACCACAGTATCATCACTCAGTAGCCAAGAGAAGGGCAAAAACTTGTGCAGATGATTGTGTTCAAATGAACGGGTGCTGACAGGATTATTGGATCGACAGAAAATGAACAGCTAGAACCCTAATAAAGAAAAAACTGAGCTGCATTTCACCTGGAAAAACAAAAAGGAGTCGCAAATTACAGCCACAGCCGAGAGAGAATGAAGACTTCTCAGGTTTATAAATAAAAATGAAGCAGTGTAAATGAAAGGCTTTATACTGATTTACAGGACTCTATCACGTTCGGCCATAATGTGGTGAACCCATAACGGGAGACTCCAGGCAAAAAGAAGGACTTCGTTTTAAATAAACAAAACAAAATGCTGGCGGGGCAACACACTTACTTTTTAAGGAGAACATGGAGGGAGACAGAACACAAGAGCCTTCACAGGACGATCCACGGACAAATGACAAGACACAAGGACGCTGAGTAAATAGAGACACTGACGAGACATGATGACAAACACCTGGGGTGATTAGAGACGGAGACAGGTGTGACAGGAGCTGAGCACAAGGAGCACAGGGGAGTGCAGGACAACAGACCCCCGCACAACACCATGAAATATAATAATAATAATAATGATAATAATAATAATAATGATAATAATAATAATGTGTTATGTATTGTCATCATTGTATTTTCCCATACAGCCATACAGTGGTGAAATTGATTCTCTGCATTTGACCCATTCACCCCCAGGTGGAGCAGTAGGCAGCTAGTGGGGGCGCCTGGGGTGCAATTGGGGATAGGGTGTGCTGTTCAGAGACACCACGAGATGTGCAATGACTGGGGACCGAGCCTAGGACTTTCGGGTCCCGGGTCAGCTGCCCCGCCTCTACCCCATCTCGGCCCCCATAGTGAAACCATCTAATATTTTTCCTCATTTGACATTCTGATTAGTCAAGTCAGATTTATTTACGTATATAGCACATTTAAAACGTTACGGTAATAAAGGCCGATATGTTAAAAAAGGACTTCCCACCAGTACCAGAGAATAAATGATCACAAAACCCTTAATATGCCATGAGTTTTATGCCCATCAAACCCTTTTCTGAACATTATGATATGGATCTGATCTTATTGATCTGAAAAGAAGTTACTTCCATCAGGGCAAAATGTGATGAAGAGGATCATTCATTGATTTTCAGTGATGTAACCCTACCATCTAAATTATACTCATCAGGCTTTCTTTTGGTCTTTTGTGCCTCACATGCAATCCTTACATGTCGAGCTTTCACGTTTTGTTTCACGTCTCAACACCAGAGTTAATGATTGTGGCATTAAAAAACGGACAAACCTTTCAAGTGTTTCCAACTCGCAGTGATTTCTCCTCTGTTGAACTAAACAGACTGTCCTGGATAAAAATGTAAAGAAAAATCATTAACGTCCTAGATTTTCTTGAACACAAGTATCCTGGAAAATAAATAGAATACATATAGTTTTGATGAAGACAATAAACTGATTTCAGTCCAGTGGATTGAACCATAGATCAGTCATTGGATTCAAACTCCAACCTGTTGAGTTGTCTTTGTTAACTATGTTGTCTCTCCTTATGAGCAAACCCTTAAAACGCTGCTTAAATCCAACAACAACAATATATATATATATATATTATGCATGTTACAGATAATAACTATGTTATTGAGCTTTGCACCCATTTGATCCCCCCTCACATTGAATCTATCCTTCAATCAGACATGAAAGTGCAGAGTAGGAGTGGCTCGCTGAGCTGATGACAAGCTTTTAGTGTTTAATTGTAACCACGACTGAATCGTATTTAAAAAATATAAAGTTTCATAAGATAAATCCAACATGACCATCAACAAAGTGTAACATATGAAACAGATGTCAGAATACCATTGAAGTTGAATAAAAAATAAAAATGAAACGTCCAAGAGAAGGGAAAAGTAAATGCATTGATATGGATAAAATTCAGAACAATAACATTTGAGTAATGGTCACAATTAACACTCAAGCCAAAGTTTGGGTGTTAACACCTGTGTTTTCTGTATAAAAGCTGAAAAAAAAACAAAAAAAAAACACAGCTGACTTTAACCAAGCGCTTTCATCCAGAGGCAGGAAGTGTGCAGAGGGCACATCCACAGCGTCATTTCACCAAGCGAGGGAAGCACGGGGAGATAATTGTATCAACATGAAAAGCTATGTGTGTTTAACTTTATGTAATGTAGGGCCTAATGTTCCACAGGTTGGAAAGAAAAGGGGAACACTTTGAAATCTTTAGCTGTGCTGCGTCTTCGTTCATCACAAATCAGACGAGTCGTTTGGAAAAGCCACTACTGTTTTCCCAGTTGTGTGTTACTGGTGTAAATTAAGGTTTTGCTGTGGGGAGAGCCTGTTGGTAAAACTGCAAACCCAAGCTTCAAACAGGAGAGTAATCAGTAAAGTAAAGTGTTGGGCTGTGTGAGTACAGTACTCGCCGGTCAGGCTGCTCCTGTCGACGCACAAGCAAATTCCTCATTAATATGACTTCTCCTTGGGGCCCCAGGATCCACGGCTCCCAGTCATAATTTCACCAATGAACTCAACACTAAACTCAAAGCACATGCTGGTACCAGCTCACATGGTGCGGTTTCCACTCAGCTCACATTCTGAGGAGAAGTAACAGAATTATTCAAAAGGGGGAAATCCAGGTCCTCTTGATTTTTATGAACCGCGCTGAGTGAACGGGTTTGTGTTGATCCAGTTTCTTCCCCACTCTGACATTTTCACCTCCGCTCAGAGGTGCATGAGGAGGGCCTCCAGGTCTGACCGCAGCAGCCTCTCCATGACATCAGAGTCAGATGTGAGGCCTGCAGGGCCACAGGAGGAGAAACCTGGACCCCTTCCACCTCAACATCTGGCTCCACTGGCACATGGCAGCTACTCATAGATCCATCCAACCAACACGCGAGTGTTTATCCCTGAATAAGCTACTGTATTTCTCACATACCCTGACCCACATTAGCACAAAAGAAAAAAAAGAAAAAGGTGAAAATGAAAAAGAGAAACAAGGGTAATGTTTAAAGAGGAAGAGTTCATGTAAAGTAATCCAAAAGAGAGATGAAAAAGTTAAGGTTACACAGAATAAATATCAAAATTTAATGTCAAAGTTATAAACACAGATCTGAAGTGATCTGTTAGGGCTTGTAGTATATTTTGGGAATGACTCTCGGCGGCAGCATCACCAAACTGTAGCCCCAAATCATTAAAGTTGGTTGAGTTATATCTATTTTTGTGTTTGATAAATTTGATTATCTGTCTTCCATCTTGAAAACTTCTGGCTCCCACAAAATTAATCAGACACTGAGGGCAATGATAATTTCTTTATTAGAATCTAGAACTGCGCCGCTCGGGGCGGCTGCATGCAGGAGCAGCTCTGGTACTTTCATTCTGAGTTATTGCTTTTGAAAACATTAATTCTTTTTTTTTTCTGGATGTAAATCACTTTTTTCAGATGATTATTTCCTCTGGTATCAGATGCTGTGCAGCTGGAAAGATTTGTACTCAAACTGTTAAACTTTTGGGCATTTGTTTTGATGTGTAACCATGGCAACAAGGTGTTTTTTTTAAACATCCAGGAGCAGCTGATTAACGTCTCAAAAGCTCAACTATCTTAACTACAGCCCCAAATCCCAAATGAGTCGAAAAGGAGGCGTCGTGGACGAATTCCCGTCAACCTGGTTGCGGTGCTCAAGTACCTGAACACCAAGATCCTGGAGCTGGTGGAAAACTTGTGACAAAGGGAGGACCAGGATCATCCCCCGGCACCTTCAGCTGTCTGTCCGTGGTGACGAGGAGCTCGGCAGACTGCTGGGAGGAGTGACCATCGCTCAGGGAGGAGTTCTGCTCGGCATTCAGGAAGTCCTGCTGCCCAGGAGAACTGAGAGGCCCGCCGGATCTGACAGCAAGCTGGATCTGGGTGGACAGATCGGTATCTGTGACCAGATTCTTCAGATTTGCTGCAGGAGATCCTTCCTGCCCACAGCGATCAGCATCTATAACAACTCTACAATGAAACCAGGATCATGAGCTATGACAACACTTAATTTCCCTTTGGGATTAATATAGTATTTTTGAACTGAATTGAAATTTTCTGAGAGTTTCATGAAAATCTGTGTAGTCTTTCGTGAGATATTTTGCAAACAGACAGACGAACAAACCCATGCGCACATACAGAGACACAGAGACAATTACATGATTAACGGTGGTGGACGACAATAAGAGTGAAACCTCACAGACTCTAAAATTCTCCCATCAAGCTTGAGCCCATCATTGTCTTTAAAACCTTCTAACCTCTGCTGGCAGCAGTACCTCTACCTTTAATAAAGTACTGGCCACTTGAGCATCCAGCACATGGCTCCTCCTGGGTGGCAGACCCTCTGTAAGATATAATTATTCACTGCAGGCCACAGCTAGCTTCATGCTTCAGGATGTACGTCGCCTGTTGTTCACATCTATTCCAGGCGTGCTGCTCCCCCTACTCTTCCTGTTCCCACGTCTTTGATCAATAATTCTGTGGTCATCAATATGTGCACCAGAGAGGGGCTCATTGTCGTCTAATTACAGGCCTGCTGCTCTCGGAGCCAGCGGCTGGGCGAGCGCGATTAAAAGTCAGCTGGGGTCCTGCTTGGGTTCCTACCAGTTCTTTCAGCTGGAACCAGCTGTTTGGGAACACAGCGCCCCCAAACAAAGCTGCCTTCATCTCGCTCCCGGCGAGGACCTCGCTGTGATCGACCACCTAATTTGGGGTGAAATTGAGAGCACCTGTGACATCTGCAGAGTTGAAACTTGGTTTGCACGAGCGGGCCTGCAGCCTCGCCGAAGAGAAGAGCCAAATATTGAGACAGTAGCTGAGAGTTTGATGAGAAGCAGAAAAAGCTGCTTTCAGACGAGTTGGGAGCCAAGATAAGTATTTATCTTGAATGAAACACAAAAACATCCGTGTGTGTGATTGTGTGTGTGTGTGTGTGTGTGTGTGTGTGTGTGTGTGTGTGTGTGT
>NC_056505.1:28881989-28888593 GCF_014905685.2 Nematolebias whitei
GTGTGTGTGTGTGTGTGTGTGTGTGTGTGTGTGTGTGTGTGTGTGTGCGCGTGTGTGTGTGTGTGTGTGTGTGTGCGTGTGCGTGTGTGTGTTGACTGTAGACCTCGCCCTTCCAGGGATAGTGCTGACAGCTTCTCGACGCAGCCCAGTGATCCCAGACTCTGCTTCTGTTTCACGTGACAACAATATTTTTCAAGAAAGCAAATTAGAAATAAAAATTGAAGTCAGAGATGAAAAATCGTAAAAAAAAATCAGAAAAATAATCAAATGATATAAAAAAATCTGCACAAATAAATGAAACTAGCATTCCTTTCAGAAATGCCCTTTCACTCAAGTTTTAAATAAAAGATCTCGCACACTTTGTAACAGTCAGAGTATGTGGTAGGGAAGACTCTCAGCTACTACCACGCCAGATTTGAGCTTGATTTCAATAAGATCGACTGAATGACAGTTTATTTTTCTAAGCTTGATTAGCTGTGATGACCAGTTTAAGTTGGGTTGACTCCAAACAGTATTCAGTTGTACATGCACATTTATTAATTACTTTTTGAAAGTCTCACATGAGTCTGTCCACTGGATCATGAGATATTTTGCTTACACACTGATGAGGTTGACTTTAACAGTTAATGACAAAACTGTAAACAGAGATTTTGCATGATCGGGGATACAAGCGTCTGACGATGACTCTCAACTACTAACGTGTAAAATTTTAGCACAAAGTCTGTCAACCTGACTGAGGTGCTGCCATTTTTGTGTTCACTAAGGCAGATTAGCTGTGGTAGCCGTTTTAAATTGTGTTGACCCCAAACGGTAATTAGATTTAAAGATGCATCACAGAAAGTTTCATTAAAATCCATTCACTGGTTCATGAAATATTTTGCTAACAGACACACAGAGGCATATTTGATTACATAATCGCCTCCTCTTCGCTCAGACATGCAATACAAAAAGTACATGCATGCATTATCTTTACCCGCTTCTTCCTTTTTGGGTTGCGGGGGTCACTGGTGCCCATATCCAGCCATCACTGTGTGAGAGGCGGGGGACACCCTGGACAGGTCTCCAGTCCATCACAGGGACACATAGAGACAAACAACCATTCACTCTCTCATTCACACCCAGAGACAATTTAGAGTTACCAATCAGCCTAACATGCATGTTTTTGGTCTGTGGGAGGAAACCGGAGTACCCGGAGAAAACCCACACATGCACGGAGAGAACATGCAAACTCCACCCAGAAAGACCCCCGGACCGGGATTTGAACCAGGAACCTGCTCACTGAGAGGCAGCAGCTCTACCAGTTGTGCCATCAAGCAAAATGATACAAATATTCATTGATCTACTGCAACATTTTGACAACCAGATGTGTTGTTTCTTTGGATCAGATTAAGACAAGCCTTCCATGTTTCTGTGTCCTCTCCAGAATAAACTAAAGACTTAAAGGTGCAGCAACAAAGAGGTTGTGCAGTAAACCTGCTGCGGTGTATAAGAGGAGCTTTCCTGAGGGATCTTACAGGAACCTCTCCGTTCTTTATCATCTTTCCTGCCATTATCACAGGCAGTGCCAGCTTTCCCTCCGTCTCCACGATCCGAGCCGCCTGCACGTCCTCCTGGTATAATTCCTCACTCCTTGGGCCCCATTTTCTCATACGTCCACCACCCTCCAAGGACATTCTCTTCTTATTAGACTGTAACTCACTCAAAAGCATCAGATAGCACCAAATGCTCCACTGTATATTTACAGAATGAACTCACTTTTACCACTTTAGGTTAACGGCTGTTAAATAAAAAGAGGGAAAACTCTGCGTCATTCATGTGTTTGTGTGTTTCTCTGTGATGGAGAATTAATGCTCCGCTCTCATCTGCAGTGCCCCGCGTCCTTCCATCTTTCAGGGACTCGAGAGCTGGAGCAGACAGAGGTTTCGGGGTTGATTTTGGGTGACAGCGGTGAACGCGTGCAATCATGGCCACAGGAAGATTTATGGTAGAGAGTAATGAGTTCATATTAGTGCGCGAGCAGAACTGTATCTGAAGCTGCAGCTCCACATGTGTTCCTGTGTCACTTCATAGATTCCAGCTACAAGAAAATTATTGTTCCTTAGAGGGGGTTTATTTTGGTTACAGCTAAGTTCAACAGACACTAATGGAGGTCATTAAAGTGAAATTGATAAAAGAGCAAATCGTGATTTCTACTTAGCAATTACTGTACCGACAGCCCAGAGGCTCGCTAAATGAATAGTCATAATCAACAAATAAGAGTTGTGTTTTGTTCCCTGAACTGTGTCACAATGCAGCATCCCAACGTGCGCACGCTTCAAAGCACCGAGTCCTGCAAACTCACCGAGATTTATGTCGCTTCAAAAACTCTTTAGTGTACAAAAATCTGAGATGAATCTAAAGTGAATGATCAGATATTTGTAAGTGGGGTTCTAAGAATGATTATGAAGAAATAATATCTTACCTGTTGTTGATAGCTCTTTGAAGAACACTTTGGAGAAACTGGGTATAATTGACACGATACGACCTGTCAATCAATCCAGTAGGCTCGTCAGCAACTGACCAATCGGTGATCGTAATTTGTCCCAAAGTGAAACGCCCCTTTTCTGCAGGAGCTCCACCCCCTTTTCCCTCTGACAACATTGTCAGGGTTTTGCATTATGAACGTTTAGCGGTCATAAGGATTTTGTGAAAAATTATTGGGAAACATGGTTAAACGTTGTCAGTAGAGAACATGAAGTTCATACATGCGTTACCCTGAATGTTTAGAGGGTGGAATACAATTTATTACATTTCCAAAACCTATGAGTCTGGAAAAACGCAAAAGATAATAAAGCCCTGTGGCTGACCTCATGAGCAGCTGAATACATCAGTGATAAACAGGAAGTACCACATGTTCATCTGTATGAAGGTAACTGCAGGTAAATCCTCCATTTCCATCATAATTACTGTACATTGTATGATCAATGGTTAAATTAAAGGTTAATGCTTAAAGCTAGTTGTGTTTTGTTTTGTGTTCTGTATGTAGATATATGTTGTAACTTCTGGTTGCATAAGTTTAGTTTTTGTTAAAACTATATTGATTTTGTACAAAGTGTAGTGTAAAATTTACACTCAGGTACTGAATTTCAGTGTAAGGTAGAAATGCTTCACCTTCAGGTAACTCTGTGAGCTTCACTAACTTCACCATTACACTATCTTGTTTGTATGTCCGAGGTTAGCTCACCCTGGGTGACATTTCCTCGTGCGTGGAACGATCTTATCATTAGCGTCATGTCAAACCTGACCAGACTGATGAACTAACAGCTAGTCAGAGCAGGGCCACAGCCATGGCGGATTGATGCCAACTTCAAAAACTCCAGGGTCAAAACAGCAGTTTATGCAGTTTTTTTATATAAACCTTCACATAACCATCAGTTTTGACTTACAGAGTTATTGACATAGAATCGTACGGTTATTTGCAAGCACAAAGCTGTAACACCTGGGGCACGCATACTACCTCCCTCTGATCCCTCCACTAATGCCTTTTTAACATGAAGTGTGAGCAGATGTTCCTGACAGGCAATCCTTGTGACTCGCAATCTAAAGTAAATCAAGAATATTTTGAGTTGGCTAAAAATACTGCCGAGCCCAGTATAATGTTCCCAGGTCCCACTGCTGCACTCTGATCCTCTCAAATCACACTGCAGCTGAGAAATGAAAGGTTTCTAACAACCTGCGCTGCACTTTTATCCAAACTTCTCATTGTAATTTAAATCACAACTCATGTCTATTTCTTTCCATTGAGAACAAAGCTGCCAGTCCTGCTTACAGTTCTACAATAAACCTTGTCCACTAAAATCCCTGGTTAGGGTTTTTGGTTGGTTCTTTGCAGAGCTCAGGTTTCTCCTCATCTAATCCATAAAAACACAAACGGTGAGTCTGTATCATCTTAGAAATGGGTTTTGTCTGATTGAGTTTGATGGAAGAAGAAGCTCCAAAACGAATTTATTACTTTCACATATTGAGTTTGAAATAAATGTTCTTGTTAAACGTTAAAGAGCTGATAGAGTACGTTTTATTCGTTTGACCATGACACTGCTTTATCACCTGTGGGGGCACTGAGTAGTCTGAACTCTGGAAGGAGGGTTGAGAGAAACACAAAGCAGCTCATGAGCAAGCAGCTGTCATCATTATCTCCACAAATGTTCTATATCTATCAAAAACAGCTTTTTTTGTTCATGGCTGTACCCCTAGATAAATAACGTTATTAACTGACTTGTTATGTGTGAATGTTTCTGTTCAGTGCCCTGAGACGACTTCTGTTGTGATGTGGCGCTATATAAATGAATTTAATTGAATTTAACTGAAATGAAATAATTAGCATGAAGAAAGTGGGCCCTTTAACTTTAATATATGTGGTGCAAATGACCATAAAGAAACTCTGAGTCTGATTTTTATTTTATATTGCCTGCACTTCACGTCATAATACGTTATTGGTCATGTAAAACAATGTCATGCCACAGATGGATATAAAAACAAGAAAAAATATTCTAAAAACACATTTTTAACAGGAATGTGCCGTGTTGTGGAGAACATCCTGTGCTCCAGCATCAACGTGTGGCATGGAGGCTGCACAGCTGCAGAAAGAAAAGCTTTGCAGAGAGTAGTGAAGGCTGCACAGAAGATGTTGGAGTCAGTCTCCCCACCATCACAGACATCTACAGCTCCAGATGCAGGAAGAGGGCCACCTGCATCATGAAGGACCCCACTCACCCAGCACACACTTTTGCCCCGTTCCCCTCAGGAAGGAGGTTGAGGAGCATTAAGTGTAGAACCACTAGACTGAGGAACAGCTTCTACCCTGAGGCTGTTAGACACATAAATCTTTAACCAGAATAATCACTGTGAAAAATCACATCATGTTGCTGCTGATCTGTTTCATGTTGCTGCTGATCTGTTTCGTGTTGCTGTGTTCATTCGTACTCATCTGCTCACACAGGCTCATGTTCGTGCTGCTGTTCGACGTATTGTTTTTGTACGACTAGTGCTTAGTGTATTCTTAGTTTAACATTTTTCGTAGTTCATATCTTAGATCTTGTTACTGTCTTGCTTTTGCATTTTAATACTTCTGTTGAATGTAACTGGGACCCTGTGTGCACAATTTTGTTCCACCACATGTACCACACGTGGTGCAAATGACAATTAAAGAAACTTTGACTTTGACTATGAACCTGAATAAGCAACGACTACACACCTTTTGTTTCTTCATGGAGAACTTTATCACACCTGGTCTCATTTAGCAGGTTTATAACACATATTTAGTTATTAAAGTCAAATGTAATTTTGCCACAGGATGCTGAAAAATACAGTTTCTGCAACTGTCTGCATTTTTTTTTCCAAAATAAGATGGAGAAATGTTTCAGGTCTGATTTGCAGCTGGGTTCGACCCTCTTTAAATATGCTCTTTCATGGGGCAGCAGGGTGCTGAAACAACGGTGCTTCAATCCCTAAGTGTCGATGGAGAACCGTCAGCCTAGCTGAGAGCTGACAGTTTGGCTCATCAAAGGGGTCTCTGCTGCTACATCTCACAACCCCCCCCCCCGCAAACAATGGCAGGAAGGGGCTGCGAGTCTCCAGGAGATGAACCACACATAAACATACATTAGACTGGCGCTGATGGTGGCGGGGATCCATCCACTTCCTGTTTTGCAGCTCCCGACTAAGCGGTGACGAGGGCCCGCATGTGCCAGCTCTGTTAATGACTCAAGACTTGCCAGCCGTTGCTAAACGCTGTCACTCAATGCGCTATTATGTCCGGAATGGAAGTGGAGCAGACCACACATCCCTGCATTTACACACGTGCACGCTGGCAACACAATCATCATTAGTAGTGAACAGAAATGATGCCAGGGACGGCGTGCCTGCAGCCATCAACACAATGGTTTGTTAAGAGCCTCCCGACTCAGAGGACATCCTCCCCACATGGCTGAGGGAGGCTCCAATACTAATCTGCTCCCACTGTTTATAAAATAAACAGTCCCCTGAACACTAACCCACAGCCTGACTGGTCCCCCACAACTTCTGCACCCTTAACTCAGCATCTGGCTGACCTTTGACCTGGACTGTTTGAACCGCTCTTCCTGTCCAGTGAATGCAGCATAATGCCAAAAACTGCACCGTAGGCACTTTTAATGTGTCAGGGGAGGAGATTACCAACACGTTCTCATGGTGCGGCCACATGCAGCAGCCCCCCCAGGGTGAAGCTGAGACTGTTGTTGTGACTCATATGAAATCAGTGATAATAAAATGTAGGTTCTTTTTTTCAATGATTTTCCTCTAATTGCAAAATCTTTGCCACTCACAGGGTTACTTTTTCAAAACAAGACTGCTCATGCAGACATCAGAAACCCCACCTCCCAACCCCCCACCCCTCTCTTCGGGAACCCCAAGCCCACTAGGCCCACTGGTGTCGGAATGAGACGAGATAAGCCCATGGTTGGCCTCCATCAACACATGAGGCTTTCCAAAGCGAGTAGAGTTACAGACAGCCACTCCTCTGGGGCTCAGTGGGAGTGGGCTGGGACATGGTGTGTGTGTGTGTGTGTGTGTGTGTGTGGGGGGGGGG
>NC_056505.1:28913593-28932234 GCF_014905685.2 Nematolebias whitei
TGTAGTGGACCAAGGCCTACGTCGAAACCCAGTCTAAGGTCAAAACTCTTGACCTTTAGAACCTTGTGGGACAGAAGCTGTCATTTCATGTATTTGACTACATAAATACAGGTTCACCCATCCTGAGACTTTCTTTCTTGAAGATTCAAGTGAAAAGAACACTCTCTTTTTATTATCATTACTATCTTACAAATGTTGATAATCAAAGTGTCTTAGTTCAAACCATTTTAGATGTTGCAGTGAACTAATCAATTTTATTAACTGAGTAATGGTTTTTATTCTCATGCAAAAGTTAGAACTCATGTTAAAAGCTGTTGCAGAGTAATTATGCAGTTTCTGATTTCTGCTTTTGAATGAGCAAGTGTGTGCGTTCCAAGGTTGGACTCAAACGAAAAACAAGTTGTTATGTTAAAACTGTCATGTTTTAGAATCCTCTCAGACGTAAATAGAGATGTTTTGCACCTGGTTCTTTTTCACGCCAAAACAGAACCCTCTCGGTCTGTGAGAACATTTCTGACCTGTCTCATAACAATTCTCGCTGCGCCTAACCTCTCACGTCACAAAAACACACCCCTTCTGGTCGTTTCTGACCAATGAAAAATCCCAAAGGTGAACCGGGAAAGAGTCTTTAAAATGTCAGTACTTCCTGGTCTACTCAGAGTTCCCAGAGTTACGGAGAGAGAGTTTACGGAGACTTCATGAGTTTTCAGACTGCTGGAGTTCTGAAGTTGCTGGAGTAGTTCTGTTAGAGACGGGATGATTCTGACATGACAAAAAGCTCTTCCGAGTTTCATGGGATTATAACATTTCCACTGAGGTGAGCTGTGGCGGACAGAATCTCGCTGCTACTCCGGACGAGTAACAGCATCCTACGGAGACGCTGAAAGGGTGCGTTAAACGGAATCTCGCCTGAGACATCTCCAGGTAAAAGAGGCGTTTTCATCACCTAAGTGTACTGTGAGGAAGAAGCTGAAGAAAGCCCGGAGAGTGCCGTTCTGTTCAACACTCTACCTCAAACACCATCTTTCTCCCCTTTAAACTTCATCTTTCATCTTAAACTTTTCTATCAAGTAGAAATTCTTCCAGATATTTAGAAATGTCTGTGTAGAATGCTCACCCACATTCACGTGGGTAAAAGATCATAGTTGTACAGTTTTCATAAATGTCTGTTGGTGCAGCAACGAAAAATCATGGCCGTATGATTTTTCCTGATTGATTGCTTTGTTGTCATTTTCATAATTTGCCAAATTAATGTAAATGTTTGATGTTAAATTTGATTCTGTAAATAAATGACCGCATTCATTTTGATGGGTCAAATTTAAATGACGTCTCACTTTGCATTTCCTTAAATTCAGTGCACGTTTTATTCAGTCCAGAAAAATGAGGAACTCGCGTTAAATGATGAATATATCCCAGCATCTGTTCATCTACACGTGCATAAAAGAATGCCTGCAAACCTCAATGAATTGAAGCAATGGTAGAAAGAAGAGTAGACCAACATGTTGCCGACACTGATAGCATCACAGAACATGGTTAGTTTGCATTATTGCTGCTAAAAGTTTTTACAAGCTACTGAATCAGGAGTACTGAGTTTCTGAACACACTGCTTCTGTATTTTGGCTGAATTTTTCTTAAATGGTTTATACACACACCCACACAACACACATCTATAATCAGCAGCAATTGTGAGTTTCATTGACCTCAGAAACCTCAAACGTTTGTTAAGCCACCATGACTAATCATAATGTTCAAAAGTTGATGTACTTTCCTGCTTCTGGAGAAACTCTAAGATTTATCTGCATATTACGCAACTTGAACAGTTTGTCTTTGTGCGGCGCAGCTTCAAATTAAACTTATCCAAGGTCAGAAATTAAAAGCAAGACCTAGAAAAATATTAACCAAGATGAAAGTTGTATTTATTCATTTTCTAAATAAAGATTCTCCACTTTAAAAGCCCAATACGTCGTTTGAACTGGATAAATGCAACAAAGATGACAAAGAAATACCTCAGCAGGCATGTGCATTAGCAAAACAGCAGCAATGGGGGCCTGGGCCTGGCAGTATCCCTCCTCTGGTCTGTAGAGTGTGTAGGCCTTAAGGACACGAAACAGATCCTGCTGCCTGTAGGACACCAAAATAAAAACCATGTGAATGTCAGACATTATCATAAATGTCAGCATTTAACATCAAATGAGAGACAGCTCACCCGTGCCCTCCCCGGGCCACAAACATTTCATGAAAAGGAAATTGTCGATGGAGGTCCTTCTCAATCACGTCAAGCCATTTGGGGTCTCCTGGCTGACTGTCCAGCTCCTGACAACACACATGGAGGACACAGGATGACCCTTCATTGGAATTACTCATTCTAAATAAGGCTGAGCATAATAAGTATATTGATCAAGTACGTATATACTACTATTTCACAAAACTGAATGATAACATGAATGCATTTTAAGTTTATGGTGGCTACAAGTTACAGCAGAAACTGTCTGAACCTGCTCAAACTTGAAGCAACAACAACAAAAAAAACTCTTCAGGCTTCTCTCAACCAAACAAGTAACATGAGCACAAATCCATAGTTTCAGTAACAATTTAAAAATGAAACGAGCCCAAACCAACAGCAACAAAAGAGCCAAGTTGAGGAAGTGAAAGAAGCAGTTGTCGGACCTGAAACTTTCCTGGGTTCTGCTCTTTCTTCACCTTCCCTCCTGAGAGGAAGAGCCATGCACGGCCTCTGAGCGCAGGAGGGATTCCTTTCTGGCACCGCAGTCTCACCTGAGTCAAAGAAGAATTTGAAACGACAAACGTCTCAGAGGCAGATTGTTCCAACAAGAGAACTACAATATTCTCAATGGAATATCTGAAGAAAGCTCAGATCAAAACGTCAGTGGCTACAATTTAATAAAAGACAAACCAGCATTCGTTGACAATAACATTTAAGAGTGAATACAAACGTAAAATGCACTATATAATTTAAAGTAACTGGTCAAATCAAACATTATGATTTCATTAAATACAAGCAAACAGATCAGCAAAGATCATGATCAGCTGTGTTTCTTCTAATCAACTCCTATAAAAAAAATTATCCTGAAGGTTTCCCAGTTACGGTCTGATTACATAAAAACTGCAGTAGATTGGAAGGAAATGGCTTTTAACCAAGGATTCCTAGATGTTGCATTACTTAAATACAAAACATACAGAGATAATTCTTTGCTTGGCTCTGAAACCTCAAGAAAAATATGGGATCCTGTATGGATCAAACTGTACACTTTGTTTACCGAGCCATGCAACTAAACCTTGGGCATATCTAATAAAAGTACTTAAAGTCGAGCAGCTATAATCTTGGTGAATAATCGTAAACCACAGTCGACGCAACAGACTGGTTTACCAGAAGTACATATTTCACTATTAGACTGGTTTGAATTGCAGTATCATATATATGTTTTCCAAGATATGAAACTTGCACACTTCTCAAAAAAAGAAGTTTTGATGATTTTCACAAATTGTTTTAAGAAAATAAACACAGTAGAGAATTAAAAACCTTGATCCTCATAGAAAAAAATGGACAAATCTACATTTTCTGTGTCCTCACACGAGAGTCTCCAAGGCTTTCTTGTACTTCAGTGCATCTTTATAGTCAAAACACCTTTATTACACAATTATCTCACATAAAGCCAGTGCAGCCCCACCCTGAATCTGAAACGGATAGTTTGTCACATGGTACACGGTGTGATAAACAGGGTTCTGTCCTGGCTTGCTGCTGAATCATGGAAATTAGGAGAAGTGCTGAGAGCATTTCACACACAGAACTTGCCAAACAAGTGGAGCTGTGTGCAGACTTTTCTTTTATTCAATCATATTCTCAAAAACAAAAAAGTACATATCAACAATCACAAACTATCAAAGCAGAGTGTTTATCTTGGTGTGTTATACAGACGTCTGACCTTATTGAATCTCTTGATCATCCACTTGTCCCAGTGGGCGAGCATGTCCAGCCACTTCACCTCCCGTTGCCTGAGCACCTCTGGGGGCACGTCCTGAGCTCTGGTCGCACACAAAAAGTGTCCAAATGTGAGTCAATATCTTGCAAATTAAATCAGCAGTTCGCTAAACAAAACAGACTAACAATCAAATATGCTACAATGAGCTGCGGTGTCTGAAACAACATGCATTCACAATATGTGACGTTTGCTGTTTTGTAGCAAGTCATTGGTGCAACAAAGTCCATTTCATTTCAGTTACACACGTGAAAACAGAACTGAACTGTGCAATGGTTAGGCCCTCCAAAAGAACAAGATGATGCAGGCAAGTCAAACCTACATTATCCATGATGGCTTTATTGAATAGTGTAATTATCTCACTGACACAAGCCTGTAATTGCAGGGTTAAAATGTCATCAAAGAGCTGCCTTTTATATATTTAGGAAAATCTTCTGTCAGCTAAAAGTGCTGGCTAGATGCAGTAGATGAGAACAAAATGTTATAAACGAGAGATTGGGCTTTCAGTCCCTTTAAATAATAATAAGTTGCTATCATTGCCAAGCTGAACTGCTGAGTATGACCATCTGAAGACCGAGCCAAGAGAGGCCCTGAAGTGAAGAGCACCAGAGATGTGGCCTGAAGTCTGCCAAATCTCCAGAACATATAAAACCCAGTGCCAGCTGGTGGCTGGCACAACTTTCACCAACTCCTTTTCCTAATTTAGTGCTGGACTGTGGGATTAAGGTCCACAGTACAAAAGGGAGGGGGAGCTTTTAGACACCTTGACTGAAAATGATTGATTTCTAGAGGCAAGCAGTGAAAAACAGTACCCAAGAAAAACTGGGGTAAACTTTGCACAGTGGGATAAGTGGGACTATGCTGATTGTTGTTAATGGTTTTATCTGCATGCTTTTCTGCTTTAAAGCGAAAATACTGAACATTAAAACACAAAGTGCCACGCAGCTGGTTTGGACTTTTGCAGAGTGGAGATTTAAAAAAAAACTCCACATCTCCAGTCTGGGACAACAAACCATCACAACACTGAGCCCACATCCAGCCCTGCTGTCAGCTGCACAGCTTTAATGGCTCTGCCCGTGTTTTAGCTTGCAGAACCACATTCAGTGGGAGTGAATCACAGACTTTAAACAAAACTTACGACTCCTCCGAGTACTGCTGAGCCCCGCCGATGAATCCATATTTATCGGTTTGCCTGTCGCTGGTGAAGCCGTTGATCTCCGAGTCGGATCCCAGAGAGCTTTCATCGTCGATGTGGCTGCTGCTGATGGTCCTGATGCTCCTGGTGTCCGACGAGTGGCGGCCGTTCTCCGTCTTGGCCATGGCGGTGCTAGCAGGAGAGCTATCGGGCTAGCCAGGATAGCTAACGTCAGCAGCGAGCTTGTTGACAGCCCCCCCTCCACCCCCTCCGGAAAAAAAAAGTCAACCAAACTGCACAGACGCCATGATTTCTAAGTGTGAATCAGATTTTACCAAAGTGCCGACCTGCCCGCAAACGTTTTGTTGGGCATCAAACAGGTTAGCTTCCACGGCTAACCCCAATTACTCAACGTTTGCTAGCTAATGTTGGGAAGCTAGCCGTAGTAAGTTAGCCTTACAAGACTAGTCTTATTAAAGTGACCCTACCTCCAGCACAAACATTACACATTATCGTGTCGACTGTTGCAGATATGAGCTGTCAGCTGGTTAATTCTCTATTTACCAGCTGATAGTGGTTTGGAGCGTCTTGTCATCCCGTGCACCGCTGACAGGCTGAGCCTCGACCAGTCTACTCGACCAGTCTACTCCCATCCTAACCCAGTAATGTTATGGTTACCCCTAGTGGCTGTCTAGAACGCAGATAAATCCCAACACCATTTCGCAATTAAATATCCTCATCCAAAACACATTTATTACTTTATGTTCCTTTATTTAAAATAACTGGGGAAAAAAAACAAACATTTTACACCAAGTTATTTGCAAACGCATCTTTTTGTCTAAATCATAAACAGGAGACTTACATGACAAACAGTATCAACACAATAGTTCAAGGACAACTTGTCCTTTAACAAAAAAAAAAAAAAGTTGCTAAATTGCATTTTAATTCCAGAAATTACCATTACACTAACATGACAAGAAAGAATGGCAGATCAACTTTCTTTGTGAAGAGCGGCTCACTTCTTCCTTCCACCTCTCTCCTTCAGAGCCAAGTGAATGATCGAACCGTTGATCATGTTGTAATAAGCCAGGGAGTTGGAATCTTTGATGAAAATGCCCTGTAATTCAGGAATTTATTAATCAAGGCATTTTAATTAATTTAGCTTGAAAAAGATGGGTAAATAAACTTCAAATACAAGTTTACCTCATACTGCAACTTCTGTTTTCCAGCTGGCATGCCAGTAGCTTCGTGGATTTTGACTTTAATAACAGAAACCTGTGGAGGCGTTTCATTTATAGGTCAGCCACAACTGAATACACACAGAACGGTGGTTAAGAAATAAAATGAACTTTTACACACCTGGTCTGAAAGTGGGACGGTGAAGTTCAGCACTTGGCCATTTAGCTTCCATTCCGACTTGTCCTGCATGTTGGGGACTTGTACTTTGACTGCCACAGGACCCTGGAGACATCAAACCAAAAAAAAGTCTGTATGAATTACTAATAAATCCCCAAATATTAATTGAGTTGACTCAAGTTTCACGTTGTTTCCACGTGCAACAGCACACTTTCAACATACTGTTGATCCAACAAACCTTATTTCTCCGCAGGAATTCTTCCTCTGGGATGAGGTTGTCTTCAGTCTTCATCTTCTTGCTCATGGGCTCATCCTCGTGAGGTGGGGGTGGGTGGACAGGTGGTGCTGGAGCAGAGGGTGGTGGCTGTGGCATTGGAGGAGCAGGGACAAAGGCTAAAAGAAGAAACAGTTTGAATTGACAGGGAAAGATGGATAGAAGCATTTGTTTCCCAAATAAATGTTTATTTTCAGATTATTTCAGCATGTGGAAGCTTTCATCTTACCAGCTGGAACAACCATGGGAGGTGGTCTGGGGGCCATGAGGTGGGGTGCTGGTGGCATGGGCACCACGTTGACACGGGGAGCAGGAATCATGGGAGGCATCGATGTAAGAACTTGGCCTGGCGCAAGACGTACCACGGGAGCCACAGGGGGCCTTGGAATTACAGGAACAGCTGACAAGAGAGTGGTACGCACTGGAGGAGGCACCACCTGCATGACAACCACATTCGTAAATTAGAAGGTATATACGCACAAAATATTTATATGCAACTATATATACATTTGTCACTTACAGCGATTGGTGGGCGTGGCATTGTTGTGATCGGTGGAGTAGGTTTAGGTATACTTGGTGCAGCAGAGGGAATGGGAGGTGGCTGATGAATTTCACTCGGTTTGCTTGGGCCAATTTTCTCCTTAGTGTCGTCCTCTCCCACTAGTCCTTTGGCCTTGTGAATGGCCTCGATCTGCTCCTGCAGAGTGATGTTGGCCTGTGCTGCCTGCTGCGTACGAGCCATGCTTCCAGAGTGGCCGTCCCAGGTAACCTGATGAAAGTAGAAAAACAACAAAAGTTACAAACCCAAAAAGAGTTGTTAATAATCCAGCTGTTCTGACAGTTTTGAAAATGAAAAGTGGTCTGAAATGTCATCTCACCTTCTCTTCTGGCTTTTGAATTTCCTCTTCCCCAATCTTCTTACCGATGGCCGTCTCCTCTACACCAAAGATATCGGTACGCCTCTCAGCAAGTTGTTTCAAGCTGCTCTCAATATCCAAACCAGGAGCATAGACCTCATCTTCTGTCTGCCTTTCTCTGATGCTTCGGTCTCTTTGCTCCAGCCAGCGAGGATCCAGCAGACCAATACGCATGTGCTCTTGCATCTTGCTGGCCAGAATCTTCTCACCGGTAATTGGTGAAACAAGGTACTCATCAGTAGGTGCAGCTGAAGGCTGAGGCTTGGAGGCTGAGGGGAAAGAAAAACCAGCATGAGTTGAACAAACCCTCTGCAAAGTAACAGCTTGTAAAGCCTCATTCACAACGCGCCTCAGTCCAGGACTGAGACGTGTTCTGGGCACCTTGGTCCATTCAGAAGACACATCGAGGCAACGAGGGGGGTCAGAGACACCCTAACTCTGATGGGCCTCTGTGCCTCCAAGCAAGGTAGTAACAGGGCCGGACTGGCTAAAGTGTGGAAAAAAAAAAAACTTGGCTTGCTTGTGGGATTAAAACAACTACAGATTACAGAGGGAGTACTGATGATGACAAACAGTAACTTTTAGTTAGTTAAAAAAAGTTGACCACAAAGAGGATCGCTTAAGTGAGTTAATTCATTACAGTAAATGACGCGGAGGAAATGTCCGACACACATTTAATGCATCACGCTCCTTCAGACCAGCAGAATTCTGCTGCGCGTCTCTTTAGGTTCTGTTCAAAACTCACATCTGAACGGGGCGTGGCAGCTTCATCGGTGATTTATGAAAGGTTAAAGGAAGCTTAAAGATTGAATGGTCTGTGCAGTCGCACAAGCCTTAAGTTTTCATGCTTCTGAGGAAGGAGGTTACCTTTGGGATCGTAATCCTTGCGGATGATAACCTGGTCTGGAGTTGGAGGCAAGGGAGGTGGCATGGGGTTCTCTGGTGGAGGTGGAGCTTTCACACTTTCCTCTTCATCATCAGATCCCTGAAGAAGCAACCATAGATTATTATGTCGTAGTGGTGCTCATAAATGTTCTTACTATCAAACCATTAATTACCAACATGAATTGCATAAGTTTTAAAAAATGTATAAACCAACACTACTGTTACTGAAAATAGTCTCAATCGACTAATTTACAATTTGGTAATCAGTTCTAACCTCATCCATGTCCTGCACTTGAGTGTCTTGATCAGGTTGAGATGGCTGGCCTTCAGCTCGATCCGGACGTTCATCTTCTTCATCTTCGCTTTCAACCTCCATCTCCACTTCCTCACTTTCTCCAAACTTCTCATAACGCTCTTGGATCAAGATGCGAGCACCCAGCTCTTCTGGAGTAGTAGGCGGTGGGAAGTGGCCTAGGAGAACAAAAAGCCAATAAAAATTCATTCTTGCTAGATTTCAAGGCTTATCTGTTTACGTCTACTGGGGTTGCACTACCTTGTTCATTGGGCTGGAAATCCACAGTCTCGACCACTACAAAGTCATGCCAGTCGATCTGGGCATATGCTACACGTTCTTTCTCCCTTTCCTCCTCCTCCTTTCTCCTCTCACGCTCCTGATACTTTGCCCACTCCACGCGGTATCTCACCTAATGTTTGTGCCCAAAAATGCACAATCAAGAACAAAAAACTGGCTATGAACTTAGATTTACTTTGTCAAACAGATCTTACCTGGTCCATGACCTCTTTTGGGTTCTCTGCCTCTTTCTTGAGTTTGATGAGTAGACCTTTAGGAGGGATCAGTATCTAAGGTCAAAGACAAGATTAGGCTGCAGTGTTTCAACCTTAAAAGATGACACCAGTAAAATCAGAGAGGCATAATCTATAGGGTCACCTTTGTGTACTGCTCAACCAGTTTGGTGAAGTAGTTGAAGAGGCTGTGTTGTGGCCGCAAAAAGTCAAACTGGTAGTTCCTCTGTTCTTTCTGCATAAGCTGAGTGAGAAACTGACGTCCATTGCGAGCCACAAACTGAGCAGTGAGCTTGACAACATCCAAATCAAATGCTGAGATTGATGGAGGATCTGCAATGAACTCAAACTCAGGGGGTGGTTCTTTGGGAATCACTGTCTCCTGTATCATCTGTGACTGCACCTAATAAATAATATTTATCATTAATAAGAATTAAAACCCACAAAAATAATTATAAGCATTATAAAAAGAACAAGAAAAGTGTACTAATCGTCTTACTTTTTGTGGAAGCTGCTGGGACTGCTGCAGAGCTTGCTGCTGCATGACCTTAGGTACAGCTGCAGATGGTTCTTGTGCTTTGCCCTCTTTAAATTCATTGACCTTGTGACGATAATACGCATGATACGGATCATTGGGGTTGAGGAAATTAAATTTAGGATTGTTGATCTCATTCTGACGGATTCTTGCTTCAAACTCAGGTCCATTTCTGGATGAAATAAGTAAAAAGTTTAGGAATTGAACAATTATGATTTTACATCAATGATGTTTAGAGTTACTCACCTGGCAACAAAGCTGGCTGTCTTATCAACAATATTTCGGACCTCGGGAGGTGGATATATGATCCCAATAATGGGTTTTGTAGCAGGGGTTTCTTCTGCAGCGACGTCATTCTGCTGACAAGATTTGTAATTATAACCAGGTCAATGTTAGATTTAATAAAGGGGAATCAATGCAATGTAAAAAAGCCTGAAACATATAGGTATCCAAACTTTAACCCAGGGGTCTGCAACCTACAGCTCTGTGGTTCCTCTGCAGTGGCACTTTCAAGCTTTGGTCATAAGCAGTTCCCTGATATTTCTTTGGCAAATATGTGAATGGTATTACTAATAGAAGGAGTAAAACTTGTTGACTACATCATGCTAGTAGTTTGTCAGCCACTTCTTTTAGCTGATTTCAGCTGATTTCTACTGTAACCATGCAATCTTTCTCTCAAATCCACCAGAATGTTTAATAGCTTGAAGGCAAGTTGCTGAGAAGAAATATTAAGTCAATTCGACAACAGTAAAAAAACAAAACAAAAAAACAAAAAACAAAGTCAAAGTAAATGGAAGTAAATTTACTTTCATTTTAAGATTCAGCAAATTGATCTAAGTTTTACCTCCAGTTCAACGTTTTTAAATGTATTACTTCAATTTAAATGAAAACGCACACTGGCCTGCATAGTTCAGTTTTAATTTTTATAAAATGGTAAAAGTAGATTTTTTTTCCCTATTTTACATGAAGCTGGTCTTTTCTTTTGTCTTAAAATGTGAAAATATCTATAAATATTTAATTAGAATCTGGTTTTGCGGCTTCATATACATTTAATAAGCTTTGACCAAACAAAACACTGGCAGAACTACTAAATATCTAGCTGCTTAAAGCTGCATTCGAATAATCAAAGTTATAAATATAATGTGATCTTGGAAAAATTGTTTTTACATTTTCCATAACTGTTTATAAAAGCTACCGCTGTGTTATCAAATAAGCAACTTTTACAAAATTGAAATTTAATAAAGTGTTACCATTTTCATAAGTCAGCATTTATTTCTAGTTTATTACAAAAAAGAGGCCACGTTTAAGTTTTTCTTTTTTTTTGAATAATGGCAAAATGCCAGTAGCTGTCTGGATGCTAACGTTCACAAGCTAACAGGTTTAGCTAGGTGGTAGCTATTTTGGGATTTTTAGTAGATTTGTATCAGACTAAAGAGAATCTGAAATTAACATTTTTGTTCAATAATCGGTGACTGAAAAGATGCGTTGCTGGTTTAGTTTTTTTAACGTTTGCTAACTTTGTAGCCTTACCTTGTTGGACTCCGGCTGAATGATCTGAACAGGCCCAGGCGGCATGGTTTGTCTTTTTATGAAAACCTGAAAAACACAAAGCCGATAGAAACAGTATGTGCGTCTTTAAAGCGAATTTATGACGAAAATTGCATTCGAAATACAATACAGTATGGGTAAAACCAATAATTTGTAAAAGGTTGAACACTGACCGAGTCGTACTATCGTTAACAAATGGAGGAGTATTACTTCCGGAAACATGCAGCAGCAAAGCATTTTGGGACTTTGAGTACCGTTTGTTTTCCCGTTACCAAGGCTACACAGTGCCAACAAGCTCGACCTTTTCATTGCTCTGTTGGAGAGAGTGAACAAAATAAAAGCTGTATGACATGAGTCAGCTCTTAGGTCGTCAGGACTGTATCAAGAGCCTCAGAAAAGACCTGGTCGACATCCAGGGAGCAATTCTGGACGTGTTTTCCAGAACCGGGCCGGTCCACTTCACCTCTTGGAAGTTCCCGGACAAATTCTCCTGTAATCTGGACATGGTGACTCTGCTGGAGGAGTATGACTTTGTGGATGGAGAGGATGTATTCAATCAGCACTCTCACATTGTTCTACTGGAGTTAGTGATTGACAGGTAATAAATCTCGTTACATATGGTAATTATTAAAAAGCGTATTTAAACACTGTGTTTTCTCCTCTACTTGAACAAGACTTGTACTTCTTCTACAATGTGTCAGCGTTTATGCTGAGCAACAGAGGGGCAGACACAGAAGAGAGCCGAGCCAGCAGAAAGGATGCCTCTCAGTTGGTCTTGTGGTTAGGAACTACTGGTGTAATTTACTCCAGTTTACTAACAAGAAGGTAATTTTAGAGATGACAAATACTGTCAAAAGTTAACATGTGATATGATGATAGTATTTTTGTTTTATTATATTTTTCCTTATAGGAAACAAATCAGGAAAAGATGAAGACACCTGTCTATAATGCAACAAAGACGGAGTCGGGCATCTCTTCTATAAGTAGCTCAGAGACTAACTTTAATAAACGTTGTACATCTGCCTGGTCTTCAACAAGTTCTTTTAACCTTCTGCCACAGAATAATGCACCTTCCAGTCTCACCCACACCACCCCATGTTATTCTAAAGCTGAACAGCGTAACGTAAGCTGTCAGACGACAAAATCATCCCTGATTCCCTGTGACGCATGCCATCAAGTGCAGTCCCTTTTGAGAACCACGGGAGCTGCTTTGATAGATTTGTTTCAAACTGAGGGTCTGCCCTCGTCTCTGCAGCCTCTCTCAGCAGCTATGGAGGACGCCGTGGATGTGGGACACATGACAGCGGGTGATGTCACCCAGTGGGCCAACGAGCAGCTCAGGGACATGCGCCGACTGGCAAAACATCTTCAGGATGTCCGAGGTACGGTGCAGCCTCTTAAAGAAAAACTTCAAGTGGCCGAAGCAGACCGAGACTCATTCAGGTCTCAGCTGGACCGAGCGCAGAAGGAGTTCAAGCAAAAGTTAGAAAAGCACCAAACCAATGTTGTCCGGTTAGAGTTTTCTCTGCAGAAAGCTCAGAGGTCCTCAAAGGAAAACGAGCAAAGGCTACAAGATGAGCAGCAGCAGCTTAAGAAAGGTAGTAAATTCAATAGCTCATCAGTTTACACTGTAATAAATTACCGAGATCATTTTTTGTATTATTTTAACAGAAAATTTGGCCTTGGAGGAGCGCATCAACCAATTAATGGAGAAAGTAGCCTTGCAGCAAGAGGCCTTACAAGAATTTGGTAAGGATACAAAATTTAATTTATCTTTATATACTTTTAACTGCACAATGCACTTTTTAATGTATTTATAGAAACAGAAAAGACTGAGCTACAAAACAAAGTGAAGAACCTGCAAACAGAGAAGGAGACTTCTTGCAGATGTGTCCAGCAGCTCCAGGCTCAACTTTCTGACGCTCAGCTTCTTCTTGACAAGGAGAAGGCCAAGTACACGAGTGCTTGCCGTCAACAAGAGGTCAGTGTCGCAGCAAAGATCATCTGTCACCGTAATCAATAGATTTATGAAGGGGGCTCCGTGTGTCCAGTCAATGCAGGCAAAGCAGAAGTCTCTGGTAGGCAGGGTCAGTTTTCTCGATGAAGAGTGTGAGGAGCTGCAGAGGCAGCTGGCAGAGAAGGAGGAGGCACAGATGAGCTTAGACAGTCGGCTGCAACAGATGTCAGAGGTGAACGAACAACAGCAGGCTCAGCTCATTCAGCAACAGGTATCTAAATGACCATAACTCACATAAATACAATACAAAAGGCTGTTATTAACACATGGTGATGTGGTTATTTTCCTCTCTCCTCAGAATTTGTGTAAAAAGCTGCAACAGGAGAAGCAGACGACAGAAACACGAGCAGATGAGTTGAAGAAGCGCGTGTCTGAACTGATGGAGCGTGTGCAAGCTTTAAGAGAGAGGGAGAGGCTGCTGGTGGCTTTCCCAGAGCTCAGCAACTGGACTCTGGCCCAACCACAAAGTAGGCACAGTTACATTACAGTTTTTATTAATAAACTTGTTCAGTGATAAAAAAAAATTAAAAAAAACTCCCATTAAAGCACCAGTGTCTCATGTGCCCATCAATGGCAGCTATAACGTTTTAATGTTCAGAATGATAATTTAACACAGATTACTTGCAAATTACCTTATATACTAATGTCACTTTTTTGAGTATAATGACAATATTTGCATGCTTGTTTGTACATAACAGGTACAGGAAATGTGATTCTGGACATGGAGCAACAACTGCAGGCAAACAGCATTCGTATCAAAGTTCTGGAGCAGGAAAATACGACTCTGCACAAAAGTCTTGGGAAGCTGCGGCAAAGAGCTAAGAGTGATGCCCCCAGGGTAAGAATGTGCACGAGAAATATGAGATGCTCTGTAAAAATATTTTATCTGATGAGTATTTTACGTTTGTGTATTGACAATTGTGTAAATTGTATGTCCAAACAGGAAGTCTCACCTCAGAAGACATGAAGCCACAACTGTACAGAGACCAGTTTTCAGCCTGGGCGTTCACACAAGACCAGCCCCTCCCGGCATGACACAGATAATTAAAAACATACAAATATTATAATGTGGGGTATTATTTCACATCAATATAAACTGTGTGCTGCTTTGTTCATGGCTGTTTCATTAGATAGCTTTATTTATTTTTAAGAAAGCATTAAAGCCTGGTGGCAGCACGGTGGAGCAGCTGGTTGAGCTGCCGCCTCTCAGCAAGTGCACCGGTTCAAATCCAGGTCCGGGTCCTTTCTGGGTGGAATTTGCATGTTCTCTCCGTGCATGCGTGGGTTTTCTCTGGGTACTCCGGTTTCCTCCCACAGACCAAAAACATGCATGTTAGGCTGAGTGAGAGAGTGAATGGTTGTTTGTCTCGTTTGTCTCTATGTGTCCCTGTGATGGACTGGAGACATGTTCAGCGTGTCCCCCGCCTCTCACACAGTGACTGCAGGATACGAGCACCAGTGACCCCCGTGACCTGAAAAGGATGAAGCAGGTGAAGATAATGGATGGATGGATAGCCTGATTGATCACTGAACTTTTTCTTTTTATCACAATGTTCACATTATAAAAGTTAAAGTTACTAGTTCAAGTCAAGTTTATTGTCATTCGCATCACACGTGGTACATGAGGCACAATTGAATTATGTACTCAAGGTCCCAGTTACACCCAAAAATAGCAAAAATATAAAGTATAAAAAGAAATAGCACATAAGGATCTAATACATACACTAAGACATATGCTAAACACTTATCAGGTCTCTCTTGTAAATGAGTCCCCGAGGCTCAATGGGATTAACCTGTATAAATAAAGGTTGAATGAATGAAAAAACACCAATAATGTGTATCAACAGCAGCCTGAACATGAGTCTGTGGTGAGCAGATGGGTATGAATGAATACAGCAGCATGAAATAATCAGCAGCATGGATCATCAGCAGCACGGATAAGTCACATATCACCAGTTAAAGTGGCATTACAGTTGTTTTTTTTCCTTACAGTGGTTATCCTGGTTAGAGAGTCATGAGGAACAGCTTGAGGATAGAAGCTGTTCCTCAGTCTAGTGGTTCTACACTTAATGCTCTTCAACCTCCTTCCTGAGGGGAGCGGGGCAAAAAGTGTGTGCTGGGTGAGTGGGGTCCTTCATGATGCAGGTGGCTCTCTTCTTACATCTGGAGGTGTAGATGTCTGTGACGGTGGGGAGGCTGACTCCAACAGACTTATTACATTCTTATTATTATTTATAGTTATTTACATTATTGATGGTAAAAATGCTTGTTCTCTGTGTATTGTGCTAGTGGAAGAACAGCACACACAAGTAAGTGGTTTGTAGACAGCCAGGTGAGAGGATCAAGTGTCTGTCTTCTTTTGTTCTTGGATTTTTTTTTTCTCAAACCCTCCCCCTCGACACACTTCACGTTGTACACAAATATTTAACACACTCACTCTGCAGAGTTGCTAAAACACACGCACACTCACAAAATCAAACTGTGGAAGTGTGAATAAATTCAAATCGAGGTGCTTAATTGTTTTAAAATATACTTACTGTAGATGGCAACAACTACAAGTAATTCCTAACATTTCTTAATTCGACTGTTTTCTTTTTACAGTTTTTTTTTTAATCAAGGAATTGAAACTGCTTCCACTTCATTTCCCAGCCATGCCACTCTGAATTGTTCTGGTTAAGTCAGAGAAACACTGCTGTAGTTCATTGTCAGTAAAATAACACACCGACGCCTGCTGTGAGTTAGCTCTCAGGTTACATGATCTGCTTCTCAAACAAACATGGGCACGGCTGAGTGCTTTCACAGCAGATGAGTCATCTTGTTGTGAGTCAGTAGGTAGCTGGTACAACCTTGAGTGTCACAAAGATACAATAAAACACAAGTGTGTGTGTGTCTGCGTTGGAAAGCTGTTTCACGAGCGTAGAGAGAGCTAGTTTCCATGGAAACAGAGGTGCTGAGCTGATGCTCGTGTATTTGCCTCCAACTTTGTGAGACTTGAAAAATATGCGAGACTCCATGAGTGCAGCAAAGTTTAATTGCAAACATGACAAAGGTGTGTGTGTGTGTTAGAGATGATATGTAGGGGGTTATGTTATAGAATGGATGATATGAATGATTAATAATTCATAAATTACCTAACCTCAAAGCACCACCTTTGAAAGAAGGAAAAACTATCATCTTAATAAATGACCCTTGGGGCGGCTGTGGCTGAGTTAGAGCAGTTGTCCTCCAGTGCAAGAGTTGGGGGTTCGATTCCACCAGCAGTCACATGCCGAAGTGTCCCTGGGCAAGACATTGAACCCCTCATTGCCTCCGATGTGTGTCCCTTTGGTGCATGAATGTGATAAATCACTGCTTATTCTTTGTACAGATCTAGTAGAGTGCTGTATGAATGAGTACATGAGGCGCAGATTGTGTTGTAAAGAGCTTTGAGTATCTCGATAAGATAGAAAGGCGTTATATAAGTACAGTCCATTTTCCATTACCCTAAGTTTTTTCTTCAGAGCCATATCATAATTACATCAAAACACACCTGAATTAAGTTTGTCACTGTTTATGTGATGTTTATTGACAGATTGTTTATTGACAGTTCTCCATTTTCACCAACCTGCTGACTCAGATAGGAATATAAGAAGTTATGGCGAATATGGATGTTGAAAGATGATCAGAAGTGAATGTGTCCACTTGAAGTAAACCTGTGTAATATCCTATGGAGAAAGATGTTGCTTTGGCAAAAAATGGACATTTGACCTATTAGAGGTTGAGAGTCAGCCTTAACTGAAATCAAACACATAAAATAAAATTAAATATTGGCAGAAATTCTAAAATTGGGAGACTTATCAAAGACTTGTTGAATTGGACTGCTGTCTAATCACACTTTAACATAAATGAAATCCAGCGGTCAATTGTTATAAAAAAAAAGAACTTGCATCATGCTTAAAACAATTATTCAACAAATGAAACATTTCTAATTCTAGTTTAAATCAAACTAAAAGTTATCAAAACGGGTATAAAGAAAATATAACTTCAAAAAAGCTCTTGGTTCAAAGAAAATATAAAGATGTGAGAAATGTAGATAAATAAAATGCATAACTTTGAAGAGGAAAAAAAAAGGAACATTAAAATTCAATCAGGGCTGACCCAAGCCTCCATGGGGCCCTAAGAAAAATTTGTTTTGGGGCCCTCTATTCCTGCTAATAATGTGGATTACTGCAATCAACAGTCAGATGGTCAGATCATTCACCCACCTAACATAAACTCATTGCAACTCTGACAGTCCTGTTTACAGTATCCTATATTTATATATCATAGTGGCACTAAAAGTAACAAAAGAAGAAGAAAAAAAAAACACCAGTATGCAACGTATTTTACAGCGTCATCTTGTTTATTATCTTTGGTTCCAATGAACTGCAGCAGTAATGTTCAAAATAATTTGTAGTGCAAGATCAACAACAAACAGATAAAATAACTTAAATGCATGAATATAAATTAAACTGTGCATAAACAGGAAAACTTAAGTAAAAAAAAAAAAAATATCAAGGAAATACTTAATTAATGAGCAATTACTTGAAACTACGTAAATGGTTTAAAAAAATAAACAACTAGTTCTTAAAACTATATAAATGTATGCATTCATTTGCAAAAGCTGAAATTAAAATATTAAATAGAATCATATAGAAATCATTACTTAAAAAAAAAATAATTCCACTTAGGGGTGCCCCTAGTGGCCCGGGGCCCTAAGCAGCTGCTTAGTTTGCTTATGCCTAAGGACGGCCCTGAGTTCAATAGACATAAATATACGTTCTAGAATGTGGAGTTGTTTGCAAACCAAAGAAAACATGGTTGTTACAGCATTTTCACAGCAGGCATGGGCGTTAAAGACCAGAAGAATGATTGTTTTAACGGAATAAAATATAAATTAATCCTGAGTTCATGAGACACAAGGGTAGTGAGTCTGAGCTCCTGCCTGTAGGAGGGGCTGTCTGTCTTTACTTAGTCCTGGTGGAAAGAGGTCACCTTTGGGTCACTCTTTTGAAGTAGAACTAAGGAATTTATGACCAGACCTGAAAGGTTTGTAGACATTAAAAAATAAATTCCCATCCATCCATCCATCCATCCATCCATCCATCCATCCATCCATCCATCCATCCATCCATCCATCCATCCATTATCTTT
>NC_056505.1:28952234-28974845 GCF_014905685.2 Nematolebias whitei
GTTATTTTAAACATTTTTAACAATGAATTTGTATTTTATATCACAGCTGTTCATTAATAGTTGATGCAACTATTCTTTTAAATAAATTTCAATGTATCACACATGCAATGTTGCAAAGGCGTGTCAACCAAGACAGCCCCACAACATCCAGAGCCTTAAGAGAATCAGGGTGAATCTCATCCACTCCCGGAGCCCTGCTGCCTCGGAGCTTTTTAACTACCTCGGCGACCTCAGCCACAGTTATGGACGGATCAACCCCAAAGTCCCCCGACTCAGCTTCCTCCATGGAAGACGTGCCAGTGGGATTGAGAAGGTCCAAAAAGTATTCCTTCCACCTCCCGACAACATCACTGGTTGAGGTCAACAGCAGCCCACCTTCACTGAATAACGTGTTAGTAATGTTACATTCAATTAAACACAAAACATTGTTTCAGACGTGGTGCAGCATAGATCATACTTCAGTACTAAATAAAACATATTCTGAGTTGGACAACAAGATACAGTCGTTTTTAAGTTATTTTATATAAACAGCTGATATAAAGGTCAAAAGTCTGTACTGTATTTGCTTTAGGAGAGAAAAAAGCCCAGTCAGACCCAAAAGCCTGTCAAGTTTAACATCCCTCAAGTGTATATCTTGTTAACTCGCAGCAGGCTGACAGTGGTGTTTAAACGGTTTACTGATCCAGAGGAACTTAATCTGATGCTGATAATCATTTGTCTCCTGCGATCCAACCCGCACTGAAAGAACAGTAACATGGTTATTTAAGCAACACCTACAACTGAAGTCTAAAGGAGAACGTAAAAATGCTAGTGAAGTTTGTGACCGTGACATTTAAGTACATTAAGTTCTGGCAACCAATGGAGTTTATGACACTGCAATAAGAGCTTCCTGAGATAAGATTCACATACATTATGTGTCAGCTTTTTATTTCAGCCTATTATTTGTGTAGCCTTGATGCTAAGTGCTCATTTCTCACAGTAAATGCATTTAGAAACAAATAACCAGCACAAATATGCGTTTGTTTTGGAGTGACAAGTCCAAAGAACACTTTGGTCTTCTACATTTTCTGTCCAAGTTCTGAGACTATCTTACCTATGGCAATCCACACTGTGAATCGAATCCAGGTTAGGAGGCTGAGCTTCATCATGAGAAAGACATTGACGAGGATACTGGCACCTGGAGTCAGTGGAACAAATGGTACCTACAAAGCAGTACATATTTTTGTCATTCTGTGGCCATTGTTAATAGTTTTTGTAAAGTCAACTGTAGTGAAAAGAATGGCAGTGAGAGCTCACCTGGAAGGTTTTGGTGTTTTTCTGTGGCTCATGAATCCATATGAGTGCCAGGCTGAAAATGAAAGCAAAGCTAAAGATCACCAGGAGCATTGTGAAGCTCCAGAGAGGGAGCTGAAGCTGCTTGTTTCCAAACTCCAGCACAGCACAGAGGGAGGCTGAGCTCACTATCAGTGTCATCACACTGAAGGCCACCACTTCACCTGGCTCACAGTCTCCCAGCAGCCTGTCCAGGTAGGGTTCCCAGCACGCCTTCAGCTGCCCCACACCACGCCGCTCTCCCGTCTTCTGTCTCTCCACCAGCTGGAGTTTGTCAGAGAAGGACTCGTATTGCTTGGGCTCCTCACTGTCTTCAGCTATGGTCTGACACTCTGAGGGGGGAGGTGAAAGCTCAGCGTTGGGGTTGGGAGATGAAGAAGCGGTGCTCTTGGAGTTGGTTTTCTCAGGCTGGAAGCGCAGCACGATCACACTCGCCGCCACAAAGGTGTACGCCAGGAGAGTGCCTATAGATAAGAACTGAACCAAGGCCTCCAGGTCAAAGATCAAAGCCAAGGCGGCCATGAGGACTCCAAACACCAGAATGGCATTGACAGGAACTTTGGTAAGGGGATTGACCCTAGCAAAAATGGAGAAGAACAATCCATCGTCTGCCATGGCATACACAATTCGAGGAAGGGAGAAGAGATTACAGAGAAGGACGGTGTTCATGGCTAAAAATGAGAATAAAGAGAACATAAGTCATAATACAGCACAGAGAAGTCAAGACTGCTGCTAAATGCATGATATTAAAATCTGTCTAAATTACATTCTTTACTTAGATGTTGATAACACTCACCACAGATGGACCCTACAGCCACAATAACTCCAGCCCAACTGTAACCACGACGAAAAAAAGCATCTGCCAGAGCTGAGTTGGGGTCCAGGGTACGCCACGGTACTATCAATGTGAGCACGGTGGAAACCAAGATGTAGGCTGTTGCTGCGAGTCCAAGGGAGATAGCAGTGGCAATGGGAATAGCCTTCTGTGGGTTCTTTGCCTCTTCACTGGAGGAAGCAATGACGTCAAAACCCACAAAGGCGTAGAAGCAAGTGGCTGAGCCTGCCAGGATGCCAGACAGCCCATAAGGTGCAAAGCCTCCTTGTTCTTGGCTCCAGTTGGTTGGGTCAGCCAGCATGAATCCAAAGACCAAGATAAAAGCAATGACACCCATACTAACAGTGGAGAAGATATGGTTTAGATAGGAGGAAACTTGGACTCCAAATGAAATGAAGACCGAGGCAACTACAAGAATTCCTGCTGCTAGTAGATCAGGGTAATGGGCAAGAAAGGGCACATTCCACTGCATGATGTGTGTTTCTGTGAAGTTTTGGATAGCATGGTTAAAAATGGAGTCTAGATAGCCACTCCAGGCTCGTGCTACAGCAGCACCGCCGATCATGTTCTCCAGAATCACATTCCAACCAATGAGAAAGGCCCAAACCTCTCCCACAGAGACATAGGTAAACATATAGGCAGATCCTGTTTTGGGTATGCGTGCTCCAAACTCTGCATAACAAAAGGCAGCCAGTAACGAAGCGATGCCTGCAAAAATGAAGGATACGATGACAGCGGGTCCAGCTGTGTCTTTGGCCACTGTTCCTGTCAGGACATAGAGCCCTGAGCCCACCATGCCACCAACACCCATCAGAGTCAGGTCCAGGGTGGAGAGGCAGCGTTTCAGAGATGTCGCCATCATGTCACCGTCCAGTGTCTTGAGCCGGTTCAGCCTCTGACAAAGGCGCACGGCTGGGGCGCAGCCTCTCGAACAAGTTGCCATAGTTACAGTGTTAAGACAGTCTTGCAGAGGGAGGGTGGGTGCTTGAACCTGTCAAACTGGATCCATTACCTGTCTATGAAGATGACCTGAAAGACAAAACCCAATATTTACAAAGAGTACACAATGAGAAGGTGAAACAATGCTGAAACTTGGCTTTCAGATTAAATAGACGGGACTTTCAGCTATTTATGCCATTCTTGATTTCTCCACATAAACATAATCTGACTGGGGGATGTTTTTAACACCCCCCACCCCCCAAAAAAGTCTAACATCATCCAGTCCTTTTAAAGTCTTTTAAAATAAAAAGTTTACAATGAATCAAATCCTAAGGAATAGCACGATGTATGTCTTTAAAGGGACTTTTCCATCTTAGTGATGCTTTGTGCTCCTGACAGCGTGTGGCGCTCCTCTCGGCACCCTGCAGGCGGGTCCACGTCACCTAAAGGCGCATCGCTCATGTGTGAAATAATGACGCTTTAGCATCATTTTACTGTTCCAGATGTTTGCTCTTTCCATCGCAGTATTCATCCTCCAGCACCATCACCAGACCATCATCCGACTCCCGGCCTTGATGAACATATGGCGACAACAGGATGCCTCCTATATGACATTACGTAACGCTTTATTCTCCCGGTTAGAAATAAGACCGCTGTCATAAAAGTACCTGCTCGTTTCACCACAGGCTACAATTTCAAGCAGATGTGGCCTCGGTTAAATAGGAGAGATTAGAATAAGGCGATGGATGCAGTAAGCTTTGTTTTAAATGCCACATGAATAATTTATAGTCAAATGGAAAAGAGCTGAGCGCACCTCTCTGTTTTACTGCATCGCACTTTGTGTTGGTGAGACTGTTGTGATGATCACAACAGATAAGGCGATGGACAAAACAAAAATAAATAAATAAAAATACATACAAACAGTAAATAAATACCTTTTCTGCTCAGTGGTTGCCATCTTTGCTCCTGGTCTGGCTCAGCGCTGTTAGAAGTTACCCGAGCGCATCATCTCCTGATGGAGCAGAAGGTGCACGGATGAAGAATAAGCCCTGCCCGGACTGTTTCTTAAAGGTACAGGCACCCTTTTTAGGTTACAGCTCTGTGATGGGGGGCTTCCCCACTGCACCCCCCCCCCCCCCCCACACACACACACACAGGGATTATCCAGCATGATAAATAAATGTGGACTTTAAAAGAAGAAAGTCATGTATGCAGTTGAGTCAATTAAATGTCATAATAATAATAATAATAATAATAATAATAAAAATATATATAAAATAGAATAAAAAATTCCATTGTATATTTAAAAATTCTGTTTGGAAATCAAAAATGCCAGGTAGGTCAATATTTGAACAGCTACTTAAATGCAAAAGAGAATAAATGAGCTGATGTGTAATCAAACACAAAAATATGGATGTGCTCAAAGTTCAGTCTGATGCTTGGTTTGAAAATATATTTTCTGACAGAAAGTATATAAATATGTATATATCAACTATTTCTATAGCTCATTTTAAAAAACACAAGGGTAGCCAAAGTGCTGTACAATAAGACAAAAAGACAAATTAATTAAGACAATAAAAACATACAAAGCATACACAAAGAAACAAAAAACGTACACGTACCAGTTTCACGACAGGTGTGTTAAGATGCCATAAAATATAAGATCACGTGTTAAAAGCCATAAAATATAAGATCACGTTTTAAAAGCCAAAGAATAAAAGTGTGTTTGTGAAAGAGATTTAAAAACAGGAAGCGAGGAGGCCTGTCCGGCACTCAAGGGTAAGTTGTTCCATAACCTGGGAGGAGCAACAACAAACGCTCTGACACCTCTGAGCTTCAGCCGAGTTTTAGAGACTGTCAGCAGCAGCTGATCAGCTGATCGTAGGGACCGGGGTGGGCAGTAAGGCTGAAGCAGCTCAGACAGATACAATGGGGCAAGGTTGTTCAAGCATTTAAAAACAAATAGCAAAAGCTTAAAATGAATTCTGTAGTGCACAGGGAGCCAATGAAGGGACGCCAGGATGGGAGTAACATGCTCGCACCTACGGACCTGAGTTAACAGGCGAGCAGCAGAGTTCTGCACAAGCTGCAGACGGGCAAGAGAGGTCTGGCTAATGCCTGCATACAGTGCATTACAGTAGTCAGGACGAGCTGTGATGGATTAATATCTCCAAATCAGGCCTTATATATACATACTGTATATCCTTCTTCTTTAATGTATTAGAACAATGCAATAAAGGCTGTTCTGGTAAACATATCGCAGACTAGGATAAACAAAGTGAGCGTGGAAATACTAAATTGTTATTTTATGCATTAATTTAGGCTAGTATCTTTAAGGCAGTGGTATAGCCTACATTTTTGTTGTGGGTATACTGTGCTTAGAAACCAAAAGTACACCAGTTAGTACAATGTAATCGTCAATCTATTTTGATTTTTAAGCATATTGGACATTTCAAATTATTTCTGATGCTTTCATTTGAATAAATGTACAACAAACTTTGTACAACAGTTTTCTTTGTATTAAAAACATGTTATAGAATTTATAAAACAGTATTAAAGCAAAACATGTTCACATATTAAGTAGTAATTACAGAAGTATTAATTATACAAAAACAGGTTGGACTAACTCAATGTGTCTATAAAATGTTCCAGATGTGTTAAGAATGACATAAGCCCATGTCATGTATCATTGCCATTTATACATGACATGGGTTCGTATCATTGGACACCTTGAAGTGGGTATACTGAAATTCCCAAGCTTCTCTAGTGGGTGTACTCTATACTCGCATATCGCACTGCTCTAAGGGAGTTTTCAAAACCACCAGATCTTTATGAGGAAAAGTTGAAGTCAGTCACTTGTGATGGTGCAGAGCTAAAGCATAAAACAGACTTGGCAACGCTAGATCCTTTGATAAGGTACTTATCAGAAAGTGAGCAAAGAAACATACAAAATTATAACATTAAAAAAAATGCAACTGAATACATTCAAACCTTTCACAACTCATTTTCTGAATGAGTATTTTCCTTTTTTGTACCATTTTGTAACCTTTCACATCAGGAACTTCTCTTTATGAATAAAAATAAAAGTTTCAGAAGACAAAGTTGTTAATATGTTATCAACTACATGATATTTAACACAGCAGAAAACTTTTTTTTTTGCACAACATAAATTGTGTTTGTAAATACATTTGTCTTTTCTTGTTGGAGAGATCACGTCTCTCCAGTTTTAGCTTATCTCCACTGACTCCCTGTCAGCCTGGTTGTTTCTTCCTGTTAAAAAGGATTTTTCCTTTCCACTGTTGCCTTTGTGCTTGCTCAGGATGGGAGACTGTGATGAAGTGAAGATTCAACACAATTTACTGGTTTTCTTAGATAATTGTTACTACCCGTCATTGGCTTTTTTTTAAATGTATGTGAATGTTTCTGTTCAGTGCCCTGAGACAAATTCTGTTGTGACTTGGTGCTATAGAAATAAACTGAATGGGATTGTTTCGTGAATAAAGAAGCACAACCAAGCTGCTAATGTTATTCCATCAGTTCACTAATGGCAGAAAATATGAATATGGGTCAAGGCTGACGTTAGGGCTTATCTGTGCATCGGTTTTCTAAACAAATGCAACATTATTTTTCTTTATTCTTTCGTGATATTTATGGACTCTTCAGCCCAGGTTTTAAAAAAATTGTATGCTGTATATCATTGTGCCCTGTGTTTTATGACTGACTGTGTCTATCGAACACATCACTGCACTTTGTATGCTACAGCAAAATGTCCCTCTTTGACTGACCGCAGACTTTCTCACTTGTTGGTTTTTATCTATAAATGCATCCTTGGGCATCTTCCTAGATATTTATGTTCACTTTTAACTAGAACTTTTAACCATTTTAGCCTGCACTCTCTGGACATCCTATTGATTCAGGTCCCAAAGGTCAGAACTGAACTGTTTTTCAATTATTCGCTCCTGCCACTTGGAATATTCTGCAGAAGGATTTAAAGTTATCATCTCTTGTTACGTTAGGACAATTTAAATCAATTCTAAAGGAACAAGAGATCAGATCACTTGGCTCCTGTAACTGCTCTTATGTGTAATTATTGTGATTTCTCCTGGATAAGTATTTTGTGTATTTGGTTTAGTATTTTGGATTTGTTGTATGTTTTATGCTGCTGTCTTGGCCAGGTCACTCTTGGAAAAGAGGTTTTTAATCTCAATGAGTTGTTTTCCTGGTTAAATACAGGATACATACACACATACATACATTTATCTTCTAAAATTGCTCATAAATTGGTGCATGTTGCAAATATTAACCACAGGTGTGTGTCATTGATATTTTGTTGCGCTTCAGTGAAATGACAATACAGCTGATTCTAAAAGGATTAAGGACATTTATTGTTGCTCTTAATGACAAATAATAAACATTAATGGGACTGACATTTGGGAAACAAAATAAATTGCAATTGAATACAAAAACAACTACAACTAATTTAAAAGTTAAAATTCAGTGCCTTCACAACCTCATGACAGTAAAAATATAAATATGGTACAACTGTGAAAATAGGGCCAGAGTAGAACTAAACTCACTTCAGTATTCCTCATACGCCAACATGTTAACACACTGTGCTAATTAAATTGTTTTGCTCACAAGTGTGGGATCAGCACAGAGGTCTAGTGATTACACTGCAGGCTCACAGCAGGATATAGATTTTAATATCTTAATTGTTGCCACACTGAATATATAATCAGATAGTAATGAATGATGCAGACATCAAAGTACCTGAAATGGACGCACACAGAGAAATTTTATAACGCTGGTTAAATATGCTTTAACTGCATGCCTCCAAATCTAACTTGTTACAGTGCCTTGCGAAAGTATTCGGCCCCCTTGAACTTTTCAACCTTTTGCCACATTTCAGGCTTCAAACATAAATATATTAAATGTTAATGTTTTGTGAAGAATCAACAACGAGTGGGACACAATCGTGAAGTGGAATGAAATTTATTGGATGTGTCAAACTTTTTTAACAAATAAAAAACTGAAAAGTGGGGCGTGCAATATTATTCGCCCCCTTGCGTTAATACTTTGTAGCTCCGCCTTTTGCTGCAGTTCCAGCTGCAAGTCTCTTGGGGTTTGTCTCTATCAGTTTTGAACATGGAGACACTGAAATTCTTGCCCATTCTTCCTGCAAAACAGCTCGAGCTCAGTGAGGTTGGATGGAGAGCGTTTGTGAACAGCAGTCTTCAGCTCTTTCCACAGATTCTCGATTGGATTCAGGTCTGGACTTTGACTTGGCCGTTCCAACACCTGGATACGTTTATTTGTGAACCATTCCATTGTAGATTTGGCTTTATGTTTTGGATCATTGTCTTGTTGGAAGATAAATCTCCGTCCCAGTCTCAGGTCTCTGGCAGACTCAAACAGGTTTTCTTCCAGAATGGTCCTGTATTTGGCCCCATCCATCTTCCCATCAATTCTGACCCTCTTCCCTGTCCCTGCTGACGAAAAGCAGGTCCAAACCATGATGCTGCCACCACCATGTTTGACAGTGGGGATGGTGTGTTCAGGGTGATGAGCTGTGCTGGTTTTACACCAAACATATTGTTTTGCATTGTGGCCAAACAGTTTGATTTTGGTTTCATGTGACCAGAGCACCTTCTTCCAGATGTTTAGTGTGTCTCCCAGGTGCTTGTGACAAACTTTAAACAACACTTTTTATAGATATCTTTGAGAAATGTCTTTCTTCTTGCCACTTCTAAAGGCCAGATTTGTGCAGTGTACGACTGATTGTTGTCCTATGGACAGACTCTCCCACCTCAGCTGTAGATCTCTGCAGTTCATCCAGAGTGATCATGGGCCTCTTGGCTGCATCTCTGATCAGTCTTCTCCTTGTTCGAGATGAAAGTATAGAGGGACGGCCGGGTCTTGGTAGATTTGCAGTGGTCTGACACTCCTTCCATTTCAATATGATTGCTTGCACAGTGCTCCTTGGGATGTTTAAAGCTTGAGAAATCTTTTTGTATCCAAATCCATCTTTAAACTTCTCCACAACAGTATCTCAGACCTGCCTGGTGTGTTCCTTGGTCTTCATGATGCTCTCTGCACTTGGAACAGAACACTGAGACTATCACAGAGCAGGTGCATTTATACGGAGACTTGATTACACACAGGTGGATTCTATTTATCATCATCAGTCATTTGGGACAACATTGGATCATTCATAGATCCTCACTGAACTTCTGGAGTGAGTTTGCTGCACTGAAAGTAAAGGGGACGAATAATATTACACGCCACACTTTTCAGTTTTTTATTTGTTAAAAAAGTTTGACACATCCAATAAATTTCATTCCACTTCACGATTGTGTCCCAATTGTTGTTGATTCTTCACAAAAATTTAAAATTTTATGTTTATGTTTGAAGCCTAAAATGTGGCAAAAGGTTGAAAAGTTCAAGAGGCTGAATACTTTCACAAGGACCTGTATATCTTCTAATCATCCATCAGGATCCCATGGCTGTAATTTCCATGAATAGACAATTCTTAAGTATTAAACATGACAAAATGTTACAAGCTTGAATGTTTAGCTGTCAGTGAGTCACTACTTATTTCACTCTTCACAAGGATTTTTTTTTTCAAGCCAGTGCAAATTCTAGTCTCTTAGGATTTTGTTTGTCATGCCTTTGATTCAAGAGTCCCATCATCCATTTTCTTCTCCTGCTTTTTCCCCTTTAGGGTCACTGGGAGCTGCTGCCCATCTCCAGCAGTCACTTTTCATTTATTAGTTTACTTGACAAGGACAATGCACTCAAACATAGAACATAAGTCTGTGACTGATGCATTGCACAAAGAGTATATAGCTACAGCTAATGCGCAACTCCAGTCACTAACACAGACACATGGATAATTTAGTTATTTAGCTTAACATGCATGTTTTTGGTCTGTTGGAGGAAACCCACATGTGCACAGGGAAAAAAAAAAAAAAAAAAAACTACACACAGAAAGGCCGGGAGGACTATTCACTAACAATGCACTGCACCAGTAAATAATATCAATAAATACTACTTAAATACTGATAGTTTAAACTCCTGTAACCTCTGCCTTCTGAGGCTTGTTACTTTGTTCAAAGTTTTCTTAAAAAAAAAAAAAAGTGCATATTTTCTAAACCAGAACATTTACGAAAAAGTAGTAAATTTAAGAACCAAATAAAATTACACACCCTGGTGAAGTGAACAATTTATAATACGGTTAGAATGTGCAACCAAAGCAGCTGTACATGCTAGTTACAGGAACTCATATTACAAAGCTTTAAACAGAGCAAACCTTGCTGTACTCGTCCAGAAAGCACGTGGAACAAGCGTTTCTCAAACTAGCGTCTTACAGCAAATAAATAAATGTTGTGCTTTTAACTTTTCATATGGAAACAAAATATATTTTGTGTCTCAAAACATGAAAACTAACTTTGCTTTAAAGTCACAGCTTTAGTAACATCTCCATGTGTTCTTATGCATGTTTGCATCATTTAAATTGTGCCCAAATAATTTTTTATACCATCCAACTTGAGGTGTATACCCGGTGACAGAGAACACGTTTAACACTTTGTGAACTTCTTACTAATTAGAAACAGCTGGCTGAAGCAAGCTGAATCTCAACAATCATAAGATTATTTGAACTTTTCTCATTGTCTACAGTGTAATTATTGTTCCTTCTGGCACGACAAGGCCTCTGTTGCATTTCTCATTGTAGTCCAGACTGTGACTCCTTCTGTTGAAGTTTAAGAATCAGTTCAAGGAGGTTCATCTGCATCGTCAGTTCCTGAAACGGTAAAAACAAAAGCAGTCATTTGATAAATAGTTGTTTCCATCAAAAAGTTTTATTTACGTTTTGTCTACGCTGAAAGAAAACTGGTCGACTTTTACCTGAGGATTGGTGGTGATATAGAATCCAGGAACTCCTGCTTTCTCCAGGGTGTTCTGCTGGTCGATCACCTTTTGATCCATTTCTGCAACAATCTTTTTATCCATCATCTTTTGCTCTTCTCGCACTCGAACTTCCAAAGCCTGATAACCTCACAGCTGTTAGTAAATCAAAAGCAATTACAGCAGTACCATAATGTTCTGAGTAAAAAGTGGTTTTGGACTTGCTTTTTTTTTTTTTTACCTCAAGCTCTCCTTGTTGGTTTGATTTGAGAAGTGTAAGGTTGTGAGACTTGCATGTCTGTACAGCATCTTTATGTTTTCGCAGAAGTTCTTGTTTAAGTGCTACAAACATAGGGAATCAGTCTATTTACAAACAGGGAACATAAAACATGAACTAGGTAACAAAGCTGGCAAACACGTTCATACATTGTAGATTTGAGAGAGTGGGCCTTCAGGTAAAACTTTGGTCAGACCTTGGTGTTCACAGTGTAGCTTCTGTCTTTGATTGTACAGATTTTTCTCTGTCAGATGTTGGATATCCAGGAGGCCCTGCACAATCTCGTACACTGTTCCATCTATGAGGGATAAAGCCAGGTCACCAAGCGTGTTGTAGGACAAGCGCTGCTGGAATGAGCTGACCATGGAAGAAACAAAAAGAATGAAAATGGAACATATTAATCAGGTTGGAGGTTTAATGACCTCATTCGCGTTCATTTCAATTAAATCAACCATGAGTGCTGTGAAGGATGTACTAGGTAACCATACCTTGGCAAGTCTTTGACTAAAGTTTGCAGTTCAGATAACAAGTAATAATGTCTTTCTTGTAGTTTAGTAGGATCACTGTCGATAACTCCAGGATAAATATCCATAATCTGAGCTAGAAAAATAAAAACAGCGATAGATATTGTTCATCACATTAGCTAGCTAATTCGATTATACCTAATATTCTATTTTTATGTTCGAAGCTCTTACACATAAAATTTCTAAACTATTTAAATTAACCTAGTTTGCATTAAATACTTATTTGCATTGACAAAACTAAGCTTAAGATTTCAAAATTACTTTTCCCTCCTCAACAATTCAGGCTTGTTCGCTGCAGCTACGCTGTGGCTTGTTGCCATACAAGCTAAACAGGACCCCAAATTGGTGGCTGTTATAGCGCCTGTCCGTAATTCTGCCAGAAAGCGCCTGTTCCACAACATGCTCGACAGATGGCGCACTGCATCAAAAATAATAAAAATAAAACAAGATTACCACTTATGATCGTTTTCTACCGAGGATGAAATGCACTGTACATGTCAAAGATGTATTGTCGATGTTGCCATAGCAACATTTGAAAAAAAACAAACAAACAAAAAAAAAACACAATAATTTGATTAGCTTATAATCATTTTAGAAAAATGTTAGAAAGCAAATGTTTTCGTGAACAGTTTATCAAACACAATGATAAGGTGATGCTTTGTCTATTTAAGCCACGCTGAAAGAGAAGAATGACAGAGGCCGTCGCTGTATTTAACCCTGTAGGCTGTGTCTTTTGGTTTAAGCCGCTCCAGTGGCCGCGCTGACGCGCGCCTGTGTCGCGCGCGCGCTACTGGTGGGCAGAGCGCCGCCGTCACGAGCCGAGAAGGTGTGATGAAACGAAGAAAACTCACTTTGGGAGGAGAAGAACGCTGTTTATAAGGACGCGAATGGCCACAGAGGAGAAACTGGATGAATAAGTCACTCGTGTGAAGATGGCGAAAAACACATCTCTTTACTTTCGTATTGTCGAAGGCAGGAACCTCCCAGCCAAAGACGTGTAAGTAAATCCTGGATGAATGGCATGCGCATCTGTGCACGTCTTATCTGATTGATTGATTGATAGCTGTCATGTTCAGGGAAGCACTGTTTAGCTTAGGTGTTCCCTAGTTTAAACTGACTGGAGGAATGACGGCAGAACGCTTCAGGTTTTTTATTTCTCTTATTTAAACAGGACATAATTAAATGAAACATAAATAAACATAAGGCAAACTGACTGTGCTCATTTTGTGTTTTCTTTGAAGGTCTGGAACCAGTGATCCTTACTGCATTGTAAAAGTTGACAATGAAGTTGTGGCCAGGTGAGTTTTCTCTGCAGCCTCCATCAACAGCTGGGTTCTCCTCCAAGTTAAAATGTCCACATTGAGTCTTGTGCAGTTTGTATGCTTGCTCTGTTTTTCTCGCCACACATGCAACACATGCAGACGGTGCGTGTTTAGATGCCAACAGCGTGGCCCCTCCAACATAGAGAACCTGATACTGGTCTGGCCTTTAAACACCCTTAGGTAACCATGGAGCGGATGCATTAATTATTGCAGGAGCAGCACCTGTATGAAAGGAGGATGCTGGGAGCTGAGAGCGGAACACACCTGGTTTGAATATGAGTGGTAAAAATCCAGTTCAAAATATAATAAATGCACTAAATTCAGTGAGTATATGTATTCAGCGCTATTGTTCCATCTGGCGTGATGGAAAACGACACAATGATTCACTGCAAGCTTTTGCGCTAATTATCTCGCACTTTTAGTGTTACTGGCCAACTGATTCTTGAGTGTGATGTTAATGCACGATGAGGCTGGTGATTGTGGGAAGTGAGGACTACACGACAAACTATTACTGGATCCATTAGGCTGATTCTGTTCACCTTCTGTTCCTGATTTATGACAATTATTTTATTAAAGTGGCACATCGAAGCTTGTAAACTGTTCAGGCTGTTTTCTAAAAGTAAATAAAAATCCCCAAATTTATCAGAATAATTTATTTCATGAGGAAACTGATCCAATTCTATTTTCTGTACGTGGCAGCAGATTTCCAACCTTTGCTATCTGGTTTAAGGCCCTAAAAGTTTCAGTAAATCACAATCAGTCCTGTTGACAGAACAAACATGCGTCACAACACTTAAAGTCAGGACTTTGATGGTCAATCCAAAATGTCCAGTTTATTCTTCACCACTTAATCTCTTAGATAACGAATTGATGATTTGAGTTTTTATGATTAATTTTCTCTTGAGATTCAGTTTGTAAACAGGTGTTGCGTTTCATAATTCAGAGTTTATTGTTTTATCATTAATAGTAAGCCGTCATTAGATGAAGCAAAAAAAGGTACAAACCATGATTCACCCATTGTCATGCCTCAGATAGACTATCTGGATTGTTCTTTTTCAAAACCTTATCTCATTTAAACCAAAAATATCTACACTAACATTTGATCACCAAAGATGTTTCTTTGCCACGTGCTCTTTATTTTATTTATTTATTTATTTTTTATTTATTTATTAATTTTATTCATTTTATAATAATAAAAAAACCACAAAACAATTAACATAAAGACAACAAAAGAAATAAAATTATAAAATGAAAGGTGGCAGATGAAGAAAAAAATCTTATCATATCTGCCCCTTATTCTATGATGAACAATTTAAACAAACAACTTCCTTTGAATACAAAAAAGAGATAAACAACACATTAACTTCCTTAATCGCAATGAATTACTGTTTGAACTCATTTCAAATATATTGTTTCAACAATTTATCCTTGACCATTCTTTTGAATATAGGCATTGATTTAGCTTCTTTAACATCAGTTCCTAATTCATTCCATAACCCAACTCCTTGAATTATGGTAGACCTTCCTTTTAAAGTAGTTCTATACTTGGGCTTCACAAACATGTCTGTTCCCTTAAGATTATAACAACTCAATCGTTTAACAATATACACCTGGATATTCGAAGGCAAAACATTATTGTGCGCTCTATACATCACTGACAATATATTATAATCCACCAAATCATAGAACTTCAGCAATTTGGTATTATAAAATAATATACTTGATGGATGCCGATAATGTTTTCTAGTAATAATTCTTAAAACTCTTTTCTGCAAAACAAAAATAGGCTTTGTAATTGATTTACATGCCTTTCCCCAAATACTAATACAATAAATCAAATGTGGAACAATAATTGTATTATATAACAAATAAAGTGCCTTGTCATTCAATAGATCCCTAACTTTATAAAATATTGCAATAGATTTAGATAATTTCATTTTAACAGAACTTATATGTCGTTTCCAGGACAGTTTGTCATCAATTATGACACCCAAGAATTTCGCCTCATGGACTCTGTGAATTTCGGAGCCATCAATTTTAAATGAGACATCAATAGATTTATTTTTATTACTAAAAATCATATAATTGGTTTTATCTAAATTTATTAAAGTGAAGGTGAGCACCAATGGTTTATTAGTGATCAGTGAACTTCTGAACATATCCCTCACTTGTTCATGCCATGACACTTTCTAAACCACGCAGGACAATTTACACTAAATCTATCTTTCAATTAACTTCTAATTTGAGTCACTTGTTCTTCGAAGCAGACCTGAAATACAAATTTTCAACTTTTATTCTTAGAAGTTGTTGCATATTTATAGACATTAGACTACTACTATTTAATATGCTTGTATTACAAGGGGCTGTTTAAAATTATGCCTAAAGAACATGTCTCTTTTCAGGACTGCCACAGTGTGGAAGAATCTTAATCCTTTCTGGGGTGAGGAGTACACGTTGCACCTCCCGACGGGGTTCCATTCACTCTCGTTTCTTGTCATGGATGAAGATACAATTGGGTAACGCTACCATTCAAAGCTTCCATCCATTTGTTTGTTTTCTATAACTATTTAATTATAGGGTCACCAGGGGCCTGTACCTCCAGCAGTAAACCCTTTTTTAAAAATTCAACCTTTATTTATACAGGTTAGGCTCACTGAGTCACGAGGACTCATTTTCAAGAGACCTGTTTTAAACAAAAACCACAGAAGAGGTAAACACGACAATAAAGCAATCATATAAAAGCATATAGAATGAAAAGTAAATAAAGGAAGTGATAGAAAACGAGATAAAAAGCACGCTACGTTATAAAATGGTGTAAAATACTAAAAACAGGAACATGTCTGCATTGATTTTTGCATTGAATTTAAGAGTTGTTTAAAATCCCTTAGGGAGGTCAAAGTCGAGAGCGTCAGATTTTCTTTGCAAGGTGTTCCAGGTTACAGGAATACCTTGAGAAGGCCCTTTTGCCAAATTCGGTCCACACTGAGGGGACGCTGCAGGTAATGATGTCTTGAGAGTGCATGCTGTAGCTGCACTGATGAAGTGACATGTAGGAGGAGATACTGTATATAAAGGAAACAGACCAAGAAGTGATTCAAAGATGAAAATGTACCAGTGTGAGAGTCGGCGTGAGGTTAATGATGTCCAGTTGGGCGCAGTGAAGTATGGTAATTACAGCCAGTTGTGAATCTTAGTGCACCATGATAGACAGCAGCTAACATCTGTGCTTGCAGGAGCAGTCAAATAAATAATGTCACCGTAGTCAATGGACGGAAGGAAAGTAGCAACTACAAGGCATTTCCTAGCATTCAGAGTTTGACAAGATCTATTTCTAAAAAAGAAACACAATTTTACTTTCAGTTTCTTTACTGTTTTCGACATGAGGCATAAAAGAGAAGATGTGCATCTACCAAGATACCCAAGTATTTATAAGAATCGACCAACTCGATAGGAACACCATTTGTAGATAAGATAGAAGGAAGGACTGCTGGTACTGACTTCCTGTTTGAAAACAACATCCCTTTGGTTTCATCAGCATTTACAGCATCTTGAGACAGAACAAATCTGACTGGATGTTGTCGAATGCAGACTGTAAAAGCTGGAAAACCTTACCAACTGTTTTAGCTCGACAATAAACAACTGTGTCATAAGCATAGAAAAGTAAGGATGCATCAGGAATTATCTGACCCACAGTACTTATGTAGATTGTGAAGAGGGTGGGTCCTAAGACTGAGCCTTGTGGTACACCATTGTTGACAGTTAAATAGCTGTAAGAAGTACCATTATGTTGAACACATTGCTTCCGATCTGAGAGGTAATTAGAAAACCAATCAATAGTGTGATCTGAGAAACCAATGTTTTAGAGCTTAGACCTTGGACAGGTCACAAGGCCATGCAGCACAGTTTTTAAATGATTCCATACCCAGCCATTACTTTTATTTGTCAGCGCTTGACTTTAATTTATAGTCCTCAGTGTTTAATTTAGCTCATGAATGGATATATTTGAGTTAAAACCTCATGCTCAGCTGAAATGTTCTTGGGGGGAAAAGGTTATCCAAGCTTTGAATAAACAAACACGATGGGGCAGAAGGTCATCCTGGATCAACAAGTCAATCAAAGGTTGTTTTCCGCTTCTCCTCATGACCGCCAGTCCCATCATTTTACTCACCAGCTTGAATCGAATCCTTAATAGGTTCGATTTAATCCTTTTGTTCTTCTTTTCACAGGCATGATGATGTTATTGGAAAGATTACTCTGAACAAAGAAGCCATTGGAACTCAGGCTAAAGGTATGACTGATACCAGATCAGCGTTTGATTGTATAACCTGAGCTCAGAGGTTAAACATACAGCCGTTCCCACGATAGAGTCAAAAGTCCCTGGTTTTAGTCTGGGAATGTTTATTACTCTTCTTCTCCCACACATTTAATTTAATTTACCCGTTTTTATTAATCTGTATTTTCCCGAGCACTGCTTTCCACAGACTCAATGGTGAATGTAATTGTGATGGTGCTCCTGGTGCTCGTCTGAGTAAGCTTTGTGATTATTCATTGTGCATCATAAACCATGAGAGCAGCTAATGCATTTCAATCAGCCTTAAACCATAAAACGACCGTTTCTCTCACGGAGAGCTCCATCTTCAAAGTCACGCTGTTTAATCAGCGTAGACCGTTTCGCCTTCTGCACCGTCTTGGTCAGACATACGGTGGATGCAGTGTGTTTTGATGGTGCAACAGTTTTATTGAAATGCTGCGAGAGTTCATCGTGGCCCGTTTGCTGCATACAGATACATCTCTGGTAAAAGCCACCTAGTGTGGCCTTCAATTCAGTGATTCATGTCGGCGTGGTGGCAGTGAGTCACTTACTCCCTCGCACAATTTCTCTTCTCACAGGCTGGCCTTGACTTTATTTTTCCTTTTTTTTGTCTGGTGTTTTTAGAAAAACAAAACAAATAATTTGAACACAATCACTTTGCTTACGTTTTGCTCAAACTATTTAGGACGACGTTCAGTTTCAGAATTATTTATACAGCAGGAGTTTTTTTTAACACCACAATAGACTGGAATTCAAACTTCAAAATGTGAATTAAGTTCCAGCTTTCACCCTTGAACTTATGGCTGTAAATAAAAAACAGTTTAACCATTTAGACACCAATGCTATTTTTGACCATTCTTTATTTTCACACGTGTTAAAGAAACTGGACATTTTGAGTGTTCAATTTATGCTCTTAATATGACGGGTCCAAAGTTGATTCCACATTGTTTATTATGAAGTTTCAAAATTTCATATATATTTATATATTTCATTGGAGCCGGAAAAGGGTAGAGTGCCCTCTCCGGGTCAGGGAGGAGGTCCTACCCCAAGTGGAGGAGTTCAAGTATCTTGGGGTCTTGTTCACGAATGAGGGAAAAAAGGAGCGTGAGATCGATAGGCGGATAGGTGCAGCGTTGGCAGTGAAGCGGGCGCTGTACAGGTCTGTCGTGGTGAAGAGAGAGCTGAGTCAAAAGGCGAAGCTCTCAATTTACCGATCGATCTGTTCCTACCCTCATCTATGGTCACGAGCTTTGGGTTGTGACCGAAAGAATGAGATCTTGGATACAAGCGGCTGAAATGAGTTTTCTCCGCAGGGTGTCTGGCTCTCCCTTAGAGATAGGGTGAGAAGCTCGATCATCCGGGAGGGACTCAGAGTAGAGCCGCTGTTTCTCCACGTCGAGAGGAGCCAGTTGAGGTGGCTCGGGCATCTGTTTAGGATGCCTCCTGGACGCCTCCCTGGTGAGGCGTTCCGGACACGTCCCACCGGGAGGAGGCCCAGAGGAAGACCCAGGACACGCTGGAGGGACTATGTTTCTCGGCAGAAGTGGGATCGCCTCGGTATTCCCCCGGAGGAGCTGGACCAAGTGGCTGGGGAGAGGGAAGTCTGGGCCTCCCTACTTAAGCTGCTACCCCCGCGACCCGACCCCGGATAAGCAGAAGAAAATGGATGGATGGATTATCTCTATCATTTTTACTGTAGTTTATCATTGCTATTGTTTACTGTTCTGTTTGGAGCAGGTCTCTTGTAAATGAGTCCTTGTGGCTCAGTGAAGCCAACCTGTATGAATAAAAGGTTGAATAAATCATTATGTATATATTTATATTCATTCAACCTTTATTGATACAGGTTAGTTCCATTGAGCCAATAGGACTCATTTACAAGAGAGATCTGGATTTTAACAGAGAGTGATGACAACAGTGGATAAACTGTTTTTCAATTGTAAAACAAACAAACAATAAAAAAATTGTATGAATCATTTGTGAATGTGTATTGTTGTCGTTGTTATCACTGTCTTATTATCTTGTGCTGCTGCTCTGGTCCAGTGTCTTCATGGACGATGTGTGTGAGGGTGGACATGTTTGGAGGTTGCTGTGTTGAAGCTCCATGAATCAGCCTCTCTGCAGCTCTCAGCACCTTCACTGAGCCTTGAGGGAATCACTGAGCTGCTCTTGTTCTTCACAGTTAGAAGGTGGGAGCTCTCGTCAAATGATGATCTCCAGCATCATCTTGTTCATGCCAGGCTTTTCATCCACTGACCACAGACACCTGGAAACATCAGGGGGGCCAGCAGCTGTTTAACACATCTGGAAGGAAACCAGTGAGATTTTAATATGGCCATGACCATTATATGATGTTATGTGGGGGAGTGGTGGAACAGAGGTTAGAAGATGGGCCTGTGATCAAAAAGTCGCAGGTTCAACTCCCGGTACCGTCAATATCAAAATGTGGGTGGAAAAGGTGAAACACCCACTCCTGCCTCCACCCTCATTGGCCCCACCCTGGTCCCCTGAGCAAGGCACTCAACCCCCACCATCTGCTCCTAAACAGGTCTCTCCAGAAATGAGTTCTCGTGACTCAATGAGACTACCTGGATAAATAAAGGCTAAATGAAAAAACAAAAGTTTAAAATAGAAATACTCACATCATGAGGCCAAGGTTGTGTGTGTGACGTGCACGTTCCTGAGAGTGTGTGTGTGTGACGTGCACGTTCCTGAGAGGCCACAGACAGAGCAGCTCCAGCTTTTGTTGAGTTCCTGTAGTCCTGCAGTTTTCAAGCTGAAATAAAAAAGCATCATAAATATGAACTTTACAGTCTCTAGTTACCTGTTCATATAAACACATGGAGGCGTCTCAGCTTGTGACTGACAATAAAATATGTAAATTTATGAACATTAATGAACTTATAATGATGCTCCTACTCTTTGAAGGTGAACCAATGGTACCACACCATCTCTCAGTCGGACAGTCTGATCAGTTTGATCAAAATCCTCCAGTTTAAAATCCTCACTGCTCAGATGAATCCTCCTCAAAGATACTTCCTCCTCTTCCTCACATCTTGTTCTTTGGGAAACCTTCAAAATGAAAACAGGAGATTTGTGTCTACACAAAAACATTGTACAAAAGAGGTCAATCTTATTTTCTATTTCCTATATTCTCCCTAGTTTTATTTTTTAATATCCTAGAACTTAAACAAAACTCCAATTCTGATGCATATCTGTTGATAATGAACCAAAGCTACTGAAATAGTGAGTATGCTTGTTAGAAAAATATTCCTGTCATCAGATCTCAGTCAGCTTCATTGCAGCTGAACACCGTGTTACACTGAACATCACATCAGCTGGTGGACATAAATACAGTACAGTAATATTATATTCACAAAATACTAACAATAATATGTTCATCACTTGTGAAAAGTTATCCCACGAGACCTGACGTCAACAGTCCGTCGATCTGAACAGAAATAAGCTGCGAAGTGCTGAAACATCTGCTTTAACCAAATAAGGACGACCGTTCCAAGATGGCGGCCGAAATTCCAGCGCCGCAGCAGCCAATGAGGGATCTAGTGATTAGATGATATCTATGATCATTAGACTAAAAATATGTACGATTTTACAATAAGGCTCCCCTTTTAGATGGCTAATAAATAGTTTGTTATTAATTCCTCTATAAACACTTTATAAATTATTAATAACTGTTTATTATACATGAAAGAGACAAAACTGACCAGTTTCTTGCCAAAAAGTGAGCCAAATCTGTTCACTATATATTTCATCTAGAGTTGTCAGAAATGTTTAATATAACAACTCTAGATGAAATATATAGGTGAACAGATTTGGCTCACTATTTGGCAAAAAAAAAAAAAAAAAACAGGTCAGTTTTTTCTCTGTCCTTAATTAATGCATGATAAGCAGTTATTAATGATAAATAAAACATTTATAGAGGAAAGGTTTGTAGGTTCAGTCATCCAGGTAGATAACAGAAAAGGTTAAATAATTTCATCTGGACCAGTTTCTTTAAGGGAGCAACATTTCGTCTTCCATCCGAAAGACTTCATCAGTCTGTGGCCTGCCAACCAGATCTGTCCCATAAGTAGCCTTCATTGCTGTGTTTCAAGCCAACCTCCTCTTGGAATCTCAGAAAAAGGCTTTTAACACATGCAAAAGGACCCATCCATCCAAAACAATCAATCATCATGTATAACAATCAAATATGCTGGTGAAGATTCTCAGTTTTTTGAATATATCAAATGTTTTAGGCCAGTTGGACGACTTGCTACTCACAGCCTGAGGACACCAAAGCCAAAATGGTCAATGCACATGGTCCTGGTCACATGACCGTCCTGTTAAGAAACTGGTCCAGATGAAATTATTTAACCTTTTTTGTTGTTTATAGAGAAATTAATAACAAATCTATAAACTTGTGTCCCATTCTTTCCTGAAAAACGCAGTCAGACAGTAGAGGTTACAATGTGAAGGTAGCTGTAGGGATGTTGCACTGATGTTTGTTACCGGCTGAACCTGAAGTCGTTGCAAGTAGCAGGGCACCCTGTAAATGTAATTATTTACATATGATTGTCTAATGTAATAGGAGTTTTTAAGTTAAATGTACGCTTTCAGGGTGTCTTTGTTTGAGTTTGTATGTTTATTTGTCATATGCAGGTCAACACAAGGTCAGCAATGCACTATTACTGCTAGCAGCATGGTCCTTTTTTTCAGCATGGTCCTATTAGCAGAGTGGATCTGTTAACAGTGAGGTTACATGGTCCCGTTAGCACTTAGCAGCGTGGTCCCATCCATTAGTAACATGGTACTGTTAGCAGCATGGTAATATTAGCAGCATGGTACCATTAGCAGCATAGTCCCATTAGCAGCGTGGTTCCATTAGCAGCGTGGTCCCATTGGCAGCATGGTCCCGTTAGCAGCGTGGTCCCATTAACAGCGTGGTCCCGTTAGCAGCGTGGTCCCGTTAGCAGTATGGTACAGTTAGCAGCATGGTACCGTTAGCAGCATGGTACTGTTAGCAGCATGGTACCGTTAGCACCATGGTACTTTTAGTAGCATGGTCCTGTTAGCAGCATGGTACTGTTAGCAGTGTGGTCCCATTAGCAGCATGGTACAGTTAGCAGCATGGTACCGTTAGCAGCATGGTACCGTTAGCAGCATGG
>NC_056505.1:28974855-29028149 GCF_014905685.2 Nematolebias whitei
AGCAGCATGGTACCGTTAGCAGCATGGTACTGTTAGCAGCATGGTACTGATAGCAGCGTGGTCCCATTAGCATCATGGTACTGTTAGCAGCGTGGTCCTATTAGCATCATGGTACTGTTAGCAGCGTGGTCCCATTAGCAGCATGGTACTGTTAGCAGCGTGGTCCAATTAGCAGCATGGTACTATTAGCAGCATGGTACTGTTAGCAGCATGGTACCATTAGCAGCATGGTACCGTTAGCAGCTTGGTACTGTTAGCAGCATGGTACTGTTAGCAGCGTGGTCCCATTAGCATCATGGTACTGTTAGCAGCGTGGTCCCATTAGCAGCATGGTACTATTAGCAGCATGATACTGTTAGCAGCATGGTCCCGTTAGCAGCGTGGTTCCATTAGCAGCATGGTACTGTTAGCAGCATGGTACTGTTAGCAGCGTGGTCCCATTAACAGCATGATACTGTTAGCAACGTGATCTCATTAGCAGCATGGTATTATTAGCAGCATGATACTGTTAGCAGCGTAGTCCCATTAGCAGCATGGTACTGTTAACAGCATGGTACTATTAGCAGCATGGTACTGTTAGCAGCATGGTACTATTAGCAGCATGGTACTGTTAGCAGCATGGTACTGTTTGCAGCGTGGTCCCATTAGCAGCATGGTACTGTTACCAGCGTGGTCCCATTAGCAGCATGGTACTGTTACCAGCGTGATCCCATTAGCAGCATGGTACTATTAGCAGCATGATACTGTTAGCAGCGTGGTTCAATTAGCAGCATGGTACTGTTAGCAGCGTGGTCCCATTAGCAGCATGATACTGTTAGCAACGTGATCCCATTAGCAGCATGGTACTGTTAGCAGCTTGGTACTATTAGCAGCATGGTACTGTTAGCAGCATGGTAATATTAGCGGCATGAAACTGTTAGCAGCGTAGTCCCATTAGCAGCATGGTACTGTTAGCAGCTTGGTACTATTAACAGCATGATACTATTAACAGCATGATACTGTTAGCAGCATGGTACTGTTAACAGCGTGGTATTGTTAGCATCATGGTACTGTTAGCAGCGTGGTCCCAATAGCAGCATGGTACCGTTTGCAGCGTGGTAACGTTAGCAGCATGGTCCTGTTAGTAATGTGACTGAGTCAGTCAGATGCTGATAATCTGACAGGAAGGTAGCCCTGCATGTTGTAGACGACACATTTTATAATCCGTTTAAAATGTGTGTTCATCAGTATGTATTTATTATGTGTGTTTATGGTTTTGTCTGTTAGCAAAATATCTTATGAACCATTGGACGGATTTAAATGAAACTCTCAGAAAATAATCATTGGATGCACAGCTACAACAGGTTATCTTTGGGGGGCAACCCCATTCAAGATGGCTGACACAACGGATACTTGCAAACATCTAAAGAGCTACAGTGTTAAAAATATTGAGTTAATATTTTATGTGGTAGTAACGCATAGTACTCCCCATCACACACTTTGCAGATACTTTGTAGTACAAGAACTTTGTTTGGCATTCAAGGTGGTGAAAGATATGCATTCCTTCAAACAATGTTAGTTTTATGAAATATGGTGCCTGACTTTGATACTAAAGATCTTTGACTCCCTCAACCCTCTCTCCCAAATCCTCCTGCACTTTTATTTTAGTTGTACATTAATAAATGTATCTAAAATCTTTTTTTCATGAAAAAAAACATCATCATATCAGTAAAAACTGAATACCATCTACTGTTTTTGTCTGGGTTTATTTATAAGTTGTTTTGATTACTTCTTGTTATTAATTTTTATATAATATTATATATTTCTTACAGTTAGAGAATTTTTGCACAAAAGACCTGCTAACATACAAATGAACAATTGTTTTGGCCGCTCTTGTCCTTGTGCCTGTTTTCTTTCCTCGTTGCTGTAACGAACAGCCTCTTCCTTTGTGTGCTCTGGTCAGGGATTGATAGTTGGTTGAACCTGACGAAGGTTGACCCTGATGAAGAAGTCCAAGGAGAGATCCACTTGAGTCTGGAGCTTCTGAAAGGCATAAAGAAAAGCACACTGCGTTGTCAAGTCATTGAAGCCAGGTAATGTTCAACCTACTGGAGAGGAGATGTGATTGTAAGCAGAAATACAAGAATCAGTGTATATCTCTTGTGTAGATAAGTTTTGGGGGCTGAGCGTTTAGCTTCACCATTAGCTGAGATCTACTCATCGTCACCCCTCAGGCCCCCACAGTATCTTCTGAGTCATCCTGCCACCATCACACCACTCGCTGCCCCATCTGTGAGTCCCAGGCTCTGATCTCTCACTCAGGGCACTAATTAGCTCGTCAATCAGAGCTTCACACTTGGATTTTCAACCGAGCTCAGATATCTGTGAAGAAAGTTTGAAAAAACACAAACAAACTGGGTGCTATTGCTTTATTTTCCTATAGCTCCTACACTGACTAGTTTGATTTGCAGAAGTTTAGTTAACTTTTAAATTTATTCTTGGCGCTCTTGTTTATCCGATGATCTCCACAGGGATGTGGCGCCCAGAGACATTTCTGGAACATCGGATCCATTTGCACGACTTCTTTTCAAGAACCACAGTGCAGAAACCTCGGTGAGCTCTGTACATGTAAAGAATTGAGTTTTATTTTGTTACAAGTTACATGAAGATGAGATATTTCATGTTTTGACAACTTTATTATTACCCATCTTTATTGTATCTCAAACTGCAACGTTTAACAAATCACTGTGGCTGTAAAGCTTTTACTAACTTGTTACCTTGACAGTAGTTTCTATAATACTTAGAGCATTTTTTACATTAAGGCTACAAATATATGTTAGTATTTGGCTGCAGCGTTTGTGTGAAAAGATGGCTGTGCAACAGTATGAAGTCTATGTTCATTATTGTTTCATATTTTTCACACATTTTCTGTTAACGACGTGTCTGTCCCTGCCCCCTCTTCTGTCAAAGTCCTCATTTTTAAATGTGTGCAGGATGTCGTTTCACGTCATCTTCTTGAAAGATGAACAGACATTTCTCAGAACATATTGTCTTGAAGACAAATTAGATTGTTTTTCAAAACCGCAACACATTCTTTTCATAATTTGTTCCATCACAGGTGTGTGAATGACATTTGCCAGAGGCACCGGTTCATATCAAAACAGATTTAGTTTAGATTTGTTGATTAGATTTGTTTAGGTGCTTTTCATGGCCCTTTGGTCAGAAGCATGTCACCCATGTTTTATTCCAAAAAGAGTCAGATTTTTGGCTGTATAGGTGCATCTCACAAAACTTGAATATGGTGAAAAAGTTAAATTTTTGTCACTCGTTTTAGAAAGAGAATCATATATTACATAGATTCATATCACATAGAGTGAAATATTTCAATCCTTTATTTCTTGTTGATTATGGCTTAAAGATAATGAAAAAACAAAATTCAGTGTCTCTGAAAATTAGAATATAGTGGAGGTTCAATATTGTAATGTCGTGGTGTCACACCCAGCTGATTAACTCTAAACATGAGCTACAAATGTCTCATTCTTCAAGTCCAGCCACTCCCGAACCAGAGACAACATCACAAGTGTCTTACCTGCAGAGGAGACAAAGAGCTGGACTGTTGCTCAGTGGTCCAATGTCCTCTTTTCAGATGAAAGTAAATTCTGTATGTCATTTGGAAATCAAAGGCCCAGAGTCTAGAGGAAGAGCGGAGAGGAACAGAATCCACGTTGCTTGAAGTCCAGAGTGAAGTTTCAACAGTCGGTGATGGTTTGGGTCAGGGGTCTGCAACCTGCGGCTCTGGAGCCACTCGCGGCTCTTTGGTCCCTCTGCAGCGACTCTTTCAAGCTTTGACCAAAACTAACATAAAACAGAATTTTATTAGTTGTTGTACAAACAACAGCAAAAGAGCTATCAGTTTTAGTTGTTTTCATTTCTTTTGCAAACACTCACTTTAACTTTATGCATTATTTCTATGTTTTTCACAATTAAAAATATCACATAGATCTGCAGTTCATAGCTTTTTTAATAAAAACAAACAAACAACTATTTTCCCCTCTTTACAAGAATCTGGTCTTTTCATTTGTCTTAAATTGTAAAAATATCAATAAATTTTAAAAATCATTATATATTTTTAGCTTTATAATGTCACCCCTATTTGCCACAAAAGTCTCCTCCAACAGACCTAAAGTGGCCCATGGGCCACCAGTTGATAATCACAGTTGTAGCAGCTTGTTGCGGCTCTGGACACATTTTATTTAATGAACAAAGGTGTAAAAATGACTCTTTTGATCATAAAGGTTGCAGACCCCTGGTTTGTGTCCATGTCCTCTGCTGGTGCTGGTCCACTATGTTTTCTGAAGTCCACAGTCAGCTCAGCATCTACCAGGACATTTTAGAGCTAGACAAAGCCACCAGAAGCTGGCTGTGGAATATTCTCATTTTCTGAGACACTGAATTTAGGTTTTTCATTATCTGTAAGCTATAATCATCTAAATGACAAGAAATAAAGACGAAATATTTCACTCCGCGTGTAATGTGAGTTTCACTTTCTGAAACGTCTGACGTGAAAAACTGAACTTTTTCACGAAATTCAGATTATTTTAAGAAGCACCTGACTGTAGCTGAAATTTATAACCAGGTGTTTGGATTTTAATTCTCCATTGTAGATTATAAAGAAGACCCGGTTTCCTCACTGGGGAGAGACGTTAGAGCTGGAGTTGGAAGCAGAAGAGCTACGTGAAGAGGGGGCTATTCTGGTGGAGGTCTGGGACTGGGACATGGTGGGCAAAAACGACTTTCTGGGAAAGGTCAGGCTTTATGAATTTTCCTCTCATGCCTTATCTCCCATCAAAGAACAACAGTCTTCTGTTTTTGGCTGATGTTGTATCCTCGCTCTAAATGTCCACAGGTGGAAATCCCTTTTGCTTGTTTGCACAGAACACCTCTGCTAGAGGACTGGTTTCGTTTGCTGCCCTTGGGAAACAATGAGGTTGACACTAGGTGAGAATTATGGGTGTGTTCATCTGTGCAGTGTTTGGTCTTTGTACACTTGAGTCTGATTTCTTTTTTTTTTTTATTACCTAAAACGTGCAGTCACTGTGTTTTTAGATGCACATAAGAGGGGAAGTAGTTCACCTTCACACTCTCCGTTATGTATTTAAATGAAGATTCACAGGTGTAGCACCAGGTCATTTACAGCATCTGTTTCTGCAGATAATTTTAGAACAAGCACAAAAAAAAAAGTCAAAGCGAGGGGGATCTTACAGCTTATTAGGAAAGGAGTCGTGATTTAAAGGGGTTCAGAGAGGAGCACACGATGATCAGAATAGTAAATAAGAGACAAATGCCATTGAAAATATATTCTGTCACCAAATAAGGGACCAAAATCTGTTGACTTTGATTTATATGCCTCTAGTTTTGGGAAAGCATCATCTCTGCTGACTGCATAATAAAACACTATTGCAAACTTGGTCTTAGTTTGGTGCTTGATTTAAAACAAAAACATCAGTAGTGTAGATCAAATCAGTTCATTAAAATAATGCAAATGACTTATTTTTTGTTGTTTAGACTATTTTTTTTAAAGGGTCTAAGAAGAATTCAGGAACTCTCTACTTGCTGCCATATTTTATTTGTCTCCAGTGGGAAGCTGGGAGCGCTGCGTCTGAAGGTGCGTTTGGTGGAGGATCGGATTTTGCCGTCCATGTACTACCAGCCCCTCATTGACCTTCTGGTTGAGTCGGTAATCTCCCCCGCAGAGGTCAGCACTGCAGCTCGTCCTCACTACGGATGCCCATTTGTTCACCGTCATCATGTCAAGAGACCGCTCCACGAGTTACATTTCCTCCATCTGCTTTCCAAAAACACTCCAGTTCACAGCCCGTGACCCGAGTCCTCCTCTCCACAGGTGGAGGACAGCAGCTCGCTGACCATGCTGGAGGACGTGACCACCATAGAGAGCAGGCAGGATGTTGCCATGACTCTGGTGAAGATCTATCTGGGACAGGGCCTCGTGGTGCCATTCCTGGATTACCTTAACACCCGGGAGGTCAACAACACAAGTAAGAGTACGGCACAAAATGCTTATCTATATGTTTGTGCTTATATGATCTGGAGCTTGTAATTTAATTCAGACAGAGGTTTAGATAAAGATCCTCTTATGCTGAGAAAAAACAAAGCCGTAGCTTCTTTGGTCGAACTGGGAAAATAACATTCCATGACTCATCTACCATATCAAACTTTAGTTTAACATCTGTAAAACTGACTGAGGTAGAACCATTTTATGTTGGCTAATGCCAGTTAGCTGTGGCAGCCATTTTGAACAGATGTTTCCAAAGATTACTTTCTGAAAGTTTCATTTAAATCTAAAAGTCTCATTTAAATCTATCCAGAGGTGAGATATTTAGGTAACAGATACCCCCCCCCCCCCGCCCCCACACACACACACTCACACACTCACACACACACACACACACACACACTCACGACTTCCATTCATTTTTCATTCATTTCTATAGCCTAACCATGACCTTTATCCATAACCTAACCATTACCAGTACATACCTAACCCTAAACCTAACACATCCTCAATTCACACCATAGTCCTAAACCTAGCCCCTAACCCACCAACGGGACTTCTTCTTATGGGGCCCGGGCTTTGGGCCCCATAAGGAGCAGTTGGTCCTCACAATGCAGTATAAGTTGGAAAAATGGGCCTCACAAAGTAGCATAAACAAGGACACACACACACACACACACACATGGACAAAAACATTATCTTCCACCTTGACCTTTTGGCAGTGAGGGATAAAAACATGCTTTTGCACAAAACACAGTCTGAATCAAAGTTTGGGACACTTTTTTCAGTTCATTTTGTGAGGGTTACTTCAGTTTGACTCTGATCTGACGTTAAAGTCTCTGATCGCCACAGTTATGGTCTGTGTGTGGGCGGTAAAAGCCCACCAGCTCTATATTTACTACCCTGATTCCAGTTGTTTACTCACCCCAACATTTTCATAGCTTCTCCACAGTCTGGATTAGTCATGTTTTGTTTATATATATATATATATATATATATATATATATATATATATTTTTTTTTTTTACCTCCGAACCATAGCCTCAAGATAATTCATACACAGTTGTGCTCTGGTCTTTGGGCTCCGTTGGTGGAGTTTGAGATAATAAGCATAGTGCCCACGTTTCCATAGCAACTCCACATGATCCAAATGGTAACTGCTTGATCAGGAATAGATGCTGCGAGCAGCCAGACATTAAAGTTGGGCACTGAGGGCAAAGCAGAAATAAACTATTGCACAGCCACTCACTGCGCAGCAATGAAAGTAGTCCTGCTGACATTGTAGGTGGAAATAATTCACCTGACTAGTCAGTCCTGTCTCCAGAGATGAGTTACTTCCTCTGCTTCAAATAATTTATGTTGATGTTGTAGCAAATGCAGGTTATCTGTTGTGTCTTGGCTTATAACAATACATCAAACTGCACAATATAAAAAAAAAAGCCTTTAAGTATGGTAGAAGAAAAATACTTCACACAGTTTGACTAGTTTCTTCTTCACAAACACAATGCCAGTTTCTGAAGTTTTAATCCGTATTTATGTGCCTGATGAGTATGGGGTGCCGTTTGTAAAGTTACACAGTCAAAAAGTAACATTAAATATTTTGGTTTATTTATTAGCCTTTCGTAAGAAAAAAAACAACCTTTTTTTTTCAAGGTCACATTTTCACCATGTCATTCATACATTTATAAATGTCGTAATTCCAAACTAAATATTTAATTTCCAAGCTAAATATTTAGTTTACAAACTACATATTTATGTCCAAGCTAAATGTTTAATTTACAAACTAAATATTTAACTTGCAAGTTAAATATATAGTTAGCAAATTAAATATTTATTTGGGAAATTAAATATTTAGTTTGTAAAATAAATATTTAGGTCCAAGCTAAATATTTAGTTAGTAAATTAAATATTTATTTTGGAATTTAAATGTTTAGCTTTGAAAATAAATATTTAGGTTTGAGCTAAATATTTAGTTTAGGAATTCAATGTTTAGCTTGGAAATAAAATGTTTAGTTTGGAAATTAAATATTTAGCTTGGACAATAAATATTTAGTTTGGAAATAAAATGTTTAGTTTTGAAAATAAATATTTAGCTTGGAAATTAATATTTAATTTACATCAAATATTTAGTTTGTAAATTATACATTCACCTTGCACATAAACATTTAGTTTGTAAACTAAATATTTAGTGTGGAACTAAATATTTATCTTGCTAACTAAATATTTAACTTGCAAGTTAAGTATTTAGATTGTAAATTAAATATTTAGTTTGGAACTATGACATTTATAAATGAATAACATGGTGAAAATATGACTTATGACTTTTATGAAAGGCTAAATAAACCAACATATTGCTGTTAATTTTTGACTGTGTAACTTTACAAATGACACCCTATAGATGAGGCTCTTCTGAATTCAGATTAATTTAGGTGTTCAGTGCTGGGACTCCTTTCCACAGTTTTCTCCCTAATTAATAAATAAATGTTTTCGTACATTTTTCTAGAATATCAGTTAAAAATGACAGGAAATGAGCTGCAACTTATTATAAGCTTTGTATTTAATCTCACATGAAAGCTGGCTAAAAATAGTATAAAACTTTAATGGCTTTTATTTAAAAAGTGATTTTTAGAGCGTGCTTCTTTTTTCAGTTATCTATGCTCGTTTTACTCTGAGCTGTATTCCTGTATTTCTTTGAAATATTTGCTGCCATTATGACATTGCCTTTCTGTTTTGCTCTTATAGCCGATCCAAACACTTTATTTCGCTCCAACTCACTTGCCTCCAAGGCCATGGAACAATTCATGAAGGTACGTTGAGATATCTGTTGATGTATTTTTTAAATGTCTTACCAAGAAAGCATTTGTTACTGAGATGTTAGCCAGTGTTTACAACGTTTGAAAACCCTAAATTAACTAAATGTACACTTAATTCTTTTCAGTTAATAAGATCTCCTTAGAGAGTGGTGAAACTGCACATGTTAAAATGGTCATGCAATGGTATTACAATGATTACAATATCAGATCAACATATATACTACCAGAGGTAATAAGGGTACACTGCTGGTCTCATGTTAGTAGAGTGTGGCACGCCCTTAGTGCTGGATACAGGCACTGGTTGAGTGCTAAATGGAGTCCTACAGGTGTTGTATCCTCACCTGCAGCAAGTTGTCCCACATATGTTGAAGCTGGCCCTTGAGATCCAGCAGAATGACACTCTGTAGGAGTTTTTGTCTAATTTAATCCAAACATGTTTGATTGGAGACAAACTAGAGAGTCTGACCGATCTCAGGAAGAGCTTCAAGCAGTCCAAAAATACAAGCACCAAATGTAGTCAGGTGTTGTCTTGTTGAAAAACTGTACCAGGGTGCTGTCTCAGAAGGAGTAAGATATGTGGACTCAAGATGTCACTGATGCTGTTCCATCAAGCCACCCAGAGTCACCACCAGAGATGTTCTGAATACAGCCTATAGTTCCTCACACCATGAAGTCAGGAGAAACACCGGTGTGTCTCTGCAACATTCACAGAACTGGTCCTCTCCCCTCTGTGCTGCCATATGAGGTCAATCAGGTTAATGCAGAACTAAATGTCAACACCAAACATGACGCAACGCCACTACCATCAGTCCATGCGTCTTAGTTGTGGCACCATTTCTGCTCTCATGTTAATGGCAGCCTACACCGATGCCAGTTGTTAAGACTCAGTGTGAGGTGACATAGGATCCTGTAACGAGTACAGCACGTGTCCAGATGGCAGGGACTCTGCTATGCTTGGTGCACAATAGAAATACCCTGCCTTGGTGTGGTCTGCCTTAATGGACCAGAACCCTCATGATGGTATGTGGGTGTCTTCATGAATCCATTGGATCAGAGATCATCCAGTTGTGACCATAATCCAATTTATTTAATCACTGATAGTGCTGTCTATGTCTATGAGGTCTTATCTGTGTCTGGTGATTTTGCAGCCGGTACTGGGGCAGCTGGGGCTGAGTGGTTAGACCAGTCGTACTCCAAAGCAAGAGTTGGGGGTTCGATTCCACCGGCAGTCACATGTTGAAGTGTCCCTGGGCAAGGCACTGAACCCTCACTGCCTCCAATGTGTGTCCCATCAGTGTATGAATGTGATAAAGCTCTGATTATTCGAGTGCTGTATGAATGGGTAAATGAGGACACAGACAGACACTCTGGCAATTGCCTGATAACTCTATCCACTGACTTGTGATGCCATCACATGCTCTCTGAAGTGGACCTGCCTCTGGTACCTGTTCTAGCTGTGCCAGCTCCCTGCAAACCAAATCATTTTGCAAACTCAGCACTGGTTTGCATGTGCACCAGTTTACATCTAGAAAAATCTCTCTTTTGGGTGCTTAAACCCCTTTTTCTCCCATCGAGCTTAGCTGATTTACTTATTTTTAACCTAAGCCTTGCACCAGTGTTATAAATGAGATGTAAAGGGTCCTGTTTTGCTGTCAGGCTGTCGGCATGCTGTATCTGCATGACGTGTTGAAACCCATCATCAATCGCATCTTTGATGAGAGGAAGTACATTGAGCTGGACCCATGTAAAATTGACCTGAACCGCACAAGGTAAAAACAAATCTAAAACTTTTTTCCCCCCTCACAATACCATATAACAAAATCTCATTCCTGAAATATAAATAACAAATGTAGGTTTAAGTTTTTGGCTTTAGCTAAAAAAGAGAAAATGTAGATTTTCTGAGTACAGGTCACATTCCATGTGTTTAAATGGTCAAATGGAAAAATGGGAGCAAGATATGAATGTGAGAGAAAAAAAAAAAAAAAAATTGATTTTAACTTTATATATATATATATATATATATTTAAAGGACAGGATTGTTGCTTGGCAACTGCTATGAGCCCCCTGAGATGTCTATCTATCCCTGATGTGGAGAAAGATCCAGGATCTAACACTCCCTGCATATGTAGCAGATATGCCTATTTTAATTTTATTTTTCTTTACCTCTCCCTCTAAATATGTATTTTTGGATTTAGTTAGTAAAGCACAAAATGAGGCTCCCCTGGCATGCAATGGAATAATTGGTAGTGAAGAGGCTGTCACTTAGAATAGATGAACAAGGGCTTGGCTTGTTAGCTGGACTGGTCGTTGCATAACTCAACTGATTTACAAAATGTCTTCCATTGTGTCTCCTTCAGTGGAAAAATGGGTTTAGTGGTTTACCAACTGTGTCTTTGTTCCTGAAGACGCATTTCATTTAAGGGTGCCGTGTCAGAGGCAGAGATTCGGGACAGCAGCGTGGAGATGCTGCAGCTCTATTTAACCAGCATCATTGAATCAATCGTGGCCTCGGTCGATCAGTGTCCTCCGGTTATGAGGGTGGCCTTCAAACAGCTGCACAAGAGAGTAGAAGAGCAATTCTCTGAACCCGAGAACGAGGTCAGTCTAGAGCTAACCACCAAAATAAATCAACAAAAAAAGGAATGAGCATGTGAATGCACTTGTAGGGCCTTAAAGAAAATGTCCTTCAGTCACAGATTTTTGTTGCCACCTTGATACTTACAGGATGTAAAGTACCTGGCCATCAGCGGATTCTTCTTCCTGCGTTTTTTTGCTCCTTCTATCCTCACGCCTAAACTGTTCCACCTGAGAGACCAGCACGCTGACACCCGTACAAGCAGAACACTGTTACTCCTGGCCAAGGTACGACTCGGCGACTCAGACTACTTTTAATCATTTATTCATATTCCAACAGCACACTTAAGTGAGTATAAAACAAACTGTGACGTCACGGGCGTTATTATGAGTTTTATGTTAAATATGGAACATAAGACTCCTGTAGATGTTCACTGTACTATAGTCAATATACTCTTTCTATTTTCTTTAATATACAGTGTTAGCAGAGAGACATAAGAGTCAGGCAATTTTATGATAAATAAAGACCATTCAAAATATTTCTGCATCTTTGTGGTGTATAAAATAATCTAAGTATGTAGAGGATAGTTATTATTTATGCTTATGATGTAATTAAGATATTTGGTTTAAAATCAAGTCTCAAAAGAATAGCCCAAAGTATATCTGAGTTCTTTTATGCTGTAATCTTCTTTATATTAAAACACACAACACTTGTTAATGTTAAAACACCATGCGTGTGACATTTATTGAATACAGTGTAAATCTATCAAAACGGCGATAGCATATGAAATGAGACTAATATTGAAAGAAAAGGGTGATGTAAAAGAGCTTTTGAACTTTGAGAAGTCGTAGACTGAGACCACCGAGGTGCTCCACAGAACGCCACAGGAAGTCCTTCCTCCCTGTGGCTATCAAACTTTTCAACTCTTCCCCTTTCTGGACATAGGATACAATTAATATGCATCTGAACTGTTTAGAACTTAATTGTTGGTATTTCTATATTGTTTTATATTCTGTTATTTTTTATATCTTGTGTGATTCCTTGTCTACAGTGCCGGTCCTAGCCTCCATGGGGTCCTAAGGGAAATTTGGTTTGGGGCCCTCTATTTCTGCTAATAATGTGGATTACTGTAATCAACAGTCATATGATCAAATCATTCACTCACCTAACATAAACTCATTGCAACTCTGACAACCCTATTTACATTATCCTATATGTATATATCATCTAACGCTACTAAAATTTAAAAAACAAAACACCAGTATGCGATGTATTTTACAGCAAAAGTGTCATCTGAGTTATCTTTGGTTCCAAAGAACTGCAAGAGTAATGTGCAAAATAATTTGTAGTGCAAGATCAACAACAAACAACAGATAAAATAACTTGGGTGCATAAAAATATATTAAATTGTGCAAAACAGATAAGATAAAATAAAATAAAAAATAAAATGTCAATGAAATACAGTACTTAAATAATGTAAATGAACAATTACTTGAATCCATGTAAAATGGTTAAAAACATAAATGTAAAGTTGAATAATTAGTTCTTAAAACTACTGTATGTAAATATATGCAACAAGTTGCAAAAGCTGAACTTAAAATATTAACAATTACCAAAAAAAAGGTAATTCCACTTAGGGGGCCCCCCTAGTGGCCCCGGGGCCCTAAGCAGCCGCTTAGTTTGCTTATGCCTCGGGCCGGCCCTGCTTGTGTATGTTCCTTTGTACTGAAACTCTGGCACAACAATTACATGTGGGATCAAAAGTTCTATCTGATCTGACCTGATCTGATCTGATCTGCTCTTATCTGCTCTGATCTGATCTGCTCTGCTCTTATCTTATCTAATGGTTATTGTCAAAACCTCAGACTATGCTCCACAAACAGATGAAATTACAGCAGGTGTGTGCCGCTAAACAAAACGTTTTGTGGAAGTGCTCATAATCCCACATACAGTGGTGCTTGAACGTTTGTAAACTCTTTAGAATTTTCTGCATTTCTGCATAAATATAACCTAAAAGTAGATAAAGAGAATCCAGTTAAACAAATGAGACAAAAATATTATACTTCATTTATTTATTGAGGAAAATGATACAATATAGCATATTTGTGAGAGGAAAATCTCCCACACGTGGCTTCTGTGGTTGCTGTCCGTGGTCCTGAATCTTTCTGCAGAAAGAAGCAACGAGCTATTTTTACCTCTGTGTATGCAGAGGCCGGACAGTGGTTCAAAGCCGAGCATCACAGAGGGTAGTAGATAGACTTCCTTCTTGCCGTAGGCCAGGTGTGGGCAGGACAAAGGGCCTCGCAGCATGCTTGGCCTCAAGGGACCCTTTTGATCTTTGACTTTGAGACCTGCTGTCGAGATCTGATGTGATGAAAGATGTTAGTGCAGAGCAGAAAAATGTGTGTGTTTATGGTCGCCAGGCTCTACAAAGTGTCGGCAACCTGGGCCTTCAGCTGGGTCATGGGAAGGAGCAATGGATGGCGCCTCTTCATCCCATCATCCTTCGCAGCGTGGCCTCTGTCAAAGACTTCCTGGACAAGTTAATCGACATAGATCATGACATCGGTAAGACGACACTGAACACGCTTGTGATCAAAAGTCAAGTCCAGAGGTCATGCTGTTTAGGTGAGCAGCTGCTATCAGGATGAAGTGAAACTCCGTGGTGAAATATTAATAACTAGCTGGAAGCCAGCAGATGGGAGGACATTATTAATGAGCTGGTGGTGAACTGGAGTAAGACGCCATGCGGGTTACTCAACATGTGCTGGCTGCTTTCTTACCATCATGTTAGTGATCCTCTTGTTGGGAAACATCTGCCCCTCTGTGACATATCGGATATCAGTCTTGGTCCACATATCGGACCCTTTTTTTCTATTAAATAGCAGTTTGACATTTAGAGCCCTTCAGGTGGATTTGTAGATGTTGCAGATTTAAGCACTAGTTAATCCTCTTTGGAAAAAGGTTCAGGTCGCACACGGTCTGTATCGTGATGTAGAAGTAATTACCGTTTTCTGTTTGCTCATCAACAAAGCACCACCTTGTGCCTCTCAGGTTGAACATCAGTTTTCCTCTCCTCCCTGCAGTGTCTTCAGTGCCTCAGAGGGCTGTTTTCATGCCTTCAGTGACGGTCAAGGAGGGATACCTCCACAAACACAAAGCAGAGGGACCGCAGCTGCTGTCCCGCTTCGCCTTTAAGAAGCGCTACTTCTGGCTGACTAGTGAGACGTTGTCCTACGCCAAGACGTCTGATTGGCAGGTTGGGACTGAAGTTTTATGTTACATGACATACAGTATTTATATTAATCATCTGCGTTTCATTTTGGAAACCAGACCCGTGTGGTGTGTCAGCTTTTACAGATTCATTATGAGTAAAGGTCGTTCATTTCAACAAAGTTTTAGACTTTTAAACTAAGATCATCTTATGTTAAGAATGATAGTTTGATCAAATAATCTTAATTATAACTAGAGAAATTGCATTTCCTGTGAAAATACAGTGTGAATGATTATTGCAGAAGAACTTGCTGAAAAACAGCTGAAATTATCTAAAAAACATGCTGAAATGTAGCTGAAATGGAAGAACAAGCTTAGCAGAATAAAGCAGAACAAACACATATTTGCTGAATTAGGTTTAAATAAGCAGAAACGAGCATAAAAATGTGAAAATTAGCTAAAAAAAAAAAAAAGCTGACATTAGTAAAAATAGCTGAAAAGTACCTGAAAATGCAGAAATAATGTTAAAGTACCAGAAGGAAAGACCTGAAAGGAACTCCAAAAATGTGGAAGTAGCTGAAAAAGCTAAAATTAGCATAAAATGGCTAAGTAGTAGCTGAAATAGAAGCAAAAACTGAAGCTTGCAGAAAGAATGTGAAAGGAGCACAAAACAGCTGAAAAAAATCTGCTGAAATTAGATGAAAAAAGTTTAAATTTGCACAAGGAGCTGAAAGAAACTGAACCAGATCAAAATGTGAAAGGAGCAGTAAAAGTTGTAAACAGATCTAAAGATTTGAAAGATATAAAATGAGCTTAGTCATTTTCTATGAGAAAAAAGAATGGCAGAAATACTAAATATTTCAAAAAGCTAAAGTTGCACCAATACCAAAAGTCATAGCAGGGAAGCTGAATGTTTTGATATATGATTTGTTGAAATAGCTTGAAAACTGCTGGATGTGAAATGGATCACAATAGTGTGAATGCTTCAAAAGTGTTCACACAGTAAACAAGCAACTAGTGATAGATGCATTTGTACGAGATGTCATTCTCAGAGTATGTGTTGTAAAGACTCATCTACCACCACATCAGATTTTAGTTCAATAATTGTAAAATTCATTGAGTTTTAAACAATTTTATGTTTCATTATTAGCTGTGGTGACTATAATATGTTGGACTGATTCCAAAAGTTAATCATCTGTAGATGTGCAGCTATGTATTACTCTGCACAGTGTATTAAAAAAAGGTTAAATCATGTCATCTGGACAGTTTCTTTTGAGTTAAAAGCTGTTCACACAAACGTTACTTCTTTGCTTTTGTCTTTAGTTAGCAAGCTATAAACTGTGTAAAAGTAAATCATTCCTTCTGAAAGTTGATGCATTCTTTTATAATCAGTCGGTGGTTATACCCTTTGATTGACAGGTATGGCTCAAGCAAGCACAAGATGAAAAACCCTTTCAGCCTTCTCCTTTCTGCCTTTGTGCTGATCTTCATTGAGGTCATCATTACTGCTCCCTTATACAAAGAGTTTCCTCTTACTGACCATCTATAAGAGAAAGAAGAAGCTGGGAACAGCCCGGTCCTGCCCTCTGAAAAGCTTCCTCTTTGAGCGAGGTCCTGCTTTGTGCGACAGGAATAAAAGCGAGGGTTAATTGAAGGCTGTGGATATTCAAACTAACATTGCTAATCAGCTTGCAGACAATGTCCTGGACCCTTTCCACCACGTTTGGAGCACTCCATTTTCAGTGAGGAGAGCTCCTGATGGAAGTGGCTGATTTACACTTAAAAGTAGCCTTTGCTGCCACGGCAGTCATCTTCATGTCCGGTCTCAGTTTGTCTGTAGAGTATCTCTATATTTATACGGGAAACGGTTTCGGTAATGTTTGCGATCAAATGGCAGCTTAATCTCACTGAAATCATAATGTAATTTGTTTCAGGCACGGGGAAGACGCATCATTACTGGCCTGTACTTGTGTTAATTGGTGTTTCGGTTTGTGGCAAAATTGTTGCAGGTGCGCTCCTCAATCCCCATTCAGTGTGTGTGCGCAGTGGAGAGGGTGGATGAAAATGCCTTTCAGCAGCAGAATGTAATGCAGGTCATCACCCAGGACAACGACGGACAGCTGCACACCATGTACATCCAGTGCAAGGTGCGTCCACACCTGCCACTCAGTGTGTCAGTTTTCAGCATTATGTCCTTAAAACGTTATTTTGTAACAATAAGCAAAAGGTTTGCATTGATTTTCATTTGACTGATACATTTCCCCATCTGCTGACCACATTCTTATTTCCCTGCCTGAACAGAATGTGAATGAGTTGAACCAGTGGCTTTCTGCGATAAGGAAAGCCAGCATCTACAATGAGCACATGCTGCCCTCTTTTCATCCGGGCGTTCATCGGAGCGGCAAGTGGACCTGCTGCCTGCAGGTGGACCGGGCTGGTAATCCTGCTAATAAAACCTCTAACGTTCCTGCAAGGGCTCAGAATGTGGCATGATTATCACACTTTAACTAAAAGGTCTTGGACTAGGGGGAGTGGTGGCGCAGAGGTTAGAGAAGGCAAGCCTGTGATCGGAAGATCGTCACTTTGATCCCCCGGACCAGCAACATTACGATGTGGGTGGGAAAGACACCCACAGCTGCCTCCACCCTCATTTACCTCGAATACGATGTGCTTGATTGAGGCCAGATTAGTTTGAACTACAACTGATTAACTTTTAGAGTTAATTCAAGATGGCTGTAACAGCCAATTTACAGATATTGACCTAAAGTTTGGTGTGGTAGTAGCTGAGAGTCATGCCCAACTAGAGCTGTCATTTCTAACCTGAACCCAGAGCCTGGCCTGGCCCGACCCAGATTAGGGCCAGGCCATAATAATGTGCTTAATGTGCGGGCCTGGCCAGCGTGGGGCTTTTGATTGTGTCAGCGGATGCGTGTGGCTGACGACCCAATTATATGACAACGTGGCTTGCCATACAATCACCAGCCGCACACGACCATTTGGCCGTACGCTGTCCGGTCTTGAAAGAGGTAAAAAAAGGTTCAATTAAGCTTCAGATGGGACTATACTGCCAGGCAGCGATCCATCAGCCCAAATGGACGTTCAGCCACTGCACTCAGCGGACACGCGCGGCCGATGACCCAAACAGGTGAGATCACAAAATATCCTCGCAGACATGTCAGAGCAGGGTCCATGTCTGAATAATGCAGAATGCAGGCAGAAGCAGGGATTTAATGTGCTTTGACAGCTATGAAAGGACAAACACCCCCTCACCTCCGATCTTCTGCCCCCTAGCCGTGTGCGTCTGCCGACCGTTAGCAGTCAAAGCTTAAAAATATGAAGGGGGTGGGGTGTTCGGGTTCGGACCTGTAATTACTGTTAATTTGTCGGGTCAGGTGGGGTTTGGAAATAATGGCTATGGGCTGGGGCCAGGTCGGGTCAGATTGTTTGGGCCTGAATGCAACTCTGTGCCCAACACACTCCAAGTGCAACCCATCGCAGAAGACCTTTACTTAAAGCACTACCAATAATTGTTTGAGTCAGCCCTGTTTGTTAGCAAAATATGTCATGAACCACTGGACAAATTTCGATGAAACTCTCAGATATGAATAATTTATTGTAAATCTATAACTGAGTCACTTATAAAGAATCAGAATCAGCTTTATAGTCATTGCACCGAAGCGCAACGAAATTACAGCCAAATTAAAGTCAATCCAAGTCAACATGGCTGCCACAGCTAATCACATTAACTAACAAAAAAAAAAGGCTATAACTCAGTTATGGTCAGATACTGAGCTAAATATATTGATTTGGTTATAGCACAGAGTCACTTTCACATACTCTGAGTGCCGTTTCTGACCACAACGGTAATTTCTCATCACAAGATGAGCTCAATTTAAAACTCTGAAATGAAATTTGTGGTCAAAATGCATTCGTTCAAGGAATGTCAGGCCTTTAAGTGTGGCTATGTTTTTGCTGCTTCAGTGCAGAATAAACTCGAACCATAAGACGGTCCTCTTACCAATGAATCTGTGAGATACTGTTTGTGCATGTGATGACATTGTGATATTTATTAGTAAATGCAATGGTCATTATCAATGTGAATATTTCCTGTGGTTCTGTTTGGAGCAACACTGTTCAATACAAGGTTGTGTTTCAGTAACAGGCTGCAGCAGAACCCACTCTGCTGTCACTCTGGGGGACTGGAGCGACCCTCTGGATCCTGACGTAGAGACCCAAATGATATACAAGCAGCTCCTGCATGGCAAAGACGCCCTCAGGTCAGTACTCTCCATCAGCTTCAGCCCTGCTGTAGATGTGTTTACTGGACACTAGAGGTCTACGTTGCATCGCAGGAACGCACTGGTCTGCTGCTGCTGCTTCTTGGCTTCTCAGAAAGCCATACATTTGTCTGTCACTGCATGAAAAGGCAGAAACAGTTGTCAGATAGGAGGCAGTGATGAGATGATATGGTTCTGACTGGTACTGCAGGGAGAAGTATTTGGAGATGCCTGAAGCTGACCTGCCATCAAGCAATACAGAAAGGATAAACTCTGATATTCACTCAGGTGAGAATGAACCGTAACTGAATTATATACTTAATAATAAGCGTGTTTTCAGATTGTTTCGAGTTTTCACAGCGTTTGGCTGTATTTGAATGAACGTGGGTGTGTGTGATTCTTTGCGTTTGTGTCTTGCAGACGGCGCAGAGTGCAACGTTCAGCTAATGAAGCCAGGTCAGTGTGTTGCCGCTCGGCTGCTGGCAGTGATAGAGGATCTGCAGCAGGCTCACGCCACCTTTCAACAAAAAGAGAAAGAGGACGCCGCCTGTGTCATTTTGAATCCCTAGACTGAGCACGTTATGGGATTTATTATTGTCTGAGTGGGAGGGAGGTGTTGGAGGAGGAAGAGCACCAAAATGAGCAAAGATCCTCCTATTGATTGTAACGGAAGGGAAAAAAGTGTCGACACGGTGCAACCTCCTCCAGCTTTTTAATTATTTTAAAGAAATGTGAGGACTCAGCTGATTTGAATCTGTTTTGTTTTTCTCCGAGTGCCACTGATGACAGCGCGGGGAGGAGATTACGATACTTGATGATAAAGGGGCGCGAGGAACTTTGAAAGATGAAACAACTTGACGTTTTTTAAAATCTCCTTGTAGATAACAAGCGATCCGTTGCATGGCCTGCATGCACTTGTTCAATGTGAAAAGAAGCTTTTATATTTTCAGATATTGTACAGAACTTCAGTCACATTTTATGCAAAACGCTTCTTGTGGTGTGATCTACAGTACCTGAACGCTTTGATATTTGTGTCTTGAGCTTTGGCTGAGGCGATTCATCACCATGACCACAATGTAGCAGCGACAGTGTCATCACAGGTTATTTATTATTCCGTTGTATTATAAAATGGTGATGCAAACGCCTCAGTTTAACGCTGCCTGTACAGTGAGCAAAACTAGTATTATTTACATGTTGCTTTGTACCCTTTATACAAAACCATGTGCTTTTGTTTGGTGCTAACTTAAGCCTCGCGTTGTTTTATTTATTTATTTTTTATGTCTGTCCACGAGTTGTAGCCATTTGAAAAGTCTTAATGTTTAGCTGACTCAAGTGTCAGGATATATTGAAATGCCAATTTTTTAATTTTAATTTTTACTTTGTATGTAAAACTAGGACACTAGTAATCTTTGATACAGAACGAATTGGAATCCTTACTCTAAGATCAGGCAGGTCGAATGGTTCAAGAAGAGAAAATTTAATGGATCAGATCTTTGCTCCAGAACGGGGTCTGCAACCTGTGGTTCTGGGGCCACATACAGCTCTTTGGTGTCTCAGATTTTTTTTTTGTAGCTTCAACCAAATCTAACACGGAAATAAATAATATTCATTACGATCATAAGACAAATTTTTGCAATTTTTCTGTCCAAATTTATGCAATTAATTTAAAAAAAAAATGCTGTGAGAGCCTGTTAACAACAAAAGATGGGCAAAACAAATTGACCATGATGCTGTAAAGGTTTGTTATTCTGTTAGTTTCCTCTGAAATGAACCAGGAAATTAAACAGTTTTAACACATTTGTTGCATCCAAAAAAGTTCAATCTGGTCCTCTGGACATTCAAAAAAACAAAAGCAAAACAAAGTAAAAAAAATCTAGAAACGTTTCGTCTCTCATCCAAGAGACTTCCTCAGTCTGAGGTGCTGTTTTCAGCTCAGTCTCTTAAATAGCACCTTCTCAGAGTGGATCAACCAGTTTGCTGCTGACAACCAAAACCAGCTGATCACATGCTCAAGAAGGACCATCAGCCTAACAATGGATCATTAGCACACTGATGGCTGTTTACTGTTCACAGAGGGCTGAGTGATACTAGCAATCACAGCATTGTAAGATTTTTTGGATTTTTCTACCTGGATTATTGAGCATGCATCAGGACATTTGTTGCAATTTATTGAGGGGATAAAAAACAAAATGCTGTTTTGCACACGTCAAATCCTATTGAGTTGTGTTATAGGTTTCACAGCTCTGGTCTTTTTTTTTTTTTATGGGGAAAAGGAACATATTTATTTATTTGTTTGTTTGATTGAGAAGATTGCAGACCCCTGATCTGGGAAAACCTGAACAAACCAGTCAGTCTACAGAGCACGAGATGTGCAACATGTGGGAGAAGCATTTTAACACTACTTTATAAATGCTGATAGTTTTACACTAATGTGCAAAATAAGATCAAAATATCTGAGTGAGTAGAATAAGAACTGATGATAATAAACATGTTTTTTTAATCTATGGGCATTAAAAGCTGATAATGTGCATTGATTTTATTTGTTTATATAAGCTGATCATTAGGCCACTTTTTAATACGTTTTACAATTTCATACCTTTTTTTTTTTTTTAAGATTACAACAAACAAGCCATATTCCTCAGGAAGTTAATTTTGATGTGTATCAACAAATTAAAATTCCTAAATTTTTACTCAGTGTTTCTTTTATTCCCGCCACATTAACACATTTTCCAGTGATTTCGCACTAGTTTTTTTTATTTTTTATTTATGTGTGTGTGTATTTCCACTTGTGACAATTTGTTTTCCCATTTTGCCACTGGACAGAACCTTTTTAGAACCACAGTCATCTTTAAAGGTTTGTGAACTTCATGTTCCTGATTACTGAGTTTTGTAAAAAAATAAATAAGTGCTTGTCATTCATTCAGTCACAGCTGTATTACCTGTGAGAAAACTGTTTTGTTTATTAAATTATTAGTCAAATTTATCTTGTGCAGAAAAAAAAAATAAAGTGACAATTTTTATGTTGATTTGTGTTCATGTGAAGTGAAATGTTTAACGAATGTATTCATAACTTTCTAAACGGTGCTTTGTTTCTGCTGATCCCAGAACAGGATCAGAGTCTTTTTATTTATCTTTTTGATAACCTCAAATAAATCAATTTATCAAACAACATCAACCTTCACAACACAGGAGCCAGACATTAAAATGCTAATGAGAGCGGCCCTACCTGCAGTGATGCTGCAGTCTCCCTGATGGCTGCTGCTGCTGCCGAATGAGGAACGGGATCACCTCCGGCCTCGATAAATCCCACGGCTCGCTTTTGCGTGCACCAACTTACAGCATCCAGAGACAGAAAATGACCATAAAGCAAATTTACTGCCAGAGAGAAATGTTCCTGCTGCACGCCACAGCTCCAGCAACGCTCGTTTATATCCATACAAGGAGCAGAGAAATCCTGGATCTAAACACACCAACAGCTGGCAACTTGAAAAAATATATTAAAAAAATGAATCGGAGGCACATAAACTTTTATTTTATTTTTTTTTTCCCCACAGTTAAAACACACAAACATGCAACAAGGTCATCACAATAAAGATCAATTGATTAAGAAGCCCTTTTATAGTTTAAACAGTATCTCTCAGCTTGCTCCTAGCTTACGCCACACTGCTCGAGAGAATGAAAAATAACCATGGAGTTAAAACGGCACCTGAACTGGGCGCTTAAAATGCAAAACATTCAGATGGTTTATGTCTGGAGTGTGAGGAGAGGAGCCAAACGCTGTACTGACCCCACACCCATGAATCACAGCAACAGAGGGAACCTTTCTAACTAAAGTAAGCTGCAAACCCACAAAGGCGCTATGATGTCATACACAGAGCCATGCGTCGTCAGTACACCTACAGGTTGGTCGACATGCACTTCTGGAACAAAGCTGGATCTTTAAAGGACATAAACCTAAGCTTCGTCTTCTGGACCCACTTATCGCACACACTCCGACACAATCACGCTGAATGAAAAAACAAAACAGTATATACACACACAAAACGCTAAAGTATCATTTAGAGTACAAGAGTACGACTGTAAATACTTCATAGAGACAAAGTGATCTCGATCACTTCTTCTACTCTAAATCAATGCAACAGTGTGGAATCAATCGTAAGAATACAGGAAAGTCACGCAAGAGTTCTTTTAGAGACATTCGTTTAAAAAAAGACATCAAAAATATATGTTCTTGAACACAGAGCCTGTTAACGTAGACTGCGACCGTTTGTTTAGAAACCAGGAGGTAGGCACCCCATAAAAGAAACATCCACCGTCGTTTCAACGCAGAGATCAGCCGCGGTGCTACAAGAGTCCTTTAATACGCCTTAAAAATAATGGATTGCATAAAGACCATCTCTCTCTTCTGTACTGAGACAATGACTGTTCCTCTAGTTACTGACACTTTGACTGAACCGACAAGGAAATTAATTCCCTGATTCAAAAAAAAAAAAAGCATTCTCGTTTGATGTCCAGTTTTAGAAACTGTCAGGAAGGTGTGAAGGAAAAAAACCTGGGTCCATATTGCTTAGATTTTGGTGTTAAAGGAACAGTTCAGAACTTTTAAAGTGAGGTTCCTGGTTATTTTACAAAACATCTTACCTGTTGCAGTAACTCATTAAATTAACTCGTCTTGGAGAAATGAGGTTTGATTCTGACCAGAATGACAGGTTAAATTGAGACGAAGATTAAATTAGGATGTTGTCTTAAAACAACTCCAATCTTAAAAATGTATCAGCATGCAAGCACTATTTTATGAACCTTTACATCACCATCAGTGTTGCATTATACGGTTATTTACATTGAAGATACGGTTATTTTTAAGCGCAAATAGCTAACTGTAGCACTTCCGATGCCTCTCTGGCTGAAATTTCTGGCAGAATAACTATGTAATGTGGAACTGACATCAGTGTAAATGTTTATAAAATATTATTTACTCATACTGCTCTGAAATGTTTGATTAGAGTTGTTTTGAAGATGGCAGCAATTCACTTTGGTTTGGTCCAGTTTAAACCAACTGTTAGTTCATGTGTTCGATCAGACAATCTATTTCTTCAAGTTGATATACAGTAGTCCCTCGTTTATCATGGGGGGATCCATACCCTGCCCCCGTCATAAGTAAAAAAAAAACTGCGAAGTAGGAACAGTAGTACAAGAAGTATTAATTTTAGTCTCTCTCTCTCATATCTCTCTCTCACTCGTGTGTGTGTGTGTATATATATATATATATATATATATATATATATATATATATATATATATATATATACATACATATGTAAAGGTGTTTTAAACCCTTCCCACACTCTTAATACTCAATAGTTACTTACTCAATATTCTTAACAATGTTTCTAAACTCTAAAGGCTCTAAAAGAGCACCGAATGTCATCCACCAGTCAGCATTCTCGACCACGCCCATTTCTCGGCCACGCCCACTTCTAGGATATGCCCACTTCTACGCTGCAGAGCGGAGATCCTGACGTGCTGCAGGAAGAAGCTTCTAGGGTGCAGGTGCTGAATAATTTTAAATTATTTATTTTAAATTAAAAAAATTAATGCACATCGTGCGGCTCATCCATCAATCAGCCAACTGTGTGTCATGTCCAATCTTATTTTGAAAAACTGCGATAGAGTGAGTCCATGAAAAACGAACCGCAAAGTAGAGAGGGACTAGTGTAACTCAGAGTTACTAGAACAGGTAAGATAATGATTGTTTCTGATGTCATAGAACCCACTTTCAAAGAACTGAAATATCACTTTACGCACTTAAAAAAAACTAACAAAAAATACTGAATCCTTAATTTTACTAGGTTACTTGCAATAATGCTTCCTGTCTGACAGCAACGTTCGTTTGGATGATTTGTTTAGTAACACAAATTAAGTTTCCCTTATAAAAAGTTATAAGTAAGCTTAATCGCACCAGTCATAAAATGATTCCTTTATGTTATTTGTAATTTGACCCAGGATTATTGTTTTTTTACCCCAGACCTTAACAATCTGGCTGATTACCTCCATCCTCATGTTCTGGACAAGTAGGAGAACTGGCTCTTCTGCGGGGCGTTCAGGGCCCAGTTCTTACAGCTAAATCCCCTCCACCAACAACAAAATCCCATTTACTGTATTTTACAGCATCCAACAGGAACTCAGTTACACAGATCCAATATTAAATAATGACAGCAGCGTACGCTAAGAATTTTGGAGCATAAGACGTCCATGACATGTTTCAGTCCCTGACAAACTGACAAATGCTGCCAGATTTGATGAGTTCATGTGCCTGTGTATAAATAACTGGGACGGTCTTTATGTTGTTCTATACATAAGAGTATAAAAATAAACTAAACCTACACCACTGACTCAAGTTGAGCTTGAAGTTAAAGGTATATCACATCTGCAAATGTATATTATATATATATATATATATATATATATATTTTTTTTTTTTTTTTTTAAAGCATCACAAGCCAGTTTATAAACATCAACCTGAAAAAAGACAGAATTAAATGCAATCTACGACATTTTACACACGAAAAAGCAAAAGGCCAGTTGAACATAAAGTTGCCTGAAAGTGCTATGGAAGACTGAGATTTACCCCACAGCTTGGTGGCCACCACTAAACTTTATACCAGCTCCCCATCTCATTAAAACTTATCAGATACTTTGTGTTTATTCTCAGAGTACAGAAATAATACAAGGATCTTCAGACCCTTTAGCTCACAGGCATGAAATCTGAGGGGAAAGAGGGGGTTGATGGGAATAAAAGACATACTGGAGCTGCATAGCATGTCTCCTTAAGTGAAGCATTCTGTAGCGGAGGAGCAGGGAAAACGGAGCTGAAGCAACACAGAAGGATCGCTTAGGAAATGAGATGTTTCACTGATCACCTTCCAGGCTAGCTGAGCCGTTTGCTGCCTAAAGGATTAAAAACAGGAGCTCCTGAATGAAACTGAAAGTTTGAGCGTGCGCCGCTGTTCTTCTCAAGGACTTGCAGCGAGCAGAAACAAAGCAAGCGTGCACTCACTCCATGGTCAGCATGATGGATCGAGCCGGCGGCTGCTCCAGCAGGGAGAGTAACAACGCAGGCTGTACATTCAGAGACTCGCAGCCTCATCAGTACGTTGATAAAACAAGCGAGTGTAACCTTGGAGCACGGGTGCAAATCCTGCCTCGTGAGCTCAGCGTCTCGAGTCGTCGCTGCAAGATGTCGCTCGTTTCCGCTCGTTGCACACGTTTCCTCACAAACGGTGTGCAAAGCTAAGCTCGCACGACACTTTTTCTCCCAAATACCTGCCTCGGTTTCACCGATTAACCAACTTGTTGCATCAAAGGTTTACGTGAACCTTAAATGACATCATTAAAGCCTGAATCCTCTTTAAAAAAATGGCACCAGCAGCTTAAAGTACTTGTAGCACATTCATGAGATCATTCTGAACGTGTAACGCAAGCAAAAAAAAAAAAAAAAATCAGTGTGTGATCCTTTTTAAAGTTGATATTTTTCTTTCGTCTCATGATATCAAACAGCTGAACTACTGAAACCTTCCCCCTATTGCTGATATTTGCTGGACATTCATGATGCAGCGTTAGTCGGGGCCATGCATTCAACAGCGTAGCCTTTACAGTTATGTTTGATTTGGCCCCTTTGCAGTTCAACTCCAAGTGCAGAAGAACGGCGTCGCTTTGAATCTACAGGAGGCTAAATATAGTTGACTTGCAGCTTTCAGCAGAAATATAAAAAAGTTCATGTATCCTCAGTCTTATGAGAGACTACCACCGGCGGGACATGCTCAAGGCATGGTTCAAGAGATAACCGGACATGGAACCTTCATTTCTGCTTCTATTGCTCTTAGTCCACAACCCAAGAGGGGGTGTTAGCTTGGGTGAAGTTTAGGAGTTGTCCTTGAGGTTGTCCTCTCCGACACCCTGTGCCAACAGCTCTGTCATCACATTGTCCAAGTAGTTGGGGTCAGGGTAGCCGTGGCCGGTCAGGTTAGAGCCAAACTCTGTCTTGTGGTGAATCTCGTTCCAGACCACCGTGTCTGACTCTCCGGTGGTGCTGGACGTGCCGATGGTGAAGATGAGCCGGCGGTCCCAGGCCATGATAAGCAGCTTCAAGACCTGGAGTTTTTGGAAAGAAAAACAACGAGGAAGAAACGTACGACAAAAAAGGAAACGAGCAGTGCGTTTGCTCTCTGGTGCTGGTGTCGAGGATTACCTTCCTGCCTTTCTCGTTGTCAGGCAGGTAGCAGTGTCGAGGGAATCCTCTCGCGCTGAACTTCTTACCGGGGTTGGGGTGCTCATTGGTCTGATGAAAATGTCAAGAAGAAAAACATATACATATATTAAAAAAAAAAACAGTTACAAGGAAACTGTGTAGAAAACATAAATAATCCCCAGAGGATGAGCTTTATTCAAAACTAGTGTAAAAGTACATGTACTGCACGAGAGGGCAGAGAAGCAGCACACCTAGAGTATTGTCTCCTGTAATGATGCATTGTTCTGCTTTGTTGACCAGAGTGGTCATGACCTCAACTATTCTGACCCTGGGGACTAAGGTTGTTTTCGCACCTGATAGTCCGGTAGACTCGGTTCGATTGGGGACCAATATTCAGAACATTTGTTTACATTTTCAGCTGGTTCACATTCACACTGCACTGTCAATCACGTCAAACTATTCCCCCCCTTGCCTGTGGTGGCGCTGCACCAAGAACTACTGAAGGAAACGACACAAAAACCTCTGAAGAAGACACTTCTTCAGGAAATAAAAACAAAAATCGTCAAATTTGAGTGGTTTTAGGATTTCTGTTTGTTTGTGGCACATGTGCCAAACAAACATTGTTCCTCAATGGACTCAGCATGAGCAGAAGATGAGGCAGAAGACCATGGAGAATGTTGTTTTTCACACAAAGTGGCTGACGGCTGCGTATCAGGTAAGAGGAATGCCCGTTTGTATCGGTTGTATTTACACAGAATGCCCTGTTCTGTAGTCCACTTCCTGCTTTTGGAGCGGTCTCCGGTCTGCTTGCATTTAAATCGTGCTCGAGTTCACTTCAACCGAACCGAGACCAAGGTATTTAGACGGACCAGAGTTCACTTTTTTGGTCCGCATGAGAGTTCGATTGCACATTCACACCTCCCCAAACAAACCGGACTTTCTAGGCAAACACACTAGAGTTCGATTAAAGAGGATTAAACAGGGCTGGTGTGAATGCACCCTAATGGTGTTTGGTCCACTTTAATCAAACTCTAGTCCATTTGTGGACAGTTTGGCTCGATTGACTCAGTGCAGTGTGAATGTGAACTGCACCAGCTGAAAATGTAAAATGTTCTGAATTTTGATCCCCAATCGAACCGAGTCTACCGGAGTATCAGGTGTGAAAACAACCTCACTTTCTGCTTGCAGAAAAAAAGGTCACTTTATTGACTGATGATAATCTCAGCAGTCAGAAGAAAATATGCAGCTCTTTCATCTCTTGCTGCCCATTAGCACAATATACATCATACATCAAAAGATAAACCGAATCCAGAGTCTGATCTTTAAAACTGACGGTGTCCTCAAAAAAGTCACCCTTCAGAATAAATTTCTGCAGAAATGCAGTGAGTTCATGCAAACAAAATGTCAGTGTGATGGACTGAATGACATCAGTCAGGTCTCACCTGCATTCCTGCAGGAATGTCATAAACGATGCGAATGGTTTTGGAGTCGAGGTATCCGGGGAGGGAGTGGGGGATAACGTGGTACTCCATCTTCCCTGGAGGCTGAGTGCCGGTTTTCTCTCCATAGATGCTTTTACATGTTGGACACTGCAGACTGCCATCCTGGTTTAAAGTAAAACAAAATTGAAAAAATTTCAACACATTTTTATAAATCACAATAAAATGATACTGACAGTTATAAATTTGATGTTGTCATTTTGTTTACAGGCATAAAATTACCTAAATGAATATTCTCTATACTTTCCTTTTGCGTATATCTATAAGTTTTTTGTCTGCATTAATGAAATAAAACTAAACCGTGATGCTTAAAATGATAAGCTATTGATCAATAATTTATTATTTAAAGTGAGCCAGTGTACTTATTGTGAAAGAGGTATTGAGACAGTGATATTTACCACCTGATTCTGCACCTCTCCTCAGTTTTAGAGTTTTATGGTGAATTTCAGCTCAGTGTTTTACTGTAATTGTTGAGCTGCTGCTTTGCTGACGTGGTCAGCTTTATTGCTCATTTTCTCCACTCTTGCAGTGTTGTTTAGGCTGCAGTGGCCAGCTGTTCAAAAAAAAAAAAAAAAAAAACCTCAAGCTATGCTAACAGCATTGCACCAAACAGCAACAAGTTTGCAAACATATCCTTAAAAGTAGGAAATATATATAAAAAAATATCACTTTTTCCGTGTTTGAAATCAGTATCAATTTGAAGATGGTGCATGTTTGAGCACACGTGTCTGGAAATATTCCATTTGGTGAGGCATTCAGAGTTTCAGCAAAAGATATGCTACATTGCCACCGTAAGATTTATTATTTAGTCTTCCTATTCTCATTTTTCAACTTTAAAACATTAGAAATGTGATGCAAACTTTAGCTTTTTAGTTTCTTTGCCCAACAGCAAATTTACACATTTTGTCTCGACTTCTGGAAGAAAAAAGACAAGAGTTCAATGCTTTATTTTCAAAGTAAGACTTTCAAAGTATCCCTCACATTCTTACATTTTTTAACAGCTGTGAACTGGAAATGCCAGTTTGTTTTAAAGCCAGTATAATTCTCACTACCATGCTTGTGAGCACTACATACTCCGATTCAATCAGCAGCACAACTGGCTGATAGAAAATGTTTTGTCTCATCTGAAAAAGTAAGTGATGTGCTTGTATTTTACAGAAGCAAAATAAAGTGAGCAAGGAGAGATGAGATTTGTATATAAGACCCCCATCTGTCTGCAGCAGTATGAAGCCCTGATTAGTTTGCAGAATCCTGCATAGCAGTCAAACTGGAAGGCTTTGAGTGATATCATAACAACGTCTGGCTCACAAGCTTGTACCCACCTTATTGCCATTGTTGTACATGGCCACGAGGCACAGCAGATGGTACATGTGACCACATTTGCCAAGTTTGCCCACCAGCTCTGGCTTGATGCCTTTCTGCTGCAGGATGCCTTCATAGCCTGACGACATTACAAGCCTCTCCATGCAGATGGTACAGTCCTGGAAGAGATAATATTAATAATATGCAGCCATTCTGTGGATCTCTCCCTCTCTGTATCTCTCTGAAGGTACAGAAATGTTTAGGTCCTCTGGGTGAGTTCTTGGATCTTTTCTTACCTCGTCTGGAACTACTTTGATCTTCTCCGTGTACCTTCGCACCACATCTTCTGGGTTTTTTCCTTATTTTGAAGTAAAGCAAAAGATGGATTAGATTCCCATCAAGAAAAACAATGACAGAAAGTTGGTATTTTCGTCGTATTTTTACAGTATTTATAATGTAGCAGTAAAACTGTGCATGTGTATATGTGTCCACAGTAAACTGTTTAAATGAGGCCACCCTTACATTGGCACATAACCATTCCCAACAATCATCTTGTGTGCAACCAGACGATGGCTGAGTTTACATCCCTTCATATGCCCAAAGGCAACTGTTTTCTCCCCATGAGCTGTTGTTTGTTCATCTGAGAGACAGTCAGGGTGCTCAGGTGTAGAGGCAAAGGAAATGAATAGACGTGAATTTGTCTATTAAGGGGTCCAATTACTGATCAGGGATCTGTATTTGGCCCCCCTTCTGTTTTCCCTTTATTTACTACCTCTGGGATATATTCTCTGGAAACATGGTATTTCTTTTCATTTTTACGCCGATGACAGCCAAATCTATATCCCTTTGAAAAAAGATAAACAGTACGCCTTGAACCAACTCCTGGGATGTATGGCGGAAGTCAGAGCATGGATGTCACAGAACTTTTTACACTTTAATGAGAAAAAGACGGAGGTCTTGTTGTTTAAGTCCAGTGATGGTTCTAAAGTCCAAGTTGATCTGGGTCCCTTAACCAAACATCTGACTGAGACAGCTACCAACCTGGGTGTGAGGCTGGACAATGATTTTAAACTGGATGCTCAGATTAAATCTGTGGTCAATCCAGCTTTTATCACCTGAGACAACTGGCCAAGGTGAAACCATTCCTGTCACAACATCATTTTGAGATTTTAATCCATGCTTTCATCACAACTCGTCTGGACTATTGCAATTCACTTTATGTGGGTCTGAGCCAGTTCAGAATGCTGCTGCTCGTCTTTTAACTGGCACCATAAAACGAGAGCACATCACCCCAGTCTTTAAATTGCTACACTGGCTCCCAGTTCGTTTCCGGATTAATTTTAAGGTTCTTTTGTTTGTATTCAAATGTCTTCATGGCCTCGTCCCACAGTACCTGTCCTACCTTGTCCTGCCGTACATTCCCTCACGCTCTTAGGTCAGCTGCTGTTGGCCGTCCCAAAGTCCAACAGGAGGCTGAGAGGTGACCGGGCGTTCTCAGTCGCTGCCCCTAAACTGTGGAACGAGCTGCCTCTGCACGTCAGACAAGCTGACTCACTTCCTGTTTTTAAATCTGCTCTGAAGACTCATTTTTTCTCTTTGGCTTTTAACACAGCTTGAAATGTTGGCTTTACTGTTTTATGTTATTTGTTCTATTGTTGTTACTGTTTTATGATTTGGTAGTTCATTACTTTTATGGTATTTGTTGAGTTCATAGTTTTTATGCTTGTATGTGTTAGTTTACAGCACTTTGGCCAACGGTGTTGTTTTAAAGTGCTTTATAAATAAAGTTGTATTGTATTGTATTGTGAATGACAATAGTGTATTCCAAAACTGCCATTTGATGACTCAGGCAGCAGCCTCTCTCATCAAAACACTTTCTCCTTTCACAAGTCAATATTTTTTTTTGCAAATAAATACATTAATTAATTAAATTTTAAAAAGTCTCCACGCTGCAGTTTGTATGGTGTTTATCAGATGCTTCGGCAGTGACAACGTAAAATTTCTTAGCCTCTATTTTTTAGTGTTGACTTTTGTCTGACCTGAAATCAGTGTAGCTGCCAGTACAGGATGTTGTTTGGGCCAAAACAAGTGAGCCTGAGCCACAAACACACAGCTTGAATCTTGGCAGGATGCATTCTTGTGCGATTACAATCTTCCAAATCTGGCAAGAATCCAGTTGCTCTGCAAGATTATGTAATGGGTCTGCAGCTTTGATCCAAATGGAAGCAAATATTTGGGAATTGTTTTTTAAATGAATACCCCATCTATTAAATATGGGTATATGACCAAGATAAAATAAAAATATATTGATTTTCCTTCCAAGCTGATCTGTTATAAAATGTTTTTGGACAAGACAATGACCTCAAGGTTACTCTGGATAGCAAATGACTTCTGTTTTAAACATGTCCATGTACCTGCAAAGCTATTTTAGAGTTATATTCATCATGCAGCACACTAAGCTAACACTGTGAATGTGTTTAGCATTACCTGCTACGCTTTGATGTTCTATTTTAATGTTTTTGTCTTGATGTTAGAAATTAGCCTATCTAGCATCAAATAGCTGCTAGCATGACCACTATCTCCTCCTTTGTGTTTTGATAGAACGTTTAAAGTTCATCACAGATCAGTAACTTTTAGATAAAAATCTGTTCAGAACAAACCCTTTAATTATTATTTTTTCTTGATAAGTGGTAAGTTTCAATAAACCACTAGGTCATACCAGTAAGACTGGTTTCCTTCTTTATTATTACTCTAGCGTGTTCCATTTGTATGTTAAAATCCAATGGAAGGGCCTCAAAGTCAGAATCACAACGTGTAAAGTTGGAGATTGATGACCAGCTCAGATCTCAGAATCCAATATGGCTGCCCTACACAAGAAAAGTTAGGACATCTGCAATGACTAACTTTTCATTTTCACTTCTGTCTATTTGAAATCGGCTGCACTCATAGTACATCTTTTTAAGAATGAAAACAGCTTTTCTTTGAGGAATGCAAATTGCTCGCCGTCTTGCACGCCACAGTTTTAAACAAAGAACTTGCACAATCTGTAATGTGATGGAGACGAGTCTCGGCTACTAACACGCTAAATTTTAGCTTAATATCTGTAAAATTACTCATTTATAGTAATTTATGTGTTATCCCGTGTTATTTAGCTGTGATGACCATTTTAAATCAGGTTTACTTCTAAAGTTGATCAGTTCTAGGTTTATTTTACTTTATTCTTTTGGCTGCTCCCTTCTTCAGGCGTCGCCAAAGTGAACAAACCCGCACGAAAACTTGGCGATAGTTTTTTATGCCGGATGTCCTTCCTGACGCAACCACACCACCGAGCTGGCACAGCCCTCTGTGTGGAGCAAAGAGCTGCCATCTAGGGCACCCAGGGGAGTAAATGGTGGTTAAGGGTCTTGCTCAAGGGCCCAGAGTGAGGCAAATGAGGGTGGAGGCAGGCGAGGGTGCTTCGCCTTCCCCACCCACATTTTGATGTCGGTACAGGGAGTTGAACTGGTGACATTCCAATCACCTTCTCTAACCTCTGTGCCACCGCTCCCCTTAATCAGTTCTAGATGAGTTTTATGAAATCTGTTTTAGTTCATACGATATTTTGACAACAGAAAGATAAAGCAAGTGAACACACACACACACACACACACACGATCACCTTTCATGGTGGAAAATAATAATCAAGTCTTGTTTGAATGCAGAAAACACAGAGGGATGCAATAGCTATGTTTACATAGACATTACTAATCAGATTAAACGGCCATTCTGAATAAAAATGTGTCATGTAAACGCCCCATTCAGATTATTCTTTGTTGATTCAGCTCGATCTGAATGAATTTGTAATCAGAATGAGACAGGTGGTTTATGCCGATTCATAATCTGAACGGTGTGCATGCAAACACTTAATCTGTTCATTTTATTCTGATTGTGGAAAACTGACCTGACTGCGCATGTGCAACTTATGTCTCCCTGACATATTGCTGCCTGGCTAATGCTAACAATGTTAGCATGTCAGGGAAGTAAAACTGGTCGGTGAGCGACACATTTCTACTAGAAACTTTGAAAGAGTTTAAAATGATCTGTATTACAACAAAGTCCGTGTTCAATAATCCAGGTATACAATCCAACATTTTTCAGTCAGGTCATCTGGACCTGGTCATCTTTATCCAGATGACTTGATTGAAAAATGTTGGATCTGTATCAGCTGTAGTTCAGTCAGGGAGAGCAGTAACGTCTCCACCATCATTAAAACCTGGCGCGGGTCCATTTTGGGCGCTCAGGTTTGTTTACATTCATCCCAGGAGTAGAACTTCTTCGTCTGTGTTTTTTTTTAAGGACAGTTTACCACTCTGCACATGTCAGTACTTCTATTCAGAATAAAAGGCCGCTGCATGTAAACGCTTGTCGTGAACGGATTGTGTCCATGTAAACGATACATTTGGATTATTTTTTAATACATGTCAATCCGATCAAAAAATTTTGTGCATGTAAACATAGCTATTGTTATCCGTTTGTATTGCCAACAATAATTAGCCCAGTCACTTTCTACTGGTTTTCTGATGGGATTGGAACATGGTAAAGTTGAGTGTAGCAAAATATCCAGACTTGAGTTCATATGATGCATTTATCCTTCCTTTGTATGAAACATCACAGAAATTCTTCTCAGGAAATAAAAGAGATTGAAATCTATAAAATCTGCTGAGTGCATGATCTCATCACACCTAAATATGTGAGTAAAGAGAATTATGTCTCCCTTGGTGCACTGAGAGGACAGCTTGCACTTACTAGAGTGGTCCAATGAAACAATCCCCTTTAAAAGGCCGTTAACAACACAACCTTGTTCAACACTTGCCTCACAGCTGCGTGCATTTGTTCCTTCTATAAAATTGTTTCATTACAGTCTACTCCGTTTACTTGTAAATTTACGTTAATTACACTTCTATTAGCTTTTTTTAAAGTTATAGAAATAATTTACAGGGTGAGATTAAAGAAAATGGAACCACTGCAGAACTTAAATAGAACGGCATTAAGATTATTAGGGAGGATCTTAATTGAAAGCTGAAGAACAGGCGCACAGACTATTGATACAAACAGTGCAAAACTGTTTCAGACAAAAACTCCATGATGACTTTCCATGGTCTCTTTCTTATCCAGTCTATGACATGCGGTAGAAGCACTTAGCATTTATAGTAGTTTTCCTATGGGTGTCTTGCTCACCTCTCTTAAGGTGCTTCTTTTTGGTTTTGCGGCGCATGCCATTGATCCCCGGCACGGGCTTCATGTCGCTCTTGTTGATGGGGGGTGGGTGCAGTATGGGCTTTGGAGCTCGCGTCAGGCAAACTGGCAGACCTGCAGCGCACATCAGGATACCTGTCATACCTGACACATATGTGGATCACACACACACAAACACACAGAAGAGTGGGGAAAAACAGTGATAGCAAATTTCCTTCAGTAAAATAAGTTGTATATTTACGTTTTGGAAAACATTTACAAACACAAATCCTACAAAATCGTAGTTTTTAGCTTACACACATGCTGCACATGAGTTGTCTCACCTGCGAGTGCTGGGTGCACTGGTCCTGAGCCTGTCAGATTCTTCACTGGGAGGGCAGGAACGCTATAAGGACATACAATTTCAAAGTGAGCGGAAAAAGCAAAGAAAAAAAAACACACAGCCCAAGTCCCATGCCCCATCTTCCACCACTATGGCTGAAAACCCCGAAAGCAGCTGAGAGTTTTCACCTCTGCATCCCACGATAAACACACAAGTTAGAATGTCATGTCCTTCAACACAGCAACGGGATGAGACGGCCTGACTCGTGTACAAAGCACTGGAGCAGAGCCTGATTCAAGATGACATTTGGAGAGGTTGGGCTTTGTGGTAAACACAGGCGACGGTGAAGCACACTTTTCAAAACGAGTAGAGCACAGTGGACAAAAGCCATTCATCCATCCTGCTTCTTCCTTTTAAGGTTGCAGGGATCACTGGTGCCCATATCCAGCAGTCACTGGATGTGCGAAAGGCGAGGGACACCCTGGACAGGTCCAAGTCCATCACATGGACACATAGAGACAAACAACCATTCACGTTTTCACTCACACCTAGAGACAATTTAGAGTTACGAATCAGTCTAACATGCATGCTTTTGGTCTGTGGGAGAAAACCCACACATGCAGGAGAGAAAATACAAACTCCATGTAGAAAGGTCCCTGGCCAGGATTTGATCTGGTGACCTTCTCGCTGAGAGGCAGTGGCTCTACCAACTGATCCACTGTGCCACCCACAAAAGCCATTGATGTATTAACAGAATTCAATGACCTCCTTTTCAGGGTGCCAGAGTCTCAGTTCAAACAGCATCCCACAGCAGAGCTCAGCTCAGGAACCAGTTTGCTCCTTATAAAAAGCAGGGATTTGAAACAACCCAGCTTAAGTCAAAACTAGAAAAACTCTGGAGCTATAGGAGCTTTGCCTTGAATATTTTTTAATTAGCTAATCGAAAAAGAGGTATCATAAGGTCCCACAGAATGTGATTTGGATGAGAAGAACACAGTTTGATCTCAAGGTCACATTTACTGTACACCTATTTGAAAAAAGGATAAAGTATGTTTAGGGTAAAACGTAAGGAAGTATTCTCTAAAAAAGTTAAATCTGGTCCTCTGGACATTCAAAACAAAATTTTTGAATGCCCAGAGGACCAGATTTAACTTTTTTAGATTTTTCTACCTGGATTATTGAGCATGCATCAGGATGTAAGGAAGTATTAACTTTTATTTTAAAAGAAAGAAATCCTCATTTGTAGAACAACAGTTTGTACATGCTTCAGCCTAAATTAAGAACACACCATAGTCCTGTAACTGCTTTAGCTACAAGTTACAAATGACCTCCTTATTGCCTCCAGCAACAATCTTGTTGTCTCTTTGTGGTCATGTCTGATCTCAGTGCTACACTTTATACCAATGAAGACAAAACCTTAATCAAAGCCCTAACCGTCATTTGCAAACTTTTTAAAACGGCTCAGAATGTGAAAATTGCTTCTTGGCTTTAGCAAAATATTAAGAAACCTGTCTGTGCGCTACTGTTGATTCGTAAAACATGATCTTGCTCTCTATCTTTCATTAGCGGTGATCTGAATTTGCAAGGTGATTGACTCTGAAAATGGCGGCATGAATAAAATTGAATCACTGACTTACATAATCTGCTTCACAGACAGTTTGCATGCAAATCATAAATGTCAGTTTAACATCTGCATGGTCTGGCAGAAAATAATTAAACAAATCAGTCACGTCAGATTTTAAATGACAGCTTATCCTCGCTGGCTCTGCACATTTTTGTGCAGAATGTGCAAATGCACAGGAAATAAGGTGCTGGGCTCCTATTTGCATACACAGTATTTTTATTTATACTCATATGGCAGAGAGAGAGATGCTGTTTCATGCTGTTGAAATTACAAATAAAATAAACTCAAATCTTTTAAAATTGTAAGTTTTATGTTATGTTGCATCTATTCTGCACTCTGTCCTCTGAGCGCTCATTGTAAATTGCAAAAAAAGGGATATTAATTATTAACTAAAAGGTAGATTCACAGATTATAGAAAAAATATTGTTACACAGCAGCCACTCTGACAGGACTGCATTTAAAAGACTAATCCACCGGGATAGAAGCATGTTATTATGAAAACAAAAGGTGCTCACTCGGAACTAATTTATATTGATTTTATTGCATTGTCCCACAGAGGGAAGCTGATGCCAGCCAAGAACCCACCAGTAAGACAAAGTCAAATGGTGCAGGAGTCAACTCATCACCTGCCTGCATGTGTTTATTACTAGAAAGATAAAAGCAAAAAAGTCGACCTCAGACCAATGAGCTGCTGGCAAATTATCCTCTGAACTTGTTTGGCCATTAAGCCTCCGAGGGCTTTGGTCCTCCTGCGCGTCACAAATCCCCATCGACAGACTGCTTTGATATAAACAAGAGTCTCTGTTCCTGTGCCAGAGGATGCCCTTCAATACGCTCAGGGCAATAACAAAATGAGAAGCTGATGTGTCTCATCCTCTCTGGTAGGAACTTCTATGATCGTCTCGCATCAATGGAGCAGGAACCAGGATCAGATGACTCCTGGCAAATTGAAATAAATTCAATTCAATTCAGTCACATTTCGCCGAGTCACAACAGAAGTCATCAAAGGGCACCGAACAGAAACATTCATATACTGTATATAAAATAATAATTTAACACCATTTATCTGAGGAGCAGACTGCTTTGGATTTAACGCCATCACAAAACTCTCATCTTGAGCAAGCATGAAGGCGATAGTGGAAAGGAAAAACTCCCTCAATAGTCTGGTTGGGATGGGATCTAGCAGACATGTGGATGGTTTGGATGAAGCTATTACTTTTGACAATTCAGAGAGCTCAACAGGACAAAAACAGTCCAAGCATAAATCAGGGTCGAGTGACATTTTTAAAGTTGTCACATCTGACACAGAACCAGAGGTGATACTGGGAATGTTGGTTTGATTTTTTTCCCAATTGAAACAATTTTATTTATAAAGAATCTCATGAAGTCATTACTACTTGTAGTTGTAGGGATACATGAATCAACAGAGAGAGGATTTTTCATTAGACTAGCTATGGTACTGAAAAAGAACCTGTGGTTATTTTTATTCTCTTCAATTCAAGATGAATAATATAAAGTTCTAGCTTTACGGATCACTTTCTTGTATGTTAGCAGGCTATCTCTCCAGGATAAGTAAAATTCCTCAACGTTAGTGGAGCACCATTTCCATTACAGCTTTCTAGATGTCTGTTTTAAAGTACGTAACTCAAAATTGAACAAAGAGCTAATCTCCTCTGATTGATTATTTTTATTTTTCAGCGGAGCAGCTTTATCTTTATCTTAATCTAGCTTTAGCTTTTTATATAAAAGCACAGAGTGGTGCAGCGCTGCTAAATGATCATAAATGTTAAACCATGAGTGCCAAAGTACTGTCTGAATATATTTTCTTGTCAAACTACACCTTAAACTTGACTGGAAAATTAATGGGTGAACTCAGCTGCTATAGTCGACACTTGTAAAATAACAAAATTTAAAAATCTTGTGGATATTTCAGGACACGCAGCTGACCTTTATTAAAAAAAGAAGTCCCAACTCAAAGTTTGTCTTTTTTCACAGCTGAAGGAAGGGTTTGTTTTAAATGCTGTGAAAATCATGGAAGGAAACAAACAAACAAACAAAAATAAATAAATTAATAAATTATGCAGCCCAGAGGGAGACTTTCAGTTTCACTTCACCTTAAGTTGAAGGCGTACGGAAACACATCGAGGAGACGCCTCTCTTTATGTGTGCATGTATAATTCAAGTTGTTTGCAGTGATCAGACAACTCATTTACATGAGGAAAAGAAACAGAAACCAAAGGAGCGCCCAGCATCACCAGTTAAATAACCTGAACACATCACGACATGCGGAAACTAACATTTCTACAACAAATACAAGCTCAACAAAACTAAAATTAAGACAGTAATATGTCTAGCTGCAAATTGTATCAAGTTAGCTTTTCAGTGAATTCTGAAAGAAAATCTATGAGTGCCACCTCTCACCAAGAAGGTTGCCGGATAAAATCCCAGCTCGGGTTCTTTCTGGGTGGAGTCTGCATGTTCTGTCCGTGCATGCGTGGGTTTTCTCCAGGTACTCCAGTTTCCTCCCACAGGCCAAAAACGTGTGTTAGACTGACTGGTAACTCTAAATTGTCTCTAGGTGTGAGTGAGAGAGTGAATGGTTGTTTGTCTCTATGTGTCCCTGTGATGGACTGGAGACCTGTCCAGAGTGTCCCCCATCTCTTGCATAGAGACTGCTGGATATGGGCACCAGTGACACCCATGACCCGAAAAGGAAGAAGCAGGTAAAGGTAATGGATGGATGTTTCATCATAAAAGGTCTTTGTTCATACAAATACTGACAATTTTTTCTTCTTCTTTCAGCTGCTCCCTTCTTCAGGGGTCACCACATCGAACTAAGTCGCACGAAGACTTGGCGATTGTTTTCACGCCAGATGTCCTTCTTGACGCAACCACAAACCACCGAGCTACCACAGCCCTCTGTGTGGAGCAGAGAGCTGCTATCTAGGACACCCGGGGGAGCAGATGGTGGGGGTTAAGGGCCTTGCTCAAGGGCCCAGAATGGGGCAAATGAGGGTGGAGACAGAATGGAGTAGAGGGTGGAGCTTCACCAATCCCACCCACATTTTGATGCTGTCGGTACCGGGAGTTGACCCAGCGATCTTTCGATCACAGGCCCACCTTCTCTAACCTCTGCACCACCACTCCCATACAGATACAGACAATACAGCTTCAAATCTATGAAACAGACACGTGAGCCACGTCTCTCAATAACAGAGTTTGTCTTGAAGGGAAAACTTCAACTTCTACCTTCACAAGGGTAAAATGTGAAACCCATAAATGTATCATCTTGCAGTATTTATTTTAAAATTAGTTAATATGATCATTTCCAGGCAGCACGGTGGCACAACTGGTAGAGCTGCTGCCTCTTAGCGAGCAGGTCCCTGGTTCCAATCCTGGTCCGGGGGCCCTTTCTGGGTGGAGTTTGCATGTTCTCTCCATGCATGCGTGGGTTTTCTCCGGGTACTCCAGTTTCCTCCCACAGACCAAAAACATGCATGTTAGACTGATTGGTCTAAACTGTCTCTAGGTGTGAGTGAGAGAGTGAATGGTTGTTTGTCTCGTTTGTCTCTGTCCCTGTGATGGACTGGAGACCTGTCCAGGGTGTACCCCGCCCCTCGCACAGTGATTGTCAGACATGGGCACCGGCGACCCCCGTGACCCAAAATGGAAGAAGCGGGTAAAAGATAATGGATGGGTGGATGCTCATTTCAAACCTAGTGATGTAAACTTCTTGTTCTCCTTGCTCACAGATGTGGACATCCAAACTTTTTGGACTGACTTGCTTTAAATTAAAAGATTGTGTGTTGTTTGAATCGGTCAGGTTTGGATTTTAAAGTGTTTGACATCTGAACGTCCTCACCCATTCTCACTCGTGAACAACAGATTCTGTTGGCTCATGCTCAGAGTTGCACAATCGTTGCACATCATCAGTGTAAACAAGCGCGGTTCTTCAGCGTTTCATTTTGCTGTTCTGGCTTTTCAGTTTTGACAAGGCACACTGGGTGTACTACAGAGAACCTTGTCCTCTCTGCATTTCTTTTGTGCTGCTCACTCAACTTTCTCCTCTCCTTTCTGACCTGCGTTCACCTCTACGCTCCCTACCCTGCATCTTTTTTGTTGTTGATTGTTGGTATGAAAAAAAAAAAAATGTGCAAAGCATCTTCAAAATCTTTAACAAGAGTGTGTCTTTAAAAAGTGTTGAGTGAAGAGTTTGTTGTGAGGGTGCCCTTTCATCCCAGAGTTTTGCATCATCTTCTAATGAGCTGTTTTGGTGAAACCATCAAAATAATCTTACGTACAAATTTTACTGCTCAAAGTATGCATTATGAGTCACTCTCAGCTACTACCAATGGTGCACCGATTGCAGTTTTCAGGCCGATCACCGATTTCTACAAAGTCTGACCTGCCGATTCCGATTCTGGCCGATACGATTTCATTTTATAAGCGACACTGTCAGGCGTTATAGGGTCACAATGCACCTTCAATTTTCCATCTTATTTTATTGAAAAACATACCCTTGAACAAGATCCTAGAAACAATACAAACTTGTTTTAACTGGCCATGAGGTAGTGCTCTGAAATATAAATGAAGTTCAGACAATTGTTGTTCTGCATAGCATTTTAGAATTGGCTGAGTTGAAGCCATTTTTGAGGTGGATAATGTTGATTAGCTGTGGCGGCCATGTTGAATGGGGTTGTCTCCAAGAGTTAATCAGTTGTGCATCCAATCAGTACTTTGTGGAAGCTTCAATAAAATACATCAACTGGTTTGTGGCATATTTTGGAACTGCTTCAGACAATTCAACACACACACACTCATGGTTCAAAGACACAGGCAAAAACATCATTGCCCTTGACTTCGGTGGCAAGTGATGATCAATCCACTAACGTCAGTCACGCTACATTAAATATGATCTGTGGCACGTTGGGCCATGAAGGCTCAGCATCATCCTTCTTGTCCTGAAGAAACCTCCAGCTTTCCATAAGGATTTAATCAGATGTTCTCCCACAAATAGAGTCTACAGTACATCTAGATGTGGAAAATGCTGTCGGAGCATTAATACATTTCTTGGCACTATAGGGTGGATAAGACGTCATAAGTGCTTAATAAACCCAATTTTAATGCAGGAGTTGAAGACAAGCTCTTCAGTGTGTGTGGTGGTGGGAGAATGCACAAACAAATAACACCAACATTTTCCAAATTGCCTCAGTTTGGCCCACATAAGCACTCATGATTTATTTATTAGACGCAGTATTAATTCTCCTCCTAAAGGGGAGCACTAGAACAAAGTGGTGAAGCAGCTTGAAGAGAAATAATGATCTGTGTGCTCGACACATCGACAGCCCTCGGGTCAACATCAGACCGACATGCTGAAACTGCGGAGCTCGTAAACACATCTGACCCGCTCAAAGCTTTTTCTCACAGCAGAAACCCCCGTCACCTGTCAGAAGACACAAAGTAGTTCAGCGGTGCAGGCTTGAACTCTGGTAAACACAAAAGGAAGTGGTTTGACTGAGTGAGGAGGCCTATCAAAAACCCTCAGACATTTTGACTAACTGCGCCTTTGTTCATTCTGCTACAAAAATCTGCCTTTTAAACTTGCAGATTTTTAGTGACTGCAAATAGGCCTGGAGTGGCTAATTGGGAGGACCAGGACATTTCCCAGTGGGCCGGTCTGGTCACCAGGGGTCGCAAGGCTGGTGCTCCCTGATTTATTTATTTATTTTTTGTTACAACTTTTTATTAACAACGCTACCGCTGCACCTGGGCCGGCTTCACCTCCACTGGCATCTCTCGTTTTTTCTTTTTTTTTTTTGCTCGAGTCGGATCCTCAACGCCACCTGTCAATCAATCCAGAAGGCACGTCAGCAAAATGACCAATCGACGATCTCAATTTGTCCCAAAGTGAAATGCTTGTTACCTGCAGATCTGCGGCCCATAAGGGTTTTGCTTTACGGCCGCTTTGCGATCAGAGGGATTTCATGAAAAATCATCAGAAACAAATGGTTGAACGTTGTCAGTGGAGAGCATGCAATTCAGACATGTTTCACTGAGCATTTAGAGGAGGGACAATTTATTCAATTTCAAAAACTCAATGGAATTTGCAAAAATTTAAAAGATGATAAAAGTCAGTGGCCACCTCATGAGCAGCAGATTACAACAGTTATAAACAGGAAGTAGCACATGTTCATCTGCACGAAGGTAACTGCAGGTAAATCCTCCATTTTCTGTCAAAATTACATTGTATGCTTAATGGTTAAATTAAAGGCTAATGCTTAAAGATAGTTGTGCTTTGTTTTGTGTTTTTTATATGTAGCTGTATTTTGTAACTTCTGGTTACATAAGTTTAGTCTTTGTTAAAACTAAACTGATTTTGTACAAACTGTTTAAAAGGTTGTGTAATGTAAAATTTATTCTTGCATACTGAATTTCACTGTGAGTTCTTGCTCTGTGTCAATCTGCAGCATGAAATCATCCACTGCTGTAACAGTTTTGAAGCTATTCGTAGCTTAGAATTTGTCTTATTTTTTTTTACCCGTCTTCTTTGCCTTACTGTTGGCTGATAATGTAATGGTCAGCGGCCCCCGCTGACCCCTCATCAGCTCACGCCACTGCTCCTCATGCCATGTTTCCGCCCATCCTGCCATAAGCCTGTCTTCATGCTTAGTGTTCTTCTGCCCATATCACCTGCCATAGTTTCTGCCCCTCGTGCCATAGTTTCTGTTTCCCTGCTGTGTTTTGCCTATCCCCCATCCTTCAGCTCAAGCCTGCTTCCTTCACTACATGCCACGCCTCCCTTGTTTTCTCCACAGTAATCAGCATTCATCCCATGCACCTGTTCACCTTGCTCCATTCAATCAGCACCAAGCCCCCTCTGCAATCAGCATTCATGCCAGCCACCTGTTTTCTGCCCTTTATAAGTTCCATGCCCACAACCCATCAGTGCCAAATTATTACACCTTCCATGGGCCCTAATACCAAGCCATTCATTGTTTCATGTCCATGCCTGATGATCACGCCTTGTCTTTTGGATTTACGACCCCACGCCTGTACCTCAGATTCTTCGCTTGCCTGCCCCTTCCTGGTTTTTGGGATTCTGCTTTCTGACTACGGTACCGACTCAGCCTTCTACCTCCTCAACCACAACTCACGGATCACCCTTGCTGGATTATTATTGGAACTCTGTTCCCCTCTGCCTGAACCCCGCTTGTTTATACTGGACCACGCTTCTGGACGCCCCTTCTATTCACGCTCATCTCAATCCTGCAGCTGCTCTGCTCAACTGCCAGTGACGTCATCACTACTATTCTGACAGGTGACTCTCTCCCTCCTGCTTGTGAGGATCTGTCACCGCAGCTGATCTCGACTCTCCATCCAGCAATCTAAATAAAAACTGTTCTTTTTGTACTCCTGTGTCTGACTTATTCTGAATCCATATCCGAACATGACAGATATGGCAGAAATGCCTCGGGTAACGCCATGAGCTTCACTACCTCCATTACAGCCACGTTGTTCGTTAGTTTGTCCGAGGTTAGCTCACCCTGGGTTACATTTCCTTGTGGGCAGAGTGATCTTAGCGTTCATGTAAAATATTTGATAATGTTCTTATAGAAACAAATCCTGAATGTTGTTCATACTGTCTTAATGCTACGTTTGTCTCTTGACTCTACAACTGGGTAACGTTACAGTAGACCTAGCCCGTTACTGGAGTTTGAATTAGGTATTTTAAGCTACTAATAAACATGATGGATGATGATCATATTGCTTTATGCTAGGCCATTGGCAAGGAGTGATTATTATTATTATATTTTCATATTGGCTAGTGATTTCTTTATTCTAAATGTTAACTTATACTACACTATGTTTCTTTGACTGTGGCTAGGATGCGTGAGAGAAGCAGTGTGTGCTCTATTCACACAAGGAGAGCTGTTGGTCAGGCTACTTCTTGTTGTACCATTAACTCTAAAATAATTATTGAATAGTTTACTTATGTAGGTAAAACTAGATGCCACTCTGATGCATGAAACTTCAGGGCTGAAAATGAGTCAGCCCTCATGGACTGCAAATGTAATTAGAGAATCTTTAGTCTTATTTTACTTATGTGTTTAGTGTAAAACATTTCCTCTAATCTTGATTTAACCAGCAGCTCATCCGCATTTGTAAGCTTATCTAGAACATTTTCCAGCACACAACTCAGAATCTGGTCAGCAAGTTTACTTTTTCAAATGACCACAAATGAAATATTACATATGAAATAAAAACATGTCAGCACACAGCACTGATATAATTTCATCCATGTTGAAAACCATAAATTGTCTTTAACGTTGTGTATTTGTGGCAACACAAAATTACTCTGACAGCACCCAAAGCACCGACAACCACCAGGAGTGAGTTCAAGAAACTCACGACAGAACCGAGAACAAGAAAAATAAATTGTTCATGTATGAGTTGAAGCCTCTTTGCCAAAAGCAGAAAAACTCAGAACAGTCACATTCACCCCCCGATGAAAAGTAACTGGTTTGGGCAGTCAGAAACATCGCAGGAAGACCGACATCATTCATTCATCCGGAGCTGTGAGAAGACAACGTCTGCAGGCAAGCTGGTTTTGAATATTCATAAAGTAAAAGGCTCTTCTCCAAACATGAAAGCAGTAAGCTTGATTTTGCTTATAAATGGTAAATGGATTGTGCTTATATATCACCTTTTAATCTTATGAAGACACTCAAAGCGCTTTACACTCCAATCTATGTCCTCATTTACCTCCACACACATATTCATACAGCACTCTACTAGATCTCTACAAAGCTCATTGAACAAATCATTCTAAAGAGACTAATCAGTGCTTTATCACATTCAAGCACTGAATATATATATATATATATATATATATATAGCTTTGTAGATATATATATATATATATGCACCACAAAGTCAACACAAAAATGGTTTTAACGCTGTCATTTTTACAGACGTTTAGCTAATACTCAGTGCAACAGTAGTTGAGAGACATAAATGCATTCCTTCAAGGAACGCTTATTTATTTATGAATTCTTTTCTGAGCAACACTGTACGTTTCCTTCTAGTTCCACAAGCTTGATTCTCTCCTTTTTACAATAGTAAATTTAGCCATAAGGCTGAATTTGAACTATATTTAAATGTTTCGGCTGATGCTGATGTTGCATTTTAAAGCATAACATCAGCTTCTTTTTAAGGCATTTTCATAAAAATATTATGGTAATAAAATCACAATATAAATTCTAAACTTTTAGATTATCAGCATCTTTCCAAGCACAAAAGCCAGTCATTTTAATGTCAATCTGCACCTATCATATTAGGTAATGTGGAGCTGCTCACTGGTGTGTTGACACAAACCAGCAGATGGTGCCACTTCTAATATTTGTGACAGATGTGTTTGGCAATACAATGCTGACCCCCACCCACAATTTTTACAGCCCACTACCAGTTGTTTCACAACCCAAAAGAAAGCTCATTATCTGAGCTGCAGGCTCCATCGTCACAGATGCACAGCTCTTCACTCATGACGTCAAGTGCAGGATTATTTTAGTACTTTTGGTATTATTCTGGCAGCTCAAAGCTATAATCAGAAAAGACACGATTGCTTCTAAATGCAAAGCAGCAAAATAAAGTCATGTAAACAAACTGCAGCGTGTGAAACACCTTCCTTACACTCGACACCAGATGTAATGAGGCTTGGGAGTGTGAGAAAAAAAAAAGTAATCTGATGTTTTACATTCTGTGTGGGTTCCTCCATTATCCGTCTGTAGCACGTTTGTGGGAAAGTGCAGTTGAGTTCATGTTTCAGTTTGTGCGAGCGTGTGTGATTGTAAGCTCTCGTCTTGCTGCGTGTTATGTTAACCACACTCATCCTGTACGTCGAGCCACTCGCCTGGGAACTGATCTGCTCTACACCCCCCCACCCCCCACCCCACCCTGGGTCTCACTGTTTATGTGCCGCGAGGCGAAAAAGTCACATCATCAGAGCTCTGCACAACCAAGCTTTCATTGAATTCTTAAAATAATAATAATAATAATAAAAACAGATTAGGATGCCCCCCGTATGTTTTAGTGAGTCAGGCTGGAGAAAGTGAAAGGTTTGTGCCTGGGTATTCAGATACGCTGGAAGTGTCTCTCCCCATGAGCAGTGAGAATAAAATGGAATCCAATTAAATCAGGAGAGGGTTTAATTTAGCAAACGAAAGCAGGATAAGAAGCCTGAAAGTATTAGTTACAATGCTAAAACACTCCTTTTTGTTGGTTTCTTTCTCTGAATTGGTCTGAGGTCACGGCGATATGCTGAAGCTCTGATTTTCCACCCCCTTAATCCATTATTCATTCTTCCCTGCTGGAGATCTGCCTTCATGGAAAACAGGCTTCCAAAGCGTCGCCCGTGACCACCTCACATGTTTGCGCGTATATGACTCACACGATGCACGGTGAAACAAAGATGCAGATAAACGCACATTTTCCACATGCACCATCAAACTGCTTTGCATACTATGACATAACAACTACAGCGTGCTTTGGTAGCAACAAATTAGTTCAAAGCCCGGGCACAGAATGATCCAGAAGAGCTGCAATATTTCATGCCTTCTGGGGCCAGCATAAGCTCATTACGGGGTAGCAGCCATGGCAGGCGCACATATGGAAGTTAAGGAGTCTTGCTCAGTGTGGTCACACAAAGAAGGAGCTGAACTGTTTTTTCCTTTTGCTGCCCCTTTACTGATCAGTACGTACAAGACAAGACGAAAATCAACAGTGGAAGGAGACGAGAAAAAGACAAAATCTTCTACATCAGCTGTGTTCAGTGTAAAAACCGGAACTCGGTTTCTGTCGAACTAGTGTCTCAGCAGATCTGGAACTGAATCTGAGTTTTAGAAGTCTTAAAATCTGAATTACAAAATAAGAGAAATGATTGCAAACATGGTTACCCGGGTGGAACGGCTCCTCGGGCAGTTCCCATGGAGATGCGCTGGGTGCCTGGCCGGTTCAGGTTGTTTTGTCCGTTGATGGTGAGAGCGTGGTGACCATGGGAGGATGAAAGTGACGGCATCACGGGGGAACAGGGGAAGTTGACAGAAGACGGTGGCGACTGCACCGGTTCAGATTTAGAAATCCCACCTCCCACGCTGATATTATTGTTGTTGGTGCTGGAAGAGCCGGATGTCGGAGACCACAGGGAGGTCCCAGTGAAGGTGTTGCTCTGCCGCACTGCAGTGAGGGTTCCCATCGCCCCCGAGTTGCCAACTGTCCCTCCGTATAGCTTGCGCCGCTGAGAGGCCAGGATAGCGTTCGAGGCCGCTCTTGTACTGTTGACCAGGATGCACTGCTGGCAGGAGCAGGGCTGACCAGAGCTGGCCCCCACTGGCCATGACTGAGACTTGGGAATGGAGCCCATTATGAGCGGGTAGGCCAGGTCCATGCGTCTTCGCAGGCGCCGCTTACGCTGACTCTGCCTGTTGGTCTGAGACATGCTGTTGAAGTCGATGAGGTAGCAGAAGCCCAGAGAGGTCAGGTCCAGCCAGGGGTGCTGCTTCTCATAGGCGTTCTGGATTGTCACGCAGATCTCCATGTCGTACAGCGTCCATGAGCCGTTGTCATTCTCCCACTCCCACACCACACCTTTACCTGGGGCCGACGACGGCTCGTAGAAGTTCCTCTGCACTGGTCTCATGGTGCCTAAAATCAAAAAGTTAGAAGAATTAGAAACATAAAAGTGGATTTTTCTCATGATAGTTTTTAAAACACACATCATTTTTGCTTAAATGGTAAATGGACTGGACTTGTATAGCACCTTTCTATCTTATCAAGATACTCAAAGCTCTTTACACTACAATCTGTGCCTCATTTACCCATTCATACAGCACTCTACTAGATCTGTACAAATAATAATCAGGTCATTTAGATCACATTCATACACCGATGGGACACACATTGGAGGTTCGGTGTCTTGCCCAGGGACACTTCAACATGCAACTGCATAAAACTGAACCCCCAACTCTCAGACTGCTCTAACCACTCAGCCACAGTTGCCCCAAATCCAAAAAGGCATGAAGAACTATCAAAATGGTAAAAAAAAAAAAAAGTTTTTCATCTTTACCTCTCGGTCCTCATTTGTTAGGTGGGAAATCTAAGGCATCGTCAGCCATTCTCATAATTCATTCAACCTTTATTTAAACAGGTTAGTCCCAATGAGCCACGAGGACTCATTTACAAGAGAGACCTGGATAATAATGACTTGATGGTGATAATAAATTCATGGAGTTTTGTTCTTTTGAATATTAAGACAAATCTAAATGAAATGACCCTGACATCGTCAACAGAATCATTTGTCATGACTTGATTTTTGGAGGATGAGTCATGCTAAATGTAATGAGTAAAGTGAACTGGGTAAAATCAGTGAAACGCCTTTATTTTTATTCTAACTGGCACAAATAGAAAATAAGACTTTTGTGTTTTGTTGTACAAAAACCTTGTTTTCTTAATCAATCTTCACCAATAAAGAATATAGCTTTCTTACATGACATGTAACCAAACGTCATCGTGTATCAGCTTTACAGCAGCAAATGAAAGACTATGTAAATGATAACCTGAGAGAAAAAAACAGACAAATCCTTTGGGACAACATCTTGAGGCAATGTGTCTCTGGAGTTTCAGGCACTTTGTGTAAACTAACAAGTGTTGAGACAAACAGGACCAACTGATGGAAATGAGATGCAACATTTCATCGTCTGCCTGAAGGCGTAAAGGGCCGTTAAAATTTCTCACCCCCAAAAGCTTCCACTCCATATGAAAGTGCTAACATGGCCTTTCAGGAACACAAACATCATACTCACAATGCCTTGCTTATTAAGGCTGGACTCTCTTCTGAATGGCGACAGAAAGGAAGGAGAGGGGCTTTGGACTGGGAGTGTTGCACTTCTGCACCTCCTCTGATGGAAACTCAGCTCCCACCTCCATTATAACACAATTACTGTGGTCACATGGGAAATCAGGACACCTTAGCCTATCCACTCCATACCGCACGTCAGCAAGGGTATCCAGGCACTCCAGCAAGATGCATCCAACCCCCCCGCCTTCCTCCAGCTAATTTAACGGGTAAATGCACACTCCCATGCCAGGGAGAGCCGTGGTGATAATGGAGAAATGGGGACTGTGTACCCCTCGTTCATTTGGCAGCTTGGTGCCAACGTCAGGGAATAAACTGCATCAGCAGAATCAGGAAGTATGACCTTGATCGTGTCCTGCAGACTGCTGCTAAAAGGAGCTGGTTTGACAGCTAACTTCACTTCTCTCTCTCATACATACGACTAGTTAGTGACCAAGCTGCCTGTGTCTCCTATGTCATCACCCAACCATACATAACTTTCTCTGCTGGGTGCCTCTGTGATAGCTTGCTGATTTAATTGTTGCCCGCTGCCATGAAAAATGGATAATAATGTATTTTACTGTGTACTAACACATCTCGCAAAATCTCAGAATTTTACATGAAATCTCTCATAATGTCGTTTACAAGGTTTGACCAAAACGCCTAGGCCTCCAGCCCCTCTCACCATGAAACAATTTTAGTTTTAAACTAAGCTCTGCATTCATTTAAGCAATGCTTGGCCTTTCTGTTTTGTCTTTCTTTCTGTTTTCTATAAAGAAACCAATGAAAACTGACAATGACCCAGAATGTTTAAAAAAATATTAAAAACACCCATTAACTCCTGAAAGTCAGTGATTTTCTGCACCCTTATGAAAGCTCTGTGATGGGAGATGGAACAACTGTTCTCCACTTTAGAGGGACGCACTTTCAGACCAACTGCGTTTCTGGCAACAATCAACAGCACGCCAGGTTTTTCCCACAGGCTTCATAAATATTTGAACATGTGAAGATGTTTAATTCCCAAACATCAATTTACCCTCTTAGTTTCCATAAAGAAATATTTACAGTATCTCTCACTGAAAGCCTGTTAGCAAAGCTCAGGCTGATCTCAGAAATGTGTAAAATGAACACAGCCACTGTTGTGTGTGTTGGAAGGATGCGGTGCGTCAAAATCAAGTTCCTACAGGACATTTTTCATGTTTTTACAGCTTGTGAGTAAAATGGAGACAGTTTTTTTTTTCTATGTCAGAACAGCTGGGGCACTAACAAAGGGGGTGGGGTAGGGAGGGCAATGGCCACCTTAAAACATTAAGCAATTAGTCTCCATGAATAAGGAAACTGGTTTAAAACCAGTGCACTCAACATTAGGATGCAGGGTCTTTTTTGGGGTGGGGGGGCATATTTTTTTATAAATATAAATTTAGGCGAGGGGCAGCACGGTGGCGCAACTGGTACAACTGCTGAATCCCAGCGAGCAGGTCCCTGGTTCAAATCCTGGTCCGGGGGCCTTTCTGGGTGGAGTTTGCATGTTGTCTCCGTGCATGCGTGGGTTTTCTCCGGGCATTCCAGTTTCTTCCCACAGACCAAAAACATGCATGTTAGGCTGATTGGTAACTCTAAATTGTCCCTAGGTGTGAGTGAGAGAGTGAATGGTTGTTTGTCTCGTTTGTCTCTATGTGGCCCTGTGATGGACTGGAGACCCATCCAGGGTGTACCCCGCCCCTCGCACAGTGATTACTGGGCATGGGCACCGCCGACCCCCGTGACCCAAAATGGAAGAAGCAGGTAAAAGATAATGGATGGATGGATGAATTTAGGAGAAGACAAGCTTCAGTGGATTGAGTAGAGGTCAATAAGTAGCATCAACTGTAAATAAAAAAATAAAACTAAAGCAGACGTACGCTCATCAGAAACTGATTCTCTCACCATCTTTTTTTTTTTAAATCATATAACCTGTTTATGACAACAAGATAACAAATTTCCTGTAATTATGTTCTGGTCTGTAAAAAAAAGCCACTACAGAGCCGCCTGCTTGGTTACCATAGTAACAAGTCCCTCTTTAGGCAATGGTGCTGACACCACCTTGCTGACCTGCTAACTTATCAACATAAATAAGTAAGTGAGGGGAATTTTAATTAAATATGTTTATTTATAAATAAATAATTGGATTTTGATGGTTTATTAGAACGTGTTTATACGCTTTAATGTGTCAAAGATGCGTTGTCCCTACATTGTGCAACATCGCAGCACCTCCCGTTACCTTTTGACTGACAGGGTTTTCTACAAAACCTGCTCAGTTCGGTTCAGATTTGTCAGAAATGGCATCATGTGAGGCTGCTCTTTGTGTGAGGTGTGAATAATAAGGCACTAAATGTGACAATTATAAAAATTGCACAAAAGTGTTCATGACAAGTGAGAGAGGAAAAAGCTGCTTTCAGGCAGCGCAGCAGGCAAAAACTGAATGAAAGTGAAGTTAGGGATTGATCATTTTATTCTTAGTAATGTTACGCTTTACATTTGAATAAAGCTTTATTCCTTTATGATTGTTTCATGAAAACGATTTTATACCCACGTCTTCTCAACAGATGGTGACAGTAGATTTTTTTTAAAATCAAATTTATGTTTAATTTATGAATATGCCAAAGATTCACACAGTTAATGTTTGATCATCACATGCTTCCAAAAGGCAAAAGACAAATAGACAAGAGAGTTTCTCCTGTGTGTTAGTTTGTTAGTAAAATATCCCATGAACCAATAAACAGATTTGTAATGAATCTGGAAATATTTATCCTCAGGAGGTACTTTTCTACAACTGATTGACTTTGGAGTCAACTCGATTCCAGATGTTTAACACAACCAACTGATCTTGGAAATGGACAGATTGGTATAACTCGTTCAAAAACTCCTCCCTAGCTAAAGAAGCTTCAGGATGCTCCTCTTGTACAGGCCCAGAGTGGCTTATCGGGAGGACCGGGACATTTCCTGGTGGGCCAGTCTGATGTATGAACTGCAGGGCCGGTGCTCAGTTATGCCGTTCCCCGGCCATGACTGAATCATTTCTTCACGTCACCAGTTTATCACCACTACAGCTGCACCAGGGCCGCCCAGCCTCTACCCAGGGCCAGCTCCGCCTCCATCCAGGGCCGTCCCGCCTCCACCCAGGGTCGGCTCCGTCTCCACTCAGGGCCGGCCCCACCTCCACTCAGGGCCAGCTCCGCCTCCATCCAGGACCATCCCGCCTCCAC
>NC_056505.1:29028159-29032804 GCF_014905685.2 Nematolebias whitei
GGCCAGCTCCGCCTCCATCCAGGACCATCCCGCCTCCACTCAGGGTCAGCTCCACCTCCACTCAGGGTCAGCTCCGCCTCCAACCAGTGTCGGCTCCACCTCCACTCAGGGTCAGCTCCGCCTCCACCCAGGGTCGGCTCCGCCTCCACCCAGGGTCGGCTCCACCTCCACTGGCAGCTCTTGTGCGTTTTTTTTTTCCAGACGTACCCTGACATTCATTCAACCTTTTTTTTTATACAGGTTAGTCTCATTGAGCCTCGAGGACTCATTTACAAGAGAGACCTGGTTTTAACAAAGAGTGATGACAACAGTAGACGACACAACATGTCAGTGCATTCGGTCAGTGGTGTTTGAAAGATGGAAAGTAGACAGAGCAAGGTTGGCACGAAGAAGACAAGAATGAATAAAAGCTCTGGAAACAGACACAGCTAAATAAGATTATAATTACATGATTTTAATAATAATAGGTTGTGATCTAAAGTGGGTCAGTCTGAGGCATGAAACTCCAGGGCTGAAAATGAGTCCCACTCCGGCCCTGCTCCTTTAGGAGGAAAGATGTCCCTGTTCCAGTAGGACAGGTGTCTCGCCTCAAAGTCGAAGGACAAAGCGTGGAACATCTATTTATAAAAAGCTGTCCCCATGTTTTTCCTGACCCAGAACTCAAACTACACGAGTTCACACTGATCATGGACTCAGTTTTTTGCATCAGGTGTGTGTTCGGTGCTCCTCGTTTGTTTGCCGAGGCGTCAGATCATCCAAGTGAAACATTCAAACGCTGAACACATCTTTACAAACCTTGTAATAAAATATTATATTACAAGGACCACTGTTCAAGTAAACAATTGTCACAAATGTAAATAATAAAGGCCACATTTACAGAAGAATATTTTATTCATCCTCACATTTGTGTTCTACTACAGGAACTGTGTAAACTGCTCAACATGGACGGTGAGGAGAGACCAGAGGAAGTTTTATCAGAGTTCAGCCTAAAACTCCTGCCTCCTACTTCAATTATCTGCTGTATAAACACTACACTTGCCCCTGCCAAGAAAGTCTGTGTGACCCCTCTTGCTCTTCCTAACAGGAAACCTGGTGAAAGTGGCCACTTCCTGTCTGACCTTCTGTGCTTTTCATGCAGCCATCTTTCCTGCCTTCCCTTCTCATCACTTATCTCCCTCTCACGATGTCCTCCAGCCGTCCTTTCCCCAACACCAGTGTGGTCTCTTCTGGGTGAGCGATAGCTGTTGATGTATGGCTCCAATCGAGCCTCGCTGTGGGACTCTAACCCCACTGAACCAGGAAGGGTTCAAGGTGGGCTCAGTTGGTCTCTCACATCTTAGCAGGGGTAAAAAAAAAAAAAAAGAAACAAAGTCATGCCATTTCACATCCTTAATGGCGTTGTTTTTGTCTGCGTGTGGGCTGGGGCCTCTCGGTGAATCACTCTTGGAAGAGGAAAGATGGGCATCATTAAATTGCAACATCCTTGACTGCCCTTAGAGCTAAATTGCTGGGGAAGTAAATAGACTGGCAAAAGGATACTTTGTAGTTAATTTAACTTTTTATCAGAAGTGTACAATTACCGCCTATGCTGAAAAGAAAAACTAAAGCATGGCCTAAGGGTGTGATTTAACCTCAAAGCAGATCTTTAATGCAGTTTGTTATATAGAAACAAAGATCATTAGTGTCCTTTCTTCCATATTATAATATTCTCTTGATAAATAATGTATAATCTGATCAAACTGATTAAAAAAGGACAAAAGAATTCAAATTTGTCACTCAAAGCTTGTCGAATGAAGCCGTTTCTCTCCGGTGTAGAAATCAGCTGAGGTTGAGTCACTCTTTAAGGTGTCGGTGTTGCGGTCACCCAGGAAACGGCCATGGAAAGAGGCCATGGAGGCTATCAGTGTTTTGATCTGTTGCTATCGGCAAAACCAGAAGAGCTGCAGCAAAATGCACCAGATGTGAAGCGTGTTGTCACAGAAACACCGGGGCAGGGGTCTGTTAGCGGCTCCGCAGAGAGAGCGGCTCGAGCAGGAAGGCTCGTGAACCACTGTGTCGGTCCTTTCTGTGAGAACAGCAGCAGCACAGTCCTCCTGTACTCATCCTCTGCTGCTGACGCCAGCTTCACCCCCCACCCCCACCCCCGCCTCACTCTCCAGCCTCTCCTGGATCCCTCCCAACACTGTCGCACTGAGCCATTGCTCACATTTTCCACTCTGTCACTCGCTCTGGACTCCATCCTGCTCTCACATGCAGCGCTCGACTCTTGGACAGAGATCAGACATCTGCGTCGTTGAACACCGTCACCTTGCAGCTCTGCTGCTGCTCAGCCCGGTTCACCAGCTTTATCATATATCTTTATAATTGACAAACCTCTCCAACGTCCCTGGGGCACCGCTGAGCCTATTAAAACATACTGCTGCATTTTCTGTTTAACCACAGAAGAAAGGAGGCCGGTAACAGGTCCGGCTTCATACGACTGACACTTATGAGCTATAGAGGCAATTCATACAGAGCAGGAGAAATAATGAAAAAGATCCCATTATTGAAAATTTACTTTGCTGCACAGAATGCAGAAAGTTGGTTCATTTAGCTGATGAATTGTTTAATTTTCAATCTGTCCAGAAATTAATAGAAAATGTGCATCGCAGGGGAGCTGAGTCAAGGCTGAAAACATTTTTTTTTAATATAAACGATTTAAAAACCTAAAAAAAAAAACTTATTGGAAATTACATTGAATAATCTCCTGAGACATTATAATTTTTGCCTGATTATTCTGACGTGAAACTAGAGAAATGACTTATTCTGTGAAATCACTGTGTGCATGCTCAGCACTGAAAGACTCGCTGAACAAGATAAAACCGATATGAGGCTAAAATCAGCAGGGCACAACAAACAACAACAACAAAAAAATATATAACTAGAAAATAAAAACTAAAAGCAGCAGAACAATAATTAAAAGAAGCAAAGCAGTAGCTAAAGGCTAACAGGAGCTAAAATATAGCCAAAGGGAACAAATGGTTGTTAAAAGCACCTAAAAGTAATTGACAAATACTAAAACTGAAATTAGTGAAAAAGTAGCTGAACGTGTCAAAGAGATGCTAAAGCTTAAATGCGTAAAAGCGCTAAAATTAGCAAAACTGTAGCTAAAAGTAGCAGGATGGTAGTATGGTTTGAAATGTTTTGATGGAACTGGAGAGATTGCATGTTTCTAAAGATAACTTGAGTTTTGACAAAGTTAAACATTATGAAAATAATAAAATTAGATTAACTAGTCCTATGGCACAGTATTCTTGCTTAAGAAGAAGAAATAGTTTGATTGTAATAAATAAATAAATGAATAAACGCAGGAGCTATAAACAGGAAAATGATCTTGTAAATGTTGAATCAGCATTTACATTAAAATTTAAAACATATTTTTTTAATGACCAGATCATTAAGTCAGTTGTGGCCATTTTGTTGGTCACCTTAGTGATTAAAGACACTTTTATATATTTTTTGTGTTTTATCCTGAATATTCTCACAACAAGCCTCTTGGTTACTAATAATACATAAATATTACTCCACCGTTAGGACTAGAAGAAGAGCAGATGATTGTTGGGGCTGTGAGTGCCACCATCATGTTTAATGTCTTTTTTAAACATGCTGATGATCATTATAGTTGCATGTTGTTCAAACATAATTATAAGTCATTACTCTTTGCTTTAACAAATGGCCCATGAGGCCATTGCCCTGAAGAGGAGTCTTTTTGCAAACTGCTTTAGTGTAGATTGGTTATTTTTGTTTAATGATCTATGTTTGAGGTGTAATCTGTGCAGATGCTGAGCTCTTCCTGGTTCTCACAGCATGAAAGGTTGACGCGGGGAGTTAAGAAGCAGCTCCGGTTTTAAAAAGATAAGAATGCATTTTTGTAGGTTGGATAGGGAAATGTTTGGTAGAGCTCCAATAAAAAAATTTAATAACTTTTTTTGCTCTCACTTATTTGCATCAAAACCCAAAACAACTGGATAGCCAGTTTCTTCTTGTTCTCTAGCCACAAAACTCCAGCCACAAATTATATCCTGCAAGAAACCATAAAGAAAACATGTTATGCAACTTTTTTTTTTTACCATAATCTTTTGCGTGTGACTCGCTTCGATCCAAACACCACAGAATTACAGCACCACTTGTTATTGCTCTGTCTTTGCAGCTGGTTTTAGAGGTGAAGAGAGCAACTCTTCTTCTTTTTACATTTCTTTACTCACAATAAGCCTCCTTTGGATCAGTCACACAACTTTGTACAATCAAACAAAAGTAAATGTGGACACGAATAATTAAAAAAACACAGTAAAGTAAAGAATATCCTGTGGACTTGTAGATAAAATGGCAAATGTGTCAAACCTTTCGATATGTGTTCAATCTCAAATGCTCTCGGAACCAGAAGAGTGAGCTTCCTACACACTGTGTGTAACAATAACTACAACAATACAGACCTGTTTACTGTCAGAATTGCAAAAATTACCAATAAAATAGTTCTTCTTCTGCCACCTTTCATTTTATTTTATTTACATTTTTGATTGTATTGTATTGTATTGTGTGTGTGTGTGTGTGTGTGTGTGTATATATATATATATATATATATATATATATATATATATATATATAT
>NC_056505.1:29032814-29044872 GCF_014905685.2 Nematolebias whitei
TATATATATATATATATATATATATATATATATATATATATATATATGCACATATTTATTGTGTTTAGTTTTTTTGTCATGTTTTTAAATGAAATGAATAAAAAATAAAAATAAAAAAAAATCCTGTAAAAGGCTGATCATTTTGTTTACAGGAATATAGCTTGACATTAGAGATGTGCTGAAGAACATAAAAACAAAAGTGTTAATGATTTAAGTCCAACCAGGCTCATAAATAATAATAAAAAAATAAAGGAAAAATAACTGAAACTAGAGAAATTGTATTTCCTGTGAAAATGCGGCGTGAATGCTTATTGCTGAAAAACAGATGAAAATAGCTAAAAAAAAATGCTGAAATGTAGCTGAAATGGAAGAACAAACCAAAGTTAGCAGAACAGAAAGAATACATATTTGCTGAATTAGGTTTAAATAAGCAGAAATGAGCACAAAAATTAGGAAATTAGCTAAAGAAAAAAAAAACTGAAATTAGATTAAAAAATAGCTGAAAAAACACAAAGAAGCATAAACTACCAAAGGGAAGTGGAAGGAGTTGAAATTAGTTAAAAAATATGGAATTAGCTCCAAAACCTAAATTTAGCACAGACACAAAAGGAAAAACAGCTTTAAAGTTGCTGAAATAGCAGGAAAAGACAAAACTAGCATAATTAAGCTGAAAGGAGCATAACAAACTGAAATTTGTAGAAAGAAGTTAATTAGGCTGAAAGTAGCAAAAATTACCACAAAAACTGAATTTATCCGAAAACATCTGAAATTAGCTAAAAGTGCTTAAAAAAAAGTACCTGAAAAGGTAGAACAAGAAGAAGAAAGCGGAAAGAAGAATTTGCTGAAAGAAGCAGCATTTACCATATTAAGTGGAAACTATCTGAAAAAAGTTGAAATTATTGCAAAAGACAGATAAAACGTAGCTATAAAGCAGAACAAAGCTGAAATTTCCAGAAGTGGAAAGAGAAAATTTGTGCTGAATTAGGCTGAAAAAAGTTGAGTATAAAAAAAATGAGGAATTAGCTGAAAAAGCTTAAATTAGCAAATAACAGCTAAATAGTAGCTGAAATAGCAGAAAATGCTTAAACTTGCAGAAATCAGCGGAGTATAACAAGCTGAAATTAGCAGCAAGAAGTTAGAAGAAAAATGTTTTAGTTAGCAGAATGAAGCTGAAAGGAGATCAAAACAGCTGAAATTAGCTAAAAAAAATAGCTGGGAAAAAAGTTTAAATCTTCACAAGGAAGCTGAAAGAAGCTGAACCAGAACAAAATACGAAAGGAGCAGTAAAAGGTTGTAAACAGATCTAAAGATAAGAAGGATGGAAAATGAGCTCAGTTCATTTTCTATGGGGAAAAAAAAAGATGAAATATTTCAAAAAGCTAAAGTTGCAGGATTCTCCTGAAAGAGCTGAACGTTTTGATACGAGATGTTGAAATAGCACAACAATTGTGGAATGAGAAAGATGCTGAAAAACGTACAGAAGAAAAATGGATCACAATAGAGGGAATTCTTCATAAACATCCACACAACAATAGAAATCTGAAGTTGAGTTGTCGCTGACAGACAACCTGTTTGAAGTACACATCTGGCTCAGTCAGGTTAGCTCCACAATAAAGTGGGTTTTTAAAAAAAAAACATATCCACGTAGCAAAACATCTGTGCAGAAACGGACTGCAAGTTACCTCGCTGCAGCCTAGCTCTCATATGAAAGTTATATCACGATGAATATGCTAATAAATTCTACAATATGGAGAAAATTAAACAACTGAAGCACGTTTGATGTTTATACATAAATCCCCCGGGGGGTTATCTTTAGAAACTTTCATCTACCAACAAAGACCATCACAAACAACAAACCCAAGCAAGCTATTAGTGATGATGGAGAGAATACGGCTGTATTAAAAGAGAAACGCCTCACAGACTGAAAGAATCTGTGTCAAGAAAATAAATCATGAAAACATGTGATGCTGCAGGACAGGAATGTGGTAAGATGACTGAAATGCATGCTCCACCAAGGCTTTAGATGTGAAAACTCCCTCCTCTTCAAAAAGCCGGTGTCATACCTGCACATCAAAGCCTGAAAGATCTGTAAGAGCATTATCCGCTCATTAACAACCAACCGGAGATCAGAGACCAGATTAATGAACGCAGCAGCCTGGTGCTCAAATCATTTAACCGCACTGAATCGTACAATGTTCCCCGTCTGCTCGTTAAGAGAACGAAGAAAAAAAAAAAAAAAGTCAAGCTTTAAAGCTAGTTTTCTATCCCAGGATGACATTGTCACTTTCCCAGGATGCACTTCGTCATCATGGGTAACTGTCGTGAATGTAGTGACTTGGATTCTCTTAAAAGTCTGCATCTCTTCGTCAGCAGAAGTGATGGATGAACAGGAGCGGAGGAGGCGTAGGAAGGAGAGAGGGGGAGGACAGAAAGGGGGAGGAAAGGTAGGAGAAAGAACCCCCCCGGGGGGGGGGGGGGGGGGGGATACAGGAGAAAAAAGTAAAGAAAAGGTGAAAAAGCAGAAATGCTATGAGCTTTAAGGAGGGGGGAGAAGAAAGAACGTATATGATGAGTTCAGGTTATCTGGCAATTCATTAAACAAGAGTGAAGTGAGGGTGGGGGTGGGTGGAGGGTCTTCTGCTCAAGCTAAGAAAGTGAACACTGCAGTAAAACACACCCATCTGATAGTTTCACTGCCAGCAAGACAAAGTGCTGAAGAGAAGTGGCGTAGCTCCCACTGCAACCATCCTCTTCCTCAGCTCTCCAAACTCCCTGCACTCTGGCAGGGGGAGCTGGCCAGCTTCTGTGTCCTTGTGCAGTGTTTGCACTTACTGAAGTAACACAGAAAGACAGAGTTGATAACAGGAACAACAAAGTTACAGTCCCGTCCATCCTGCACTGCAGCAGCACACCACGAAGCGCGTCTCTGCTCAGCTGACGACCTTTGACGCTACAACGTGACGCCCTTTGTTGCGAGCCTGTAAATACGCGGCGATGTACGAGACAAGACTAGAAGTGCTGCTCTGATGAGCGCATGGGAGTTTAACACACATCGTTGCCATTTCTCACCACTTCAGCTGCTCCATGTCCAGCATGAGCATCGTTGGCGTGCCAGCGCTGAGCCGTCAGGTGGACGGGGCAATGGAGCATAGGCCAAAGCTCCAGGTGCACGCACACACATATTCACATACACACACGATCTGCTGTCTGATGGGTCACAGTGAGTGGACTCTTGTTAGCATAAAAGTCACTGATTTACATGAAAAGAAAAATCCCAAGAAACCAGACACGGCTAATTAGAACTTGACCATTTTTACAGAATTACTTTCTCAGAACTACAAAAACCCTAAATTATTATTTCCCACCAAATTTCAGAGGTCTTCTTTTTGCCTGAAAGGCACCAAAAGGTTTATTTTTTGAGGTATCAGTTCAACGTGAGGTCAGCGAGACCAGGATGACAGAAAATATAAATTAAGAGGTCTTTCAAATAAATTCTGTTGTCTGAAATAATAGATTTTCAAAATATAAGACCCATGAGACAATCCATCATGTCTGTCCCTCAGAGGCTGTTTGTTTCTTGATGTCTCTGTGGAGCAATATGACATAAGTTAAAAAAAAAAATGCACCCAACTTTTCAGTCATATAAAAAAATTTAAAGTCAACTTTATTGTCAAACCTGCAATATGTACAGGACATACACAGGATTGAATTTCATTACTCTCAGACCCCTGGTGCAACAATAACCATTAAACATTACAATTTAATAAATATTAGCATCAAATGAAATAATAAAAGTATGATACTATCCTAAATTGTAAGTACAGCTGTATAAATATAAAAATTATAAAAAATATATTTATAAGTATGAAGGTCCTGACATTGGCTCAACTATTCAGTTTGCTCCAATAAACCATGCGTCCAAATGCACATTATAATTTCCCTTTCATCACAATATTGTGTAGAAATTTGACCAATCTTTAAACACACAGGTGGACTATAGATTACAGTCAGCAAAACTCTGATGATGTTATTTAAAGCCATGAAGTTAGACTTTGTACAGAGAATAAAAAATTAAATGGATTTCTAATTAGGATGTAAGAAAAACCAAAGGTTAACCGCTTCAAGTCGTTTGCCAGTAACAATATGCACAACCTGCCAGCTGCCCGTCAGCATTTTCAGGTGTATCATTTCAAACAGTGGCAGAGAGGTTAGGTTTCCTTAAAATATAAATTGTTGTTTTTATTTAGCATTTAGGTTCAGTTGAGGCGCAGCCTGAGGTATTCTTAAATGTTGACTAAAAAAAAAATCCCATATTCTTGCTCTATCTTTGAAAAATAGAAAATTATGGACGTTCAAGATGCAATACTCCATGTGTTTCATGTGTGTCTGCCTGTTAGCAAAATATCTCATGAGCCACTGGCCAGATTTGAATGAAACTCTAATGCTGTCTATAACGGAATAACTTTTAAAGTCAACCCAATTCAAGATGGCTGACACAGCTAAGTGACCATATCAAACATAAAAATGGCTCTAACTTAGTCAGTTGTATGCTGGTCATAAAATGAGAATATCATGAAAAAGTTTATTTATTTCAGTAATTCCATTCAAAAAGTGAAACTTGTATATTATATTCATTCATTACACAAAGACTGATATATTTCAAATGTTTATTTCTTTTAATGTTGCTGATTATAACCGACAACTAATGAAAACCCCAAATTCAGTATCTCAGAAAATTAGAATATTGTGAAAAGGTTCAATATTGAAGACACCTGGTGCCACACTCTAATCAGCTAATTAACTCAAAACACCTGCAAAGGCCTTTAAATTGTCTCAGTCTAGTTCTGTAGGCTTCACAATCATGGAGAAGACTGCTGACTTGACAGTTGTCCAAAAGACGACCATTGACACCTTGCACAAGGAGGGCAAGACACAAAGGGTCATTGCTAAAGAGGCTGGCTGTTCACAGAGCTCTGTGTCCAAGCACATTAATAAAGAGGTGAAGGGAAGGAAAACATGGTAGAAAAAAGTGTACAAGCAATAGAGATAACTGCACCCTGGAGAGGATTGTGAAACAAAACCCATTCAAAAATGTGGGGGAGATTCACAAAGAGTGGACTGCAGCTGGAGTCAGTGCTTCAAGAACCACTACGCACAGATGTATGCAAGACATGGGTTTCAGCTGTTGCATTCTCCGCTGGCGCAGAGGTTAGTGAAGGTGAGCCTGTGATTGGAAGATCGCCGGTTCAGGCCCCGGTACCAACAACATCAAAAATGTGGGTGGAGTAGGTGAAGCACCCACACCTGCCCCCACCCCCATTCGCCCCACTCTGGGCCCATGAGCAAGGCCCTTAACCCCCATCTGCTCCCTAAAACAGGTCTCTCTTGAAAATGAGTTATCATGGCTCAATGAGACTACCTGTATAAATAAATGGTAAATGGGAAAAAAAGAAAATTCCTTGTGTCAAGCCACTCTTGAACAAGAGACGGTGTCAGAAGTGTCTCACCTGGGACTGCTGCTGAGTGGTCCAAAGTTATGTTCTGATTAAAGTAAATTTTGCATTTCCTTTGGAAATCAAGGTCCCAGAGTCTGAAGGGAGAGGAGAGGCAGAGAATTCATGTTGCTTCAGGTCCAGTGTCAAGTTTCCACAGTCAGTAGTTTGGGGTGACATGTCATCTGCTGGTGTTGGTCCACTGTGTTTTCTGAGGTCCAAGATCAACGCAGCTGTCTACCAGGACGTTTTAGAGACTTCATGCTTCCTGCTGCTGACCAACTTTATGGAGATGCGGATTTTGTTTTCCAACAGGACTTGGCGCCTGCACAAAGTGCCAAAGCTACCAGTACCTGGTTTAATGACCATGGTATCCCAGTTCTTAATTGGCCAGCAAACTCACCTGACCTTAACCCCAAATAAAATCTATGTGATATTGTGAAGAGAAAGATGTGATACACCAGACCCAACAATTCAGAAGAGCTGAAGGCCACTATCAGAGCAACCTGAGCTCTCACAACACCTGAGCAGAGTCACAGACTGATCGACTCCATGACACGCTGCATTACTGCAGTAATCCAGGAAAAAGGAGCAACAACTAAATATTGATGCTGCACATGCTCATACACTTCATGTTCATACTTTTCAATTGGCCATTTCTAAAAATCTTTTTTTAAATTGGTCTTAAATAATATTCTAATTTTCTGAGATACTGAATTTGGGGTTTTCATTAGTTGTCAGTTATAATCATCAACATTAAAACAAATAAACATTTGAAATATATCAGTCTGTGTGTAATGAATGAATATAATATACAAGTTTCACTTTTTGAATGGAAGTACTGAAATAAATCTACTTTTTCATGATATTCTAATTTTATGACCAGCACCTGTATATGTTGAGCTAAAATTTATTGTGGTAGTAGCCGAGACTGATCCAGATCACTCACTCTGAGGGCACGCCTTCATGTGGATTATTAAAAACACCCTTGAGCACAATGTGTTACAGTAAATATTGATATTTACTTAAGATTTCAAACCTCAACGCTTTTACAAAACAAACTTTATCTAAAATGATTAATTCTTAAACGAGACCTTCAGCTGAGCTTACGCTGCAAACGTTCTTTCACTTAGCAGAGGCCCGCACACTTTTTATTACACAAACACACACGGTGTGTATCCATGTGCGACGACCCAATAATTCATGTCAGGCGTGGGACCTACAACATACTGAACATCGGCGAAAGCCGTCCGCCTGCTCCACAAAAGCCTGATTGATGTCCATAACCCATCAGGAGAGACGTTGAAGAATAGCTTGTGGGTTTTTCCATCAGATAACCTCTGCTGCCACGCCGCACAGGCAACACTAACCACTACATAACACAATCAGGAACAGCAGAAGCACAAGATGAGACTCGAAAACGAGGAAGCAGGTTTCCACACAAAGGCAATCTGATTTCTTATTATGTGATCAGCCTTCGGATGTCACTTTTTAGACTTCCTTCTTTATGATGTGACTACAGACGGAGGCAGAAATGTGAGAGCTCTTTTAACGACAACCCACTCAACACTTGCAGCATGCAAAATATGTTAAGTAGGTGTTTTCTAATAACAAGAATAATTTTAATCCAACAAGTTAAAAAATGCTGGGACTCTTACAGTGGAGTCTGACTCATCGAGACGAACAGTGAAGGAGTTTGCTGAAAGGGGATTTTATAATCCTCTTCATGGCTGTCAGGGGCGGTCAGGTCTCATCAGAGGAAACGTCTGGCTACATTAACACACTGTCACCGTGCCAGACTCCTGTGGTCAGCTCTGATCGCCACTTAACTGGACATGGTGGGAGAGTGTTGAAAAGGCATCCAAACGACTCATCCTCCGACTGCTGTGATGAGTTTATGGAACATCATTTTACCTCAACGTTGTTCTACTTCCTTAAGGAGCTCGTGCTCTTTTTCTTAGGCCCAGACACGTTCCCTGTGGAATCACTACGGTAATCACATTTCTGCTGCGTTCAATCTTCATTTAGTGTCTTTTTTTTAAAAATAATTTATTGTGCATCTTAATTAAATTTTCAGCCATGCTTCTGTGTTGTAGTATTTTCTAAATAAAATGAAAAGTTTAGTTTTATGTTTATCACCCTCTTCCTTTCATGCCTGAGTTTGGAACCAATTTCATTTTTATGGTGAGAAAGGACTTTCAGATGTTCTGGTCAAATTTTTATTTTTTTGCAAGATCTACTTCAATGTCATGTCATCAGATTTGTTAGCGTGTGTTTTAATCATTACATTCAGCTATTACCACACTGAAATTTGAGCTTAGTATCTGTAAAAAAGTTGGAGCCATTTTTGTGTTGATTACCTGTGGTGGCCATCTTGAACTGGGTTGATTCTAAAAGTTAATCAGTTGCAGATAGATGTACGTTCAATGAGAGTTTTATTAAAATCTATCCAGTGGCTCATGAGAAATTATTTTAACAGACTGACAAATGCACACATGCACACACATACACATAGACGCATGCAAAAATAATAATGTCCTAAATAGTATTTCACCTTTTGAGGCAGCTGATAACTGAATCTGTCAGTGTCAAGAGTGAAAGAGGATCATCAGAGAACAAAAACACATACTTGCTGAGGCTAAATTGTATAATATCAATATTCTTGCCTAAAGCCTGACCACATTAGTCTTCAACAAAGCTGAAGTGTGGTGACACAGTGCTCCACTGACTCTGGAGGTGAAAACATGCAGAGCAACTCATGCAATAAATCTACTTTTCATCAGTCATCAATTCTGCTGGCGTCACAAAAGGAAGGAAGCTTCTGAAATATAAACGATGGGGGTTAAAACTAAAACTCTCATTTCACTGATACCATAATAAAATGTTAGCTTTGACGCAGCAGGACGATGACTTTATGCCCTTAGAACTGTAACAGCTGGACGAAACATACATAATTCATATGGCAGCATGATTAATAACTCATTTATGAAATGCTGTGAAGAAGGTATTATGTTAATAAGATGTTAATAAGAGTAACCTAGACTTAGTTTATTTAACGCTCATCTTGGTGTGACAAATGTAAGGTTTACAATAAAATTTAAGGCTTTTTAAAAATCTAGCTAAAGTGTAGACAAACTAAATATAAATATAAGTTTAGATCGCAAAATAAATGACACAAAATACTGCAGCGGGTTTGATATTTAATTGTTTTTAAAGATATATACAGTGAAGGAAATAATTATTTGATCCCTTGCTGATTTTGTAAGTTTGCCCACAGACAAAGACATGAGCAGTCGATAATTTTAAGGGTAGGCTAATTTTAACAGTGAGAGATATCAAATATCAAAAATAAAATCCATAATTGTATAAATTATATAAATTTATTTGCATTTTGCAGAGAGAAACAAGTATTTGATCCCTACCAACCATTAAGAGTTCTGGCCCCTACAGACCAGTTAGACACTTCTAATCAACTTGTTACCTGTATTAAAGACATCTGTCTTAAATTGTCACCTGTATAAAAGACTTGTGTCCACAGACTCAATTATTCAGTCAGACTCTAACCTCTACAACATGGGCACGACCAAAGCGCTGTCTAAGGATGTCAGGGACAAGATCATAGACCTGCACAAGGCTGGAATGGGCTACAAACCCATAAGTAACACGCTGGGTGAGAAGGAGACAACTGTTGGTGCAATAGTAAGAAACTGGAAGAAATACAAAATGACTCAATTGACATCGATCTGGGGCACCATATAAAATCTCACCTCATGGGGTGTCCTTGATCATGAGGAAGGTGAGAGATCAGCCTAGAACTACACAGTGGGCACTTGTTAATGATCTCGAGGCAGCTGGGACCACAGTCACCAAGAAAACCATTGGTAACACATCACGCCGTAATGGATTCAAATCCTGCAGTGTTCGCAAGGTCGCCCTGCTCAAGAAGGCACACGTGCAGGCACGTCTGAAGTTTGCCAATAAACACCTGGATGATTCTGAGAGTGACTGGGAGAAGGTGCTGTGGTCAGATGAGACAAAAATGGAGCTCTTTGTCATTAACTCAACACGCCGTGTTTGGAGGAAGAGAAATGCTGACTATGACCCAAAGAACACTGCCCCCACTGTCAAGCATGGAGGTGGAAACGTTATGTTTTGGGGTGTTTCTCTGCTAAGGGCACAGGACTACTTCACCGCATCAATGGGAGAATGGATGGATGTACCGTAAAATCCTGAGTGACAACTTCCTTCCCTCAGGACATTGAACATGGGTCATGGCTGGGTCTTTCAGCACGACAATGACCCAAAACATACAGCCAGGGCAACAAAGGAGTGGCTCAAAAAGAAGCACATTAAGGTCATGGAGTGGCCTAGCTAGTCTCCAGACCTTAATCCAATCAAAAACCTATGGAGGGAGCTGAAGCTCCGAGTTGCAAAGCGACAGCCTCAAAATCTTAATGATTTAGAGATGATCTGCAAAGAGGCCTTTCCTTTTTTTGGTACATTCATGACGTGAAATGTTTTAATACTCTGCAGCACCACAGCTCGTTTCCAGTCTGACTGTCCACTTGCTGCATAAAGTTGTCTTAAAACTGCAACAAGTGACAATAATACAAATTAAAGAACAATGGTAACTTGAAAATTACAATAATATAATATATAATATAATAATATCTTAGATGTTATTACTGTTTTTCTTAGACATTTTATTGTTGGATGTAACTGGGACCCTGTGTACATAATTTCGCTCCACCACATGTACCACATGAGGTGCGAATGACAATAAAGAAACTCTGACTCTGACTCTGATAAGTTGTAGTTTTCCAAGAAAAGTAGGATGATAAGCCAAAGAAATAACCAGGATGGTTAAAAATTGAATTTTGTGGAAAATTCATAAACAATTAATATCTTACCTGTTGAAGGTAGCTCTTTTAACAACCCCTGCTTGAAGAAATTGAGCTCTTTTCTGACTGGACTGACAATCTAATACAAGCTGGACCAATAAGAACAAATAACAGTTTGTGTTATAGTCCAAGTGTCCCAGGCTCCTCTCAGTTTTATGGACTGAAGCCAGCAGAACCTGCTTTAAGGACCCAGTTTAGGGCCATTGCCATGTTGTATTTTTAGAAACAGAATCTGTGCACTAAGAATGTGGGGCTACTCCCACACAAACAATCATGGTGTCACATGAGCTTTATAATAAGGCTGAACTCATTACAGCTGCAAGATATGAGCTGCATGAATCAACAAGAGACAACACCTGATAAAAATCCATCCATCCATTATCTTTACCCACTTCTTCCATTTTGGGTCACGAGGGTCACCGGTGCCCATGTCCAGCAATCACTGTGCGAGGGGCGGGGTACACCCTGGACGGGTCTCCAGTCCATCACAGGGACACATAGAGACAAACGAGACAAACAAACATTCACTCTCTCTCTCACACTTAGGGACAATTTAGAGTTACCAATCAGCCTAACATGCATGTTTTTGGTCTGTGGGAGGAAACCGGAGCACCCGGAGGAAACCCACGCATGCACAGAGAGAACATGCAAACTCCAACCAGAAAGGCCCACGGACCGGGATTTGAACCGAAAACCTTCTTGCTGAGAGGCAGCAGCTCTACCAGTTGCACCACCGTGCCGCCCTGATAAAAATATCTGAGTTCTTTCAGGTAAACTTGACAGACAACCATGATTTGTTTGTTTACATCAAGGTGGCAGGACTTAAAATTGGAACCAGTCTACATGAAAGTTGATCCTGTTTTGGCTTCAGCTTCTGGGTTCTGACCAGAGGTCTAGATATTTGACCAAAGTGGATCACTGTCATCTTTTTTTTTTCTCCCTTGTCCTGTCCGGCATTGTGACACTTGGAATTATTGTCCGAGTGTCAAAGTGATGCCCAACAGATTTACATTCACAAGCAGAGCATTATGGCTGGCCTTAATGCTCTGCTTGATATATAAATTAAATTTTATTAGAATATGCTTTGGGTTTGTTCCAGGTGTAATGGACACAGGGACGGAAAACAAAGAAGATAACAAGGCAGAAAAGTGAGAGAAGAGTTAAAATGTAAAGAAGGAGATAGGAATAGAGGAGAGAGAGAGGTATAAAGAGAACAGATCAACATCATTGAAGTCTGCCTCTAGACCTGCGGAAAGAAAAAAATCCCAGACAAAACCGAGAAACCACAACAACAAACAACATATATAATGATACCTATAACATCATTAGAAAGTATCCTGATGCATGCTCAATAATCCAGGTAGAAAAATCTAAAAAAGTTAAATCTGGTCCTCTGGACAGTCAAAAAAACAAAACAAAGCAAATCAACAAAAAATGTAGAAACGTTTCGTCTCTCATCCGAGAGACTTCCTCAGTCTGAGGAGCTGTATTCAGCTCAGTCTCTTAAATAGCACCATTGTTATGCTGATGGTCCTTCTTGAGCATGTGATCAGCTGGTTTTGGTTGTCAGCAGCAAAACTGGTTGATCCACCCTGAGACGGTGCTATTTAAGAGACTGAGCTGAATACAGCTCCTCAGACTGAGGAAGTCTCTCGGATGAGAGAC
>NC_056505.1:29054872-29057927 GCF_014905685.2 Nematolebias whitei
TTTAAATAAACTACTACTTACTCCTTGTACTACTTTTTCTATTTCACAGTTTTTCCACTTATCGCGGGGCTTCAGGGTATGGATTCCCGTGATAAACGTGGAACTACTGTAGGCTATTATATAAGCAATTATTTGTGATCATTTAAAACCGCAGCAGCAGCTAGCTGTAGCTAACTTCCTGTTCTGCCTCAAGCACTTTCAGCAGTACATAACAGGAGAGTTATGCAGAACTGATGGAGTTGTAAAGGTTGATAGAATAACACTCATAAGAACGTTGATAAGATTTTAGAGTTGAGGTTTTTTTTTTTTTTTTAAATGTCAGCACTTGGTTTAGCTGTTAGCTTGTTCGGTCAGAACTAGCTTGTATTTCTTCAACCTGAGGTCGTCAAAAGAGCTGTCTCCAACAAATAAGATATTAACTGTTCATCTATCTTGCACAAAACTTGAAAATAAATAAAAAAATCAACTCTCTTTTTAAGACCCTGAATAGATATTTAAAAACAACCCTAAAGCTCTTTTCAGTGACTCATTAATTCCCTCTAATTTGTCACATCATCAGGAAAACACTCCACCTCTCCCTGTGTTCCTCTTCACTCCTCACCTCTGCCAACTCCTCCCTCTCCACAGTGTCCCCTTCCTGCCAACATCCAAGTGGAGTTCAGCCAGCTGGTTGGGGCCATATTGGACCCACGAGTAGAGCGACAGCTCAGCATTGTCCTGGTTCAGAACCCTTTAGACTATTTTAGAAACTATTGCAGACAAATCTAATTAATTAAAAATAGAAGAGAATGATCTTGATCAATATGTCTTACATTCATGTTTAACAAACTCACACTGAGGATACAGTCGGAATGAAATCATAATATTACTAAATTAAAGGCCTAGCACTCCTGGAAGGATCACATTTTGGCTGCCGCCTTTCATCCCAGAGTTTTAAACTTGGCTCCTCTGATGACGAGAAGGGACAAAGTTATAGCTGCTTCAGTCAAATCTTGTAAATTCTCATGCAATATAGTGAAATCTCACTCGGAGTATGTGTTGAGGATGACTTTCAGCCAACCCAAAGCTCAATATCTGTAAAAGTGACTGAGTTTTAACCATGTTTAGCCAGTTAGCTGTGGAGGCCATCTTGAATTGGGCAACTCCAAAAAAAAAGTTAAACTGTCCATGTGCATCAACTTTCTTAGACGGTTCATGAGGTATTTTGCTAACACAGAAATAGCGCTAACACAATAAATGTCCAGATTTTGAGCAAAGATGTTGTGCAATGTGTACCACTCCCAGTACGAGTTGTGAATGACTCTCAGCTACTACCATATTCAATTTTAGCTACATATCTAAAACTGAGTTATATCCATTTGTATGTTGGCTAGTATTGAATAGCTGTGGGTACCATCTTGAATTGGTCTAGAAGATAATGAGTTGTAGATGGGCGAAATGTTTAATTAAAATCCATTTAGAGGTTTATGATATTTTCTTTTAACAGACAAAAAGGGTTGACTCCAACAGTTTATGGTAACATTTTAAGCAGGTTTTTCTGTTCAATGTGCAATCCTCAAAATATGAGTTGGAGATGGTGCTCAGCTACTACCACATCAAATTGTAGCTCAACATCTACAATGTCACTTCGGCCAGGCTGATTCTGGCAGATCCTGTTCATCCACACCATGGTGAGTTCAGGCTGCTTCCATCTGGATGCAGGTATCTGCTGCCCAGATGCAAACAGACTGAAAAACTCATTCATCCCTGCAGCGATCAGGCTTCTCAACGAACAGTGATGATTTCATGTGGTGTTATTTTAATGTCTTAGTGTCGTTTTGTGTGCCTACTGACTGTGAAACAAATTGCTCCTTGGGGATAATGAATATTCTTGAACTTTGTTTGCTTCCTATAGTCAGTTGGTTATGATGGCCTCTCTGAAAGTTCCATTAAAATATGTCAGTTGATTCATGAGATATTTTACTAACACAACATACACTTTGGTTGGCCTTGTTGCTGTTTTAAGTGCTTTATAAATAAAGTGGTATGGTATGGTACATAGAAAGAAAGATACAAAAAAAGATTGGTGCCCTTTCACCTTCTGCAACAGACGATAAAAACTGTTTTTGGGGACCTATTATTCTACACCTCGGGAGTGTGTCAACATTTCTATCTCTGTTAATGCGGCCCGAACCACAGCGCCTACCCCGACAAACGTTATATCAAAACAACTGGCTCGGCCCTGTGATGTGTGCCATTACTTTTATTGGCATTTCGAGTTACCATGGCGACGTAATTTGCGAACAAAGACGCGATATTTCACCATCTCCAGGAACTAGTTGGTGACAGCCCAATTATTATTCTACACCTGATAAGCATATCTTTTTAAACTTTAATGCGGCCCAAACTGCAACGTGTACCCCCTACAAAAGTTGTATCAAAATGACCGGCCCGGCTTTGGGAAGTGTGCAGTTACTTTTATTGGCATTCGCAGTTTCCATGGCCACATATTTTGCTAACAAAGATGCCAAATTTCCCATAGGAAATGAATAGGAGAAACCTCTTGACAGAAACTGAGTAACGTATGGAGCCATTTTGGTTCAACATGTAAGGAAAGCAGTGCATTATGCAATGCATGGAAGGCATCTATTGTTATTATTACTTAGTAATAATAAAAATTAACATTCATTACTAATATCCTGATGCATGCTCAATAATCCAGGTAGAAAAATCTAAAAAAGTTAAATCTGGTCCTCTGGACATTCAAAAAACAAAACAAAGCAAAACAACAAAAAATATAGAAACGTTTCGTCTTTCATCCGAGAGACTTCCTCAGTCTGAGGCGCTGTATTCAGCTCAGTCTCTTAAATAGCACCGTCTCAGAGTGGATCAACCAGTTTTGCTGCTGACAACCAAAACCAACTGATCACATGCTCAAGAAGGACCATCAGCCTAACAATGGGTCATTAGCACACTGATGGCTGTTTACTGTTCACAGAGGGCTGACTGATACTAGCAATCACAGCATTGTAAGAGGGGGACAGTTGAACCCGGAGGCCTCCACCCCTGTTTAACG
>NC_056505.1:29058027-29074155 GCF_014905685.2 Nematolebias whitei
GAGTGTAGACCGCAGAGTCCTGGCCTGATGATGTTGATCTTCTGTGCTGGGCCATCCTTTTGGTCAGTGGCTGTTTTGTTTCCCCGATGTAAGACTGATCACAACCCTCCTGACACTGAACAGCATACACAACATTGCTCTGTTTGTGCCGGGGGACTGGATCTTTGGGATGAACCAGTCTTTGCCGTAATGTATTTTGGGGTTTAAAAGCCACTGGGACGTTATGTTTAGAAAATAAACGTCTCCGTTTCTCTGATACTCCCTCAACCTATGGAATGACCACTGGTCTGGGTCTGGGTTCCTCCTTTTCACCTGTTGGCTGACTGGAGTCCTGTTTGGGTTTCTTCTCTGCTTTCAGGAAGGCCCAGTTAGGATATCCACATTGCTCTAGAGCCTTTCTTGTGTGGGATTTCTCCTTTTGCCTGGCTCCTGAGTTAGTGGGGATGCTGTCTGCTCTGTGATACAGAGTCCTGATGACTCCTAACTTGTGCTCCAAAGGGTGATGGGAGTCAAACTGCAAATACTGGTCTGTGTGGGTGGGTTTGCGGTACACCTCAGTTTGCAAATGTCCTCTATCAGAGACTGAGACCTCACAGTCCAAGAAAGCCAACTTGCCATTTTTTACATCTTCTCTTGTGAACTTGATGTATTTATCCAGAGAGGTGATGTGGTCAGTAAAATGTTGGACTTCCTGAGATTTGATTTTAACCCATGTGTCGTCAACATACCTGAACCAATGACTTGGTGGTGTCCCTGAAAAGGACGTCAAGGCTCTCTTTTCTACCTCCTCCATGTACAGGTTGGCAACAATAGGAGAAACTGGAGACCCCATAGCACACCCATGTTTCTGCCTATAATATTGCTCCCTGTATGTGAAGTAGGTTGACTGCAGGCACAGTTTCAAGAGTTGACACAGTTGTTCTGTGGAAAGTGTGGTCCTGCTGCTCAGAGTGGTCTGATTTTAATTTTAAACTGACCACCTCTACTGCATCATCAACAGGAATGCACGTAAAGAGTGATGCGACATCAAAAGAGACCATTGTTTCATCAGTCTCCATGATGACATCCCTCACCTTGTCCACAAAGTCCATGGTGTTCTGTATGTGGTGTTCTGAGCTGCCAACTAAAGGGATGAGTACAGACGCCAGATATTTGGAAACATTGTAAGTGACAGAGTTAATCATACTAACAATTGGTCTTAAAGGTACACCTTGTTTGTGGATCTTAGGTAAACCATACAGACTAAGTGTGGCCTCCCCTGGGTACAGTCTGTGGTACAGAAAACGGTCAATAGCCTTGTCCTGCTCCAAAATTTTCAGGCAATCTATAAACTTTTTCTTGTAACCACTTCCTGGATCTCTTTTCAGAGGTTCATAAGTGTTTAAGTCACTAAGGAGTGTCATAACTTTCTCAGGATAGTCTTTCTGGTTCAAAATCACTGTGCACCTTCCTTTGTCTGCTGGGAGAATGATGATGTTTTTGTCCTTGCTAAGAGTGGTGAGTGCATCCCTCTCCTCTCTACTGATGTTGGAAGGTGGTGGTTTGGCATTGCTGAGGCAGGATGAAACTTTGATTCTGAGCTGTTCTGCTTCACCCCCTTTCATTTTGTTGTTGCGGATGGCTGACTCAGTAGCTGTGATCATCTCCACCAGAGGAATTCTACTTGGTGCAACCGCAAAGTTCAGTCCCCTGGCAAGAATCTCTGTCTCTGGCTGGGTGAGCTGTCTATCAGATATCCTGATGCATGCTCAATAATCCAGGTAGAAAAATCCAAAAAAGTTCAATCTGGTCCTCTGGACATTCAAAAAAACAAAAAACAAAACAAAGCAAAAAAAATCTAGAAACGTTTCCTCTCTCATCCAAGAGACTTCCTCAGTCTGAGGTGCTGTTTTCAGCTCAGTCTCTTAAATAGCACCTTCACAGAGTGGATCAACCAGTTTGCTGCTGACAACCAAAACCAGCTGATCAAATGCTCAAGAAGGACCATCAGCCTAACAATGGGTCATTAGCACACTGATGGCTGTTTACTACTCACAGAGGGCTGAGTGATACTAGCAATCACAGCATTGTAAGAGGGGGACAGTTGAACCCGGAGGCCTCCACCCCTGTTTAATGATGGACGATTTCTTTTCACAAAGATGGCCTCCTTTACTCCTCTCTCAAACCATCGTTCCTCTCTGTCCAGGATGTGAACATCTTCATCCTTGAAAGAGTGACCTGGCCTGGAGATGAGTGTAGACCGCAGAATCCTGGCCTGATGATGTTGATCTTCTGTGCTGGGCCATCCTTTTGGCCAGTGGCTGTTTAGTTTCCCCGATGTAAGACTGATCACAGCCCTCCTAACACTGAACAGCATACACAACATTACTCTGTTTGTGCCGGGGGACTGGATCTTTGGGATGAACCAGTCTTTGCCATAATGTATTTTGGGGTTTAAAAGCCACTGGGACGTTATGTTTAGAAAATAAACGTCTCAGTTTCTCTGATACTCCCTCAACATATGGAATGACCACTGGTCTGGGTCTGGGTTCCTCCTTTTCACCTGTTGGCTGACTGGAGTCCTGTTTGGGTTTCTTCTCTGCTTTCAGGAAGGAATCAAATCTCAGGAAGTCCAACATTTTACTGACCACATCAACTCTGTGGATAAATACATCAAGTTCACACGAGAAGATGTAAAAAATGGCAAGTTGGCTTTCTTGGACTGTGAGGTCTCAGTCTCTGATAGAGGACATTTGCAAACCGAGGTATACCGCAAACCCACCCACACAGACCAGTATTTGCAGTTTGACTCCCATCACCCTTTGGAGCACAAGTTAGGAGTCATCAGGACTCTGTATCACAGAGCAGACAGCATCCCCACTAGCTCGGGAGCCAGGCAGAAGGAGAAATCCTACACAAAACAAGCTCTAGAGCAATGTGGATATCCTAACTGGGCCTTCCTGAAAGCAGAGAAGAAACCCAAACAGGACTCCAGTCAGCCATCAGGTGAAAAGGAGGAACCCAGACCCAGACCAGTGGTCATTCCGTATGTTGAGGGGGTATCAGAGAAACTGAGACGTTTATTTTCTAAACATAACGTCCCAGTGGCTTTTAAACCCCAAAATACATTACGGCAAAAACTGGTTCATCCCAAAGATCCAGTCCCCTGGCACAAACGGAGTAATGTTGTGTATGCTGTTCAGTGTCAGGAGGGCTGTGATCAGTCTTACATCGGGGAAACTAAACAGCCACTGGCCAAAAGGATGGCCCAGCACAGAAGATCAACATCATCAGGCCAGGATTCTGCGGTCTACACTCATCTCCAGGCCAGCGGTCACTCTTTCAAGGATGAAGATGTTCACATCCTGGACAGAGAGGAACGATGGTTTGAGAGAGGAGTAAAGGAGGCCATCTTTGTGAAAAGAAATCGTCCATCATTAAACAGGGGTGGAGGCCTCCGGGTTCAACTGTCCCCCTCTTACAATGCTGTGATTGCTAGTATCACTCAGCCCTCTGTGAGTAGTAAACAGCCATCAGTGTGCTAATGACCCATTGTTAGGCTGATGGTCCTTCTTGAGCATGTGATCAGCTGGTTTTGGTTGTCAGCAGCAAACTGGTTGATCCACTCTGTGAAGGTGCTATTTAAGAGACTGAGCTGAAAACAGCACCTCAGACTGAGGAAGTCTCTCGGATGAGAGACGAAACGTTTCTAGATTTTTTTGTTGATTTGCTTTGTTTTGTTTTTTTTGAATGTCCAGAGGACCAGATTTAACTTTTTTAGATTCATTACTAATGTTAATAATTATCTATTTAAATTATAATAATTATTAATATTAATACTTATTAATTATTGGTGTGAATAATGTTAATTTTTTATTTAATTTTTTAATAATAATTAATAAATTAATGATATATCAATAATTGTTAATATTAGCAAATACTAATTAGTATTGATTATTAATAAACGTTAATATTAATATTTATTATCAATAATAATTTAATAATAAATAGGCAGTCCACGTCAAAGTTTCTCCAGGAACTTTCTAGTTCTTTGTGCAATCAAAGTCCTGCAGTCTTTCAGACATAATAAACTATTTCTATAAGTGCATTCTGCTCCTGGATAGCTTGTGCCAACTTTACAAATGCTGATGAATACAGCAAGTACGGACGGACGCATGTGAAAACGGCAGCGCATATACTCCAACAACTCCTGTGTGCTTCTATTTCTAGTAGTCTCCATACATCTCTTCACACAGCTGAAGTGTGAAGTCTGCTCCACTCTCTCGGCTCATTTTCGCTTTCTTCTGATGCAGATGGGATTTCACAGTAAAAGCTGCTGCCACCGCACCTGACCTTTCTCACGCACAGCACAGGAATCCTTTTCACAGCTTCCTCCCACAGACCACCAGAACGGTTCCCACAAACACTTCTTACTGAGCAGGACTGAAGAAGAAAAACACACAGCTTTGCAGCGTTACTCTCAGCAAGCTTACACATAGCGGGGGAACCCCGACCACAGCTGAAGCTGTTTGTCAACACATTAAACTTGATGAAATATTTATTTTATTTTATTGTCTTCATTGCAATTAGTCACCGAGAGCTGATGAGAGGGGGGAGTTGTATGCATCTGGAAACCAAAACAAACAAATCTGTGCTCTGACAACACAGCAGCTGATTAAAGGTTATCTCTGCAGTCACACATGGGCCGTGTGGCTACAATGAGCACTGTGCGCAGCCGTAGTGGGGCTTTGCAACAGCACAAACACATGCACGCACCACAGATGCTGAACATAACAAGCTCATACGCTGTACGGTAACTAGCAAACGTCTAGTGCTTAAACACATGTGAGGAAAAAAATAAACAGAGAGTGAACTCGGCTCGTTAACCTTAACGGGACAGATCTACCGTTGTGGATGGAGCGCCACTGTCATGTGCTGCGATTCCATTTCTGCTTCCCATAAAGTAAACTTCTCAGTTAGTGAAATGCCACAACCTGCCAGAACAATGCAGGTGAACTGTTACCGCCATCATCGTGGAAAATATTGAAGATGTAGGTGCTTAAAAGCCACGCAGCAGAATCGATGCGTGCTGCGTAACACCAAACGGACAGAGCTCAAGTGGTGGTATGTGATCGAGGTGGCAGAAGAGCCCGTGTGTTTACTAAGGAAGTGGCTGTGGTGAAAGGAGATATGTCCAAAGTAGTGCTTCAAGGTCCAAATATGCATCTGGGGAGGAGAACAGATCAATTCTTACTGGCCTTGAGCCAGGTCTTAACATTCACCGCAGGCTTGCATGAAACACGAGGCTTGACTGCTGGTAACCATACTGAGATGTCTTCTATGTGCCTTAAAGTCTACACAATACAATGATAGATTACAGTAGAATACAATATAATACAATATAATGCACTGTGGTACAGCGCAATACAGAGATGGGCATTTATAAGCAAAAACTATTCAGCTTTGTCAATAAAAATTCTCATTGTGCTTGCTTATGCTGTTTACTCATATTGACCTAGTTAACGTACGCATGAGTGGCAACACAACAAACTGTTAAAAAGCAGAGAGCACAAGGGCCATAAGTTGTTGTAAAAAACGCCCCGACTGGATACGCATCATTAGGAAACAACCCATAATTTGTGTAACTATTAGGTGCTGGTTAGAGAATTTAAAAATTGAAAGAAGATAGTCCCGATGATCACTTTAATTCTTCAGATTTGTCCAATTTTAAATTACCGTACTTTCCGCCGTACGTGTAGCACCCCCATATAAGTCGTATCTGTCAAAAAATGTCTAATAAAGTGGAAAAAACATAAATATGTTGCTTCGCCGTATAAGTCACATCTATTATGCATCACCGCGGATAACCCGGAAATGTGGGACGAACCCGGAAATGTGGGCCGGTGTTGTGCCAAAAATCGATTGGCTGCCAAATAGCAGCAGCGGGAGCGTGCACGGGAGGACTTCAACAAGAATTTAACAAGATTAACACTTAAAAACTATTATTTGTTTGCTCAATATTATAGCAAAGGTGTGTCTCAGTTTAACTTTCCCTTAATAAATGCACTTTGACAGTCAAATCAGATGCATTTCAAAAGCCGGTTTGCAACGCGTAGAGGGAAGATTCGCTGTGCATTTCTTCAAAATTTACCTAGATAACCACTTAAAAACAATTATTTGTTTGCGCGACATTATAGTAAAAGTTTGTCTCAGTTGAACTTTCCCTTAATAAATGCACTTTAACGGTCAAATCGGCTGCATTTCGCCTGGACGGCGCAGCAAAAACCAGCTGATTTAACGTTTGGTCCAGCAGTTCCAGAGCGAGACGAAGGTGGCCTGTATGGCAAGCCAAGTGTCTCATTAATAGTCACTTTCACCTATTAATGAGACACTTGGCTTGCCATACACCTTGAGGGCCCTCTAGCGGCTGAAAATGGTAGTGTACAATATTTTCAGAGTCAGAATGAATAAAATCATCAGATCTCAGCCAAAAATTAGATTATAAATATGCGAAAAATGTATATTTGTCACTTCTGTGTATAAGTCGCAGGACTTGCAAAGTTATGTAAAAAAAAGTGTGACTAATACAGCAAAAAATACAGTAAACTTTGAATATTCAGAAATCAGTGCCCATCCCTAATACAGAACACCACCACCTGATCTGATAAAATACTATACAATGTTCATACGATACAAACGTGTACATTATGATGCAACATATGATAAAACTGGGAAATATGTTTTGGACTCGGTCCTGTCCCAAAAGCTGCCCTCACAAAACAAGTGATGATGCACAATATTTCTAAAATGTATTGCCACTGCATTATCAGTGCACGTAATAAGAATATTTCAAAGACGTGAAATGAAACAGAGACACAAACTGCACAACAAGAATATATGTGACAATAAAACAGACCTCCTTCTGCCCTAAATAAACAGCTGATTTGAAAGATGGTGGATGAAATCCTAACGCACACGGAGTCACGAAAAAGCTGTAATGATAGAAGAAAAGCAAAAACAATGTGGCTTTATAGCAACAATAATACAGTAAGTAAATAAATTATGAATATTTTGCAGCCCTAGCATAAAAGTACAACTCATTTAAACAATGTTTAACTTTTTGACTGAAGTGGGGATGAATCACTTATTTAAGATGACTCAGTCTGCATTTGGGACTTTCTCCCAGAAAGAAAGAGTGTTTACTCTAGATGAAGTATGAAATCCAGATGTGTTCAGGCTGGGACTAAAACATCTGTGGTGTGGACGTTGTCATGATGATGCTCTGATTACAGGGAGCACACCAAAAACTGGAGCCGACGTCTCATTAGTCAAAAAAAAACAACCTTTGCTCGGTTATGACACTACCCACAGGAGATCCTCCTAAACCCACAGAAGAGTGGGAAGCCACCCCCCACCACACACACACACACACACCATAGGGTCAGGACAGAAAGCACCATCGCATGACGTCGTCCTCACACACATAAACGGAGCCAGCTGAAAGCGGCCTCGGGGGGATGAGCTCAGCGACTCAGAGAGTGCACGGGATTTCCCCACAGGGACGATCTGCAGACCTGCGCCACAGCAAGTGGTTGCAAGTGACCCGATGCAGCAGACGCCAACATCAAATGGATGCATCACGATCCATGTTAATCCGGCTCACCGAGGACACGGGAGCAAGCACAAAAACCCCAAAGCTAATCCACATGAGTTTCAATCAACCGGTGGTGACCTGGTCAAATTTAGCACATGCTCATGGAAAACGGTTATAAATGTAGAGGACGAGCCACAAAGGAGTGTGAGCAGGCAGCTGGAGTCCCATCAGAGCCCACAGTGGCAGGTTTATTCCAGACGGGCCCAGTGCAGTGCGCTGAATGGCACAAAGGGGAGCGATAAACGTCAGGCCCAGCATCGCTGCTGTGGTAATGGCTGACAAAGAGCTGAGAGGCTCATCGCACAGTCAGTCAAACAGACACAAGTGGGGCTCCGCATTCTGCTCGGGTGGAGGAGAGGACACGGACAGAAAGAGGACAAACTTCGTCCTTACAACTCCTGCTTTCTACAACCTGAGAGACAGGAGCGAAGTCACTGTTTTACCCAGTCAGTGGTTAGGAAACAGTTTTATTGTCGTCAAACGCAAACATGCAATTACCGTATGTTTTGGCATGGTGTGTGTGTGTGCATGTGTGTGTGTGTCTACAAGTCGGTCAGGTTTACAGATTCTGAGCTGTAAATTGGTTTGTTTGTAGCCAACAGTCTTCCCCTACTTATACTCAAGATGCACCTGCTTGGGAAAAATCTGTTCTTAAAAGTTTGCCTTTAACTATTGGGGGTCACCTCGGTCTGTTAGTGTCTCATCAACCACAAGATGCATTTCAAGTAAACCCACCAATGTTGAGTCAGGTCATCTGAACGGTTTACTTTTTTGCTGAGACGTTTCGTCCTTCATCCAAAGGACTTCCTCAATCCGAGACGCCACCAAACAAAACTGATTCCCACAAACAGCATACTCCATAGTGGGGGAAAAAAAAAAAAAAACAGTTTGCCGGTGCTAAGATGGCCTCTGGAGTCCGCCCTCTCCTCCGGGGCCGGTTATGTTTGGTGGGTTGTCGGATTGAGTAGGTCCTTTAGATGAAGGACGAAACGTCTCGGCAAAAAACAAGAAACTTTCAAATAGTAATTATTGATTGTACATCTACAACTAATTACCTGCTGGAGTCAGATCAATTCAAGATGCTGCCACAGCTAATCAACAATGGCCAACACAAAAACAGCTATACCTCAGTTTTACAGATGTTTTGCTAACATTGGATGTAGTAGTAGCTGAGCGTTGGTCACAACACATAGTCCGAGTGTCACTTTTTTTAGTCTTTTATAGCCAGGGTTAATTACACAACAACCATTTAACAAAGGCACAAAGTACAGAGCAACGTCGGCTCACTTAGTGTTTAATAGAATTTAATGTTTTTGTGGGTTTATCTTCCACCTACGAGGCAGTTATCAACCTGACAGTCCAAAGACCTTTCAGCATTAGAGACATCTTTTTGTTCTTTCTGTCCTCTGGTGGAATAAAGCACATTCAAATGAACCACCGCAAATTAATGAAAGGTGACGAAATTAATGAAAGGTGACGCAGCGCCGATCCATGCTCTGCTCGGTGAGGTCACCTTCCACGAAGCCCACGTGTCTCGCTCTGAACATGCGACGCTCTGATGTTACATAACAAGAAACACAGCAAGAACCCAGGCGTGAAACAAAAGGTGTCCGTTTTGTTTCATTTTGTGCGTTTGACCTCACTAACTAAACTTAATTTTAATTGATCTGAAACGTGGTCTCTCCACTCAACAGACACTTCTAATGGCAAAGTTTCAACTATTATCTGCTGAATGAACAGATCCCAAGAAATGTATGCAAATAATATGTAAAACTATAAGTTCCTGGAGAAACTTTGACAGGGAAGGCCTATTTATTATTAAATTATTAATAATAAACATTAGCATTAATGATTATTAATAATCAATACTAATTATTAATTGTTATTAACAATCATTGATATATTGTTAATTTATTAATTATTAATATTATTAATTATTAACGTTAAGATGGATAATTATTAACATTAGTAATTAATAATAAATGTTAATAATTATTATTATTACTAATTAAAAACAATAATAGGTGATAATAGGCTCCTTCCATGCATTGCATAATGCACTGCCTTCCTTACACGTTGAACCAAAATGGCTCCATACGTTACTACTTACTACTTACTTAATCAGGTCTCTCTTGTAAATGAGTCCTCGAGGCTCAATGGGATTTACCTGTATAAATAAAGGTTGATTGATTGATTACTCAATTTCTGTCAAGAGTTTTCTCCTATTCATTTCCTATGGGAAATTTGGCATCTTTGTTAGCAAAATATGTGGCCATGTTAACTGCGAATGCCAATAAAAGTAACTGCACACTTCCCAGAGCCGGGCCGGTCGTTTTGATACAACTTTTTGTGGGAGTACACGTTGCAGTTCAGGCCGCATTAAAGTTGAAAAAGATACGCTTATCAGGTGTAGAATAATAAGTGGGCTGTCACCAACTAGTTCCTGGTAGGGGTTGAACGACTACATAATTTTTAAACTCGACAATAACGTAATAAAACTCGAGTAGAACTCGAGTAGTTGATGACGTCATAGGATCTCAACATGCAAAAATAAATAAATTAATTAATTAAACTGCAAAAAAAAGGCATTATTTACAAAGAAAAGCCCAACAAAACATTGGGAGCATATATTATGCTCCTACTATTTATCATACTGCAAATAAGTCACAGGAAAACCAAAACTATTAGTTATTATTTTTAAGCTGCAAAACTGAAAGAAACGTGCAGCATGTAAAAAACGAAACTAAAAACAGTGGGGCAGTTGATCACCCCGCACCACCGCCCGCAGTGTTGCGTATTAGGTTTAGTTTTAGAGATTAATGTGTTTATAGGTTTTTTAATAGGTTTAGAGATTAATAATTTTTGCTTTTTGTTTGTGAAACAAGGTCAGAGGAAGCTGGTTCTGGTTCGATCTATTGGACCCGGTGTTACACCATATTCTGTGACCTGCAACAGTGCATGCAACACCGCCCCCTACAGTCACAATATACGGTGGTCACAGAATATGGTGTAACACCGGTTTGCAACGAGCTCCAAGCAGTCAGGAAGTTGATTCATTTTCTGTTTCCTTACAGTAGATGAACCGGAAGATTCATCTTTAGTGAAATATTTCCATTCTACTGATGCATTTCTACCTGTTTTCCAAGACTGGGCCTGCTCCACTCCATCTGTCTGCTTGGAGGAATCTATTTTGTAACTCGCGTCGGGTGCAGATCATGTAACACGTGACGCAATGACGTAACGGTGGCGTAAGGACGTCACCACAAATACTCGGCGTGAAATTTAAAAACTCGATAGATGTCCTAGGAATCGATGTCTGGATTACTCGAGTAGTCAGTTAAAGCTCTAGTTCCTGGAGTTGGTGAAATATCGCGTCTTTGTTCGCAAATTACATCGCCATGGTAACTCAAAATGCCAATAAAAGTAATGGCACACATCACGGTGCCAAGCCAGTTGTTTTGATATAACTTCTGTGGGGGTAGGCATTGTAGTTCAGGCCGCATTAACAGAGATAGAAATGTTGACACACTTCCGAGGAGTAGAATAATTTCTGCTTTTAATATAAAAAGCCGAGACGTCTCCCAGCCTGACGTTTCAAGAAGGATCCCAAAGACGAAGTCAAGAAAAACCCAAATCATCAAGTTTTCCAAGAAGCAATGCTCAACAGAAACATACTGTGAACCCAGTAGATGCTGAGTGGACTTTCATGAGTTGTACACGCTTAAAAGTGTTTTCTATTTTCAAATAAAAAAACAAAAACCTAATGATCCTCGAGTCAAGACGTGTTGTTTTGTTTCACTGGCACCAGTTCCACCCAAAAAAAATCCATAAAAGTGTAGAAACTTTCCATCAAGGGAAACAAACAGACGAGTGTGATGTGAGGAGACGAGCTGCTCGCACAGGCTGACCTTAACCAAGGTCGCTGTCCCAGCTGCTGCGTGACGACACTCCAACACGCTTTCACCACCGGGGTGTCTCCATCAGGTCCCCGAGCTCAACCTGTGCCTCATTTTGACGCTTTATTCTGGTACAAATCCTGATTCGAGCTACTGAGTTGGTTTCCACAGCAACGACTATCTTACCTGTGTCCTGTCGGAACTGGTGCATGGACTGCAGGTCGATGATGTAAGGAGCGAGCTGACCATCCACCTGCCCCAGGACCACACTCCCCCGGGCGTCCCCCTTCAGTACGTTCTCAATGTGGTGGCAAACGGCTGCGCTGTACGGCCTCCAGCGCCCGTGCTCATTCAACCACTCCCAGACCACCACCCGGGCCAGGTTCTGAGGGGGGTACCCCACTCCGTTCATGGGCACCAGCAGCCCTGATCCTGGCCGAGCCATCCTCTTTGTGGTGTCTGGGCCTGAGCTGCTGGTTTTGCTGGAACACCACTGGGACTCTGTCAGTCAACTGACACACGGGGACATTGTCCCGATCGGTCCCACAAACAGAGAAGGCTTGGATCAGCGAGGTGTTCCTCAGTTATCTCGTTCTGCTCATCTTCTGCAGGAGCCAGAAGGCAGGCTCCTCTGTGCCTCTGTGTTTGAAGTTGCAGATGTTGTTGTTGACGAAGATGATGACGATGATGAGAACTGCAACTGTAGGAGTCAGTCCCAAACAGCTAACCACAGCAGATCTGCAGCAGGTAGACAGGAGACATTCATACAGATCAGAAATCAGATGACCCAAAATAAACCCTGTTCTCCGCTGCAGCCTGCTGCTTTGTGCTTTTTAGTTTTATTTTTGGGGGCCATTCTTTTTAAGTGTGCAGCAAAACGTGTATCTGAGCAGTGTGCACGGGTAAAAGCGACCACAAAGGCACCAGATTAGCTGTCTGCCTTCTCAAAAGATGCAGAAAATGCCACACATGCGCTGCTGTTTTCCACGCACTGCGAGCACGAGCCAGTTTAAAGGCTTCCTGCAGGGGCTGCATGCAGGATTCACATACAGACCTGTAGGAAGCAGCGGTGCTGCCGCACATCTGGCAGGTAGAAGCTGCATCTTTTTTTTTTTTTTTTTTTTTCCAGGCTCCGGACCAAAAGCTGAGCATCAAACGAGGCGCAAAGCAGCAAAGCAGCAGACGCGCCTGGCTTTTTATTTTATTTTATTTATTTATTTTATTTATTTGGGATCCAAACTAACCTTCATCCAGACTCCGGAGCTCCAGGTTTGAGGAAGAGATCGAGCACAGGACGTCGAGCAGCTTGTTGGTGCGTTCAGGGTGCCCCAGTTGTTCGGTGTGCACAGAAAGAGAAGCTGCTCCTCCTCTTCCTCCTCTTCCTCCCTCTCTGTCACCATCAAATAAATAAACAAATAAATAAAAGAAAGCAAACACTCACACCGCAGAGATCCGAGCCCAGCTGACCGACAATAACCCGTCCCTGCACACCTGTATGCACACACTCATCAATCTGAGCAATCTGTCAAGTGCAGTAGACTTACTACTTCCGGTATCCGGTTTCAAAATAAAACCCACACTGGCTCCGAGAAGCAAGGACGAATCTACAAGAGATGCTTCTAAACACCTTTTAGCATAATAGAGCAGAAAAAATACATTTAAACAGTGATACAGAGACACTGTTTATTAAAATGTGCAGGGAGAAGATAAAAAAATGTACAACTAATAGAGAAATGTTTAAGTTTTAGACAAGAAGGGCACATTTATTAAGAGGTATAGTTGTTTATTTTAATGTCTTTTTAACTTTAAAAAAATCAGTTGATGTAGTTGCAGAATCAGAAATGTTTATTTATCAAAGTATCAGATGATATTTGTTACTGGAAACTGGATCAGGACAACAAGCATGTAATTTTTTTAAAATTATTATTATATACAGTATATAGTTTCAACTGCTGGTTTTAAGCCTCTATATTCCATTTCCTTCCATGGCAAGACAAGGAAACAATAATTTTTCATTTTCATGGCCCTTTTTTTTTTCCTCGACCTGATCATTTTGAGCTGCTCTGTAGTTTCAGAGTGTTTAATGGATGATTGATACGAGTTGTGCTGATCCGAATGTCAGGTTCTGTTGTTTTGCAGCAAACGGTGACACATAAAGGCGATTATCCATCTGTATGAAGTGCTGGAACATCCTGTTCTCCATGTGAACATTGATATTTAAGCAACACTTTGACACTTTGACACTCAGAAGAGAAGCTGCTTTGTTGATTTTCTGGGTCTTTCCAACTGTAGTTTAGTACAAACATTGTCTTAAGGCCAGTTTTGTTTTATATGTATATTCTTATACTGTCACAAAGTTTTATATGGACTCATAAGTGATATCTGCAAAGTCAACCAGCAGGCTTTCTTTAGGCCCATCCAAACTTTTATGTATGCTCAGTTAGTTGATGGTGACGTTTGTAAAATAAATTAATTAATTAAATAAAATAAGAAAGCAATTTGTAACATTTCCCAGAAAATAAGACACTCCCCAATATTGTGACAACCCAATGTATTTTTGTAATATTATATTTATGTAAATATTATTTTACACTGAAATAAAGTGTTTTATCTGCAGTACTTTTTTTCCGATAACACAATATTTTATTGTCTGATCTGAATCGGTTTACGATCTGTTTTATTATATAAAAATGCATTTGTTTCTACTTAAATGTACTAACGAGGCTGCTTTTCTTTTAGAACGATATCTAAAATATTATTCATTGCGGCATTCTTATCCCACCTTGATGTTTTACTCGGTCAAACATTAAATCTGCAATTTTTGTTTGTTTGTTTTAAAGAAACAAAAGTGTGGTTTAAAAAAAAAAAAGTAATATAGGCATTTCAAGTCAGTGAGAAAAATATAATGCTTTTCTGTTCAGGTTTACACTAATAAATAGACGCTGATACTTTATTATAACACTCAGAGAGTATTAAGGTTGTGATATCTGTCCAGAACAAAACCATTTATTACCAGTAAAAAAATACAAATAAAGAAAAGGTCGGTTTTGTTGAGTCTTCCTGTTTGAACAGGGATTCTTGTCTCCTTCCAACTCAACCTTTAGCATCAGTTCTTTAGAGAACAGCACCATCATGTGAGCTTGAGGTGTTACTGAGCAACATTCAGAGGTTACACAGCAGACCCCTGTCACCCCAACACAGAAACACCAGTTTAAAACCAGTGTGTTTAGCTTTTATATATTATTTAACAACAAAGCTTCAGCGCTACACATGAATGATCAGAAATACACTTTTATATATATATATTTTTTTTTACAAAAAGGTAAGATCATCTTTGAATTCTTAACATTGTAAATAATAACTCCACTCAAATACTTTTGTACAGATACTGATAAATACATTTAGTGAGTTTACAATACTTGGAGCAATATAGCAATGGATACATGATCAAAGTGAGATATAAACAATCCCAAACTCCTCGGGTTTATATCACACAGAGGGAGGGAAAGCTCAGAACAGCCGAGAATTTAACTTTAGTGGTAGCCAAAGTCTGAAGAGCATCCATTTACAACTACCTGATCAGTCTAAACCAGGCACAAAACTTGATCAATCAATAATCAATAACAGGCTCCTGCAGAATATGAAGTGCTGATTTTATCATTGAAGCAAGGAAACAAGTAAAACATGCAGGCTAGTGGTGGCCCTCAAGGACCAGGACTGGGCACCCTTGTTCTTGAGCATCACGTTATCTCTATTTATTTATTTTTTTCCCCAGATTTTCCACATGAACCTCATAGTTCAACATCTAGAACTTCTGTATATTCTATAAATCAGCAGTCATAGACATGCACAGCATAAGATTTATTTAATTAGCTAAAGGTGGCAGGCAAAAACAGGTGCATTTAACCAGCTATTCAAAGATTGACACACTCTCTCCTCCCAAACAAACATGGAAATAAAGATACACTTATCGTATAAAATAACCTATTGCTGTTTGATTTTACCAGTGACTATACATGTTTCAAATGAAATTGGAATTTAATCTGTTTTTCTCTCTTTGAGACAAGATTTTTACGTTTGATTTAATGAAATTGTGTGTGTGTGTTTTTTTTTAAATATATTTCATGGTTTACTTTTTAATTGTGCAGCACTTTGGTGCAACTTCTGTGGTTTTAAATGAACAGCTTAAAAAAAGATCAATGCAGACACACAGGAGAAGATGTGTCATGGTCTGGCTGCTGGAACAACAGCACCACCTGGTGGTAGAGTTTCAAAAAACAGAACAGATTTTTTTGTTTGTTTTTTTACAATTTATATTTTATATTTATTTACAATATTAGGTCAACTCCAATGCAGTGTCACATCTTCCATGATTTTACAAGTATATCATATAAAAAAAAACGACAGCATTTTTTTTATATATGTTTCATTAAAAACAATAACAAAAAACAGCTCTTTGATTTTAAGGTCGATCAAACTCAGAGAATAAATATGTTTGTTTGTTACAAAACTATGTTGTTGCGTTGCTTTTCTCTTTGCGTGTGCACGCATTCACACACACACACACACACACACACACACACACACACACACACACAC
>NC_056505.1:29074165-29082470 GCF_014905685.2 Nematolebias whitei
ACACACACACACACACACACACACACACACACACACACACACACACAATGTGACAGAAAATGTTTTAATAGTCACTGAAATACGTTGAAATCCTTTCATTAAAAGAAACACTTTTACAAAAAAAAAGCTAAATTTGATCTGTTGTATATTTTTATGTCAACTGAAAAACTGGATGAGAACATATTGCTTTTATACAAGTATACAAAATATATAGATATATACAAGTCACAGTGTTTTTCACATTGGAAAACATTATTATTATTAGAACCAACGTCATTTATGAAAACATCTTTGTGAGATAAATATTTGTATTGAAATGAAATTGCACTCCGTTGTTCCCACAGAACAAATGAAACAGCTTTGGGCTCACTCAAAGAGTCAAAACAAAACCAGAAGAGTGGAGCCGAACCATGAGACTCACAGAATAACATATATGAAGAGAGCCATGATGGCGGCGCTGAGCAGACCAGAGATGGGAACTGTAACAAACCAGGCGATGAAGATATTCCTGAACAGACGCCAGTCGACTGATTTCCTGGAGCGCAGCCATCCCACAGCCACCACAGACCCCACCTGAGACATCAGACATGTCAGTGTGTGCGTTACAAGAAGCATGATGCATTTACAGCAGCATCGAGCTGTCGTACCTTGCAGTGGGTTGTACTGACAGGAAGACCGATGTTTGAAGCAACAACCACGGTGACCGCTGAAGCCAGCTCTATGCTGAATCCACTGGAGAGGAGGGGAAAGTTAGTGCGGTGATAAATCATAACTCCAGCTGAGGCAAAGTGCAGACGTGAGGCATACCTGGAGGGTGTAATGGGGGTCAGGTCTTTGCCCATGGTCTGGATGACCCTCCGACCCCAGACCCAGAGTCCTGCACAGATTCCTACTCCACCATAAAGAAGCAACCAGATGGGGGTGGGTGCAGTGGACACGACAGAACCACTGTCATAGAGGAGCCATAGAGCCACAAGTGGACCAATAGCATTGCTGGTGATAAAGATAAAATGTGAATCATCTGAATGACCACATGTTAGTAAATTATTCAAAACGACACCGCCTCCTTGCTTACCTGACGTCATTTCCCCCATGAGCAAACGAGCCAAAGCACGCTGTGAGGATCTGCAAAAACTGGAAAAGCAAGGAGACGGCAGGCTGGTCGATCTCCAGCTCGTCCTCCTCCACAGCGAGGTCCCTGCCGGCTTCTTGGGTCTCGCTCCCTTCTGGGACTGCACTGGCGCTGGTCACTGCTGAGCTGTAGCTGCTGTAGCTGTCCACCCGAGACCTCCTCTGTGATCCGGTGTCCACGTCTCTGTGCTTAGGGTCTGTTTGAATTCCATATATGGCCATGGTGTAGGAGGTGTAGCTGTTGTTCCTCCTCATGGGCCGCTCCTCTGTGTCGCTGTCGCCAATGCAGTCCCCGACCTTGGCCTTGTGGAGCTTGTGGAGCAGGTCTTTGTACAGGCCAGAGTCTTTGTGGATTGTATGAGAGCGTCCGCTGTGAGGATCAATGATGGTCATGTGGCCCGCAGACCCGTTCAGACCTGGGAATCAGACCAGTTTTACTATGGTTCAGTTGATGTCTCCATTCCAGCATTTTAGGACATTAATTTCTCACCATTGGCGATATCCAAGTCTTTGGCTTCCACGTCATTGTTCAGGTCGGCTTCCTCGGAGCCTCCGAGTTTGAAAGCCACCTTCTGACTCTCTGCTGGAGGGGTTTGAGGTGGAGGGGGGTCCGATGGTACTTGAGGCTGAACTTCTAGTGCAGGTTTGTTGGAGTTCTCCATCAGTGGAGTCTCACCGGGGCCAGTAAATGTCTCTCCTATGGGTAAGAGGTCACTTGTGTGATAGAGTGCAGATGTGACTGAATTAATTTTACAACTGTATTTACTGCTCAGTTGTCTGTGTTAATAATATCAATAAAGCCTCATGTTAAATTTCCACCCTGGTCTTATCATAAATATGAAAGTATATAAATTAAACTGTGACGATGAATGGAAACACTCAAGTAAAATAATCCAATTTTACCTGATGTTAACGTGCTGCGTTGCTTTCTAACAGTGACAGCTGAGCTCAAACAAGAATGAATAAATCACACAAAGGAAAGTCTTACATAAACTAATGCTATGGGGTGCCGTTTGTAAAGTTACAATGTTAAAAATTTACAGCAATATTTTGGTCTATTTACCCTTTCATAAGAAAAAAAAAGATTTTTTTTCAAAGTCATACTTTCACCATGTTATTCATACATTTATAAATGTCATAGTTCCAAATTAATATTTAATTTACAAGCTAAATATTTAGTTTACAAACTAAATACTTAACTTGCAAGTTAAATATTTAGTTAGTAAACTAAATATTTAGGTGTAAATACTTAATTTCCAAACAAAATATTTATTTTCAAAACTAAACATTTAGTTTCCAAACTAAATATTTATTGTCCAAGCTAAATCTTTAATTTCCAAACTAAACATTTAATTTATAAGCTAAACATTTAACTCCTAAACTAAATATTTAATTGCTAACTAAATATTTAGCTCAGACCTAAATATTTGAATTGCAAGCTAAATATTTAACTTGCAAGCTAAATATTTTACTTGCTAACTAAAAATTTAGCTTGCAAGTTAAATATTTAGGTTCAAGCTATATATTTAGTTAGCAAATTAAATACTTATTTTGGGATTTAAATGCTTAGTTTGGAAATTAAATATTTAGGTCTGAGCTAAATATTTAGTTAGCAAATTCAATATTTATTTTGGAAATTAAATGTTTAGTTTGGAAAATAAATATTTAGGTCCGAGCTAAATATTTAGTTAGCAAATTCAATATTTAGTTTGGGATTTAAATGTTTAGTTTGGAAAATAAATATTTAGATCCGAGCTAAATATTTAGTTAGCAAATTAAATATTTATTTTGGGATTTAAATGCTTAGTTTTGGAAATTAAATATTTAGGTCCAAGTTAAATATTTAGTTAGCAAATTAAATATTTATTTTGGGATTTAAATGCTTAGTTTGGAAATTAAATATTTAGGTCCGAGCTAAATATTTAGTTAGCAAATTAAATATTTATTTTGGAAATTAAATGTTTAGTTTGGAAAATAAATATTTAGCTTGGAAATGAAACATTAAGTTTGGAACTCTGGCATTTATAAATGTATGAATAACATGGTGAAAATATGACTTAGAAAAAAAAAAAATTCTTATGAAGTGTGAAATGGTGACGGTGAAATAAACCAAAATGTTGCTGTTAACTTTTGACTGTGTAACTTTACAAACGGCTCCCCATAAATTTATACTCTCACAAACAATCCTATTTAGACACGTTCAAGGTTTGTATCTTGAGTGAAGACCGTCTCTTCTACTCACGCTGGATTTTCATCTTGAGGCGTGGACAGACGGCAAACCAAACGACCAAAGCGGTGAGGACAGCGCAGCCCAGAGCAATGCACAGTGTCCCCCACCACGGCACCCTGTCAAAGCCCAGCACTGAGCCCACGAGGCGGGGACATGAAGGAAAACAGACAGGCACAAACAGAAACTTTAACTGTGTCTTTAATTTGTTCATTCTTCATGGATGAACGATCAAAAACAGAAAAAAGCTCTTAGTATTTCCATGTCATCTTAGCAGGCAGGTGTAATTTAATCGTTTAATTTAACAAGACTCAGTGATTAGTAAAAATAACTGCAATGTGTCTCAGCAACCTGTTCCTCACATGTCAGTGTGCTCTTTTGGACAACAGTATCAGTGACAGGACACTCTCCTTTCATCAGATATTGAGGAAGAGGCCGGTCTTGCAGCAGAGTGATAAAAACTGTTCAGAGCTGAGTGTTAGTTGTTTCACTTTTCCTCTAATATCAGCTCAGACCGGCCGAATGGCTGCCGTTTGCTTTTTACTGCTGCAACGAAACAACTTGTTTTGTTTTTGTGAACCACTGGAGTTCTACCCCAAAAGAAGGCCGAGAAACATTATGGGTGCGACCCACAGTTCACTGCACCGGATGGTAAGGTGTGCAGGCAGATAATGACATTTTTAGATTTAAAAATGGAGTTAATTGAAAAATGCCATAAATGTTGTGGAGTACTGATGCAAAAAGGACACACTTCATTGTAGCAAGGGTTGTGTGGTGTTACTTTTCTTGATTAAAACACAAACCTGTAAAAAATACACAAAGGAATTAAACATTTCCATCTAATGTTTGCTTCCTTTGGTGGTATTTTAAATAGTTTTAAAATGTATCCAAGACTGATGTTATATTTCTGCTTTTTTAATACTCTCCTCATGATTTGGCAGTAAACAGCTCTCCTTCGGAGCGTCGTGCACCCCATACTGCACCGAGGGTTGCATCCAATGCTGCGTTCAAGTGAAAATCAGGACATGTATGAGCGACATGTGTGAAAGTCGTCCTTACGTGGAGCTCCTGTGAACATGATGGAGAAAAGGTTGATGCCCATAGTGATGGCGTAGAAGACAGGCAGGGCTCTCAGTCCGTTTGGTACGGGGTTAGCCTGTGGAAAGAACCCATATTTATATGATGAACCACCTCTGAACTTCTTAGTTATTAAAATACAATGAGAAAAACATGAGAATTAATGTTACTTGTAAATTTGTACAAGATTTACTAAAGATGACTGAAATTTACTGTTTATATCTGAGGGAACAAAGTGTAACATAAATATATTGTTGATTAAACTCATTCATTTTTATTCTCTGCTCATTGGTTTTAAAGGTGCCAAGCTGGCCAGCAGTCACACTTTACGCAGATGTGTTAAATCATAATGTCAGAGCTCAGTGAGGGGATCAGATGTGTGGGAAAAATAGCTCTTTGTTTTTCACGTGCACAAAAAAAAGTGCAAATATATATATATATATATATATATATATATATATATATATATATATATATATATATGTATATATATTTCTCGAACAGTTGTCAAAAATGCACACTGGTCGGAAAGTTCACAGTAAAGTTTGTTAAAATCTTTACAGCATTCCAGGTTAATCTTGTGACACCTCAGCTAAACCCTCCAGACTTTTACCTATTGCTGCTCAAACACAGATACACCGATTACCGTAATTACCGGACTATAAGCCACTCCTTTTTCCACATAATTTGAACCCCACGGTTTATATAACGCTGCGACTAATTTATGGATTTTTTATTTTTGACAGGCTAACAAGCTTCCTGCCGCCAAAATATTTAGCTTCGTCACACCCGGGCGCGCACATAGCTGCCCAATACACGTCTCAGACTACCTGTATAAATAAAGGTAAAAAAATAAAAATTGACTATAATGAAATTACCCAACTGGTCACAGTGGACCAGTGAAACTTCGAATTACCGTAAATGACGCGCACTATCCCTAAATTCTTCAGGTCAGTTATTTTGAACTTCACGAAGAACCCCTCCTCATGGAAAACACACAAAACAACGCAGATGATGCAGATTTCAAGTTTATGTTTTTTAAAAAACGACAAAGGATATTTTGTCAACAGTGCCTGTGTTTTAGATCTTAAATTGTTATTTTTTTAAATGATTATTTATTACAATTATTGCCCTTTACTGTTATACTGTATGTTTTACATATATTTCTGAAGTCTTATTCTAAAATTGTTACTTGTTTTTTTATGACGTGTGCTGCTGCCTGTTCTTGGCCAGGTCACCCTTGTGAAACAGGTATTGATCTCAATTTTTTTTAATATATTTTTTTAATCTGGTTAAATAAAGGTTTAATAATAAATAAATAAAGGTGATTGATCTGGCTGTCAAGAAGAAAATAGAGCTGCTGCATGTAAGCTAGCAGTTTCCTGGTAGGCTACTGTATTCATTTATTTGTGACCAGCCTCGTTACAGGCACCGTTCAGAAACAAACTTTTACCGTACGTATTTGTGTATGTTACGGTACATATTTAATTAAAAGTTTAAAAAAAATCTTTGTGTAAATATCATCGTGGACACCTGCGACTTATAGACAAACGCGGCCTATATTTTTACAAAATTAAATTTTTATAATTTATCAAGTGGGCGTGGCTTATATTCGGGTGCGCTCAATAGTCCAGAAATTACTGTAAACATGTAATGTTATTAATACAGTTTAAAACAGCCATCTGAAACATTTTTCACACTCTAATCCACAAGTAAGCCGGTCATTTTACTGAAACATCATTTACGTGGTAAAATAATTGAAGCAACGTTGGTTTGAAGTGACTCTTACTTTGTTCAGGATGAATTTGCGGATAGAATAGAAGAGAATCCCTGACATGACTCCTGACAGAACAGGCGACAGGAACCAGGATGCCACTTTGAATAGACAGTGGATACAATATTAATTTTCGTGCTGCACTTTACTTCTAGTTGAGCAGATCCTTGTTTTCAAATGCAGGGATAAACAAAGGATAGTCACCGATGCGCAGGAGTTCCATCCAGTGGACCCCTTGGTGGCCTCTAGCTACCATAGAAAAGCCAATTGTGGCTCCAACAATGCAGTGGGTTCCAGAAATGGGGAGCTTCAGGAATGATGCAGCCAGCTGCCAAACAGCAGAGCCTGCAGCACCAAAACATGAGCAGAGTCTGTGTTCGGTCACACTTTGAGTGAATGATGCATGTCTGCGTGCGTCGTGTACCCACCACACATCGCACTTATAGATCCGGCCATGAGGACGTGCTCTGAGCCGTTGTACATCCTCACGTCGATGATCCCCTGCCTGATGGTCTCGCTGACTTTGGCCCCCAGCAGCACTGAACCCACCGTCTCAAAGATGGTGGCCAGGATGCAGGCCTGCCGCAGGGTGACCACGCCGGAGCCCACCGCCGTGCCAAAGGAATTGGCAACGTCGTTGGCCCCCACGGAGAAAGCCAGGATGAAGGCGATGACGAAGCCGAGCACCAGCAGCCAAAGATAGGCGGACATGTCTGACTGAGAGGCCAGGACTGCGGTGGTGGCAGCAGCCAGGGTCGCCAGTGTAGTCGTATCCATCACCGCTCACAATGTTTTCCAACAAAAAGTAGAATTTTGAGGTATTTAAAAAAAAAAAATAAGTAAATGTTAAAATAATTAAAGACCGCTAAAGTTCCAATCTGAATGTGCTAAGGGAGAAAATGTATAAAATTTATTGCTAGCTAGGTATTCTGAGCTTTTCTGTGAGCTTCGTAATGGACTGACTGGATTTAGAAATGGGGGACGGCTCCATCGTGACTGTTAACCTCGGAGGATTCACGCTGCAAAAAATACAGAAATACATGATTTAGTGAGTAGCAGTCCTTGGACAAACAAGCACGGAGCTGAGTGGCATATTTACAAGCACACACTACCTGATAGTGACCAAACAGCATTGTTTTTCTCACATGATTCACTCAAGGATGGTGGGGGGTAGGGAGTGTTGGGGTGGGGGGACTGGTTTCTATCAGTTTGACATGAGAAAATAATAAAGTTGGATCTAAAACTGCCAAAAAGGCGTCTAATGTGTCTGAGTGAACAAATGACACAACCTGTTGTAGTGTCTGATCTTATCTATGCATAGAAATGTATACAACTATTATACCTTTATATCTCATCTTGCTTTATTTCACGTTTTTTCTGTTTTGTCGTCCATTGATGTGAAGCACCTTGTGATTTTTATCATAAAGCAAATAAACAAAATGAACATCATTAAAAACAGGAGCAGGCTTTTGATCATGCCTATTATATAAAGTATATGGAGGTGTAGGGCATTTATTTATTTATAATAAGCTGTTAAAAGAATTGCTTTTCATGTGTTCTCGTGTTCCAGAGTGAAAATAGGTAGAGCGATTCTTTTGGTTTTACTTTGCTGATTCGAGCTTACGAAACGAGTTTTAATCTTAGAAGAAAGAGCCATATTCAAGCAAAAATGATTTTTGTATTTGAGGCATGAATTTTTCCTTATTCTGGTTGTAAAAAAATGGAGTGTTGCATAATTCATGCAGCTTCTAAAGTGGCAGTTTCATATTAAAGCTACAAACAAAAACACTTTGGAGCTGTCAATACCACAAATGTTTAGTACTTTTTTAACAAACTCAACACTAAGTGTGGAAGATAGAAGTATCTTAATCTCCTTAGTTGCCCTGACATAACCCTTATGAAGTGAGAAAGTGGAAAATAAAAGCAAACTGGGCAAAGAAAGTGGAATAAATGTTACTTACATGAGAGAGCAGGCCAGTGGGGGTTCCTCCAGATGTTGTGGGTGTTTTGTTGCCAGGTGGAGACAGGAACAGACGCTTTTAGAGCTGTATCGTAGGAGAGGGAGGAACAGCGGCCTGCAGTGACTGAGTGAGGGG
>NC_056505.1:29082870-29108736 GCF_014905685.2 Nematolebias whitei
ATCAAACAAAGTTTACATCTGGACTCTGTCTCCTTTTCATCCTCTGTACATGAAACATTCCTCCAGGTTTGGCCACGAGCACTCGTCCTCAGCCTTTACCTCGTCATCTTCTCTGTTGACAGTGTTGTCCTCTGTCTCCATTTTGGCTTTTTCTCCAAATCTTCAGTCCATAAATGACTCTGCGGAGTTGTCCTTTGTTCACGTCATACTTGTAGTTAATTTGCACGTTCATGATCTGAGAGTCTTATTGGCTACAAAGATGCAGATCAACGGTTTGAATATTAATTCAAATTGCGACTCAGTATCTGATTTTAAAAGTAGTGAAATAGATTACATGGTCTAAATTGTACTTAAGTATGAGTAAAATTACACACTTGAAATAAATACTCGTAAAAGTACAAGTACCCAAAATATCTATTTCATTACAGTAATGTGAGTATTTGTAATTCATTACTTCCACCCCTGTTGTTTATTTACCAGACACATTAAGAAAATCAATAGGGGGTGGTGGCGCGCAGAGGTTAGAGAAGGTGGGCCTGTGATCGGAAGGTCGCTGGTTCAACTCCCAGTACCGACAACATTTAAATGTGGGTGGGATTGGTGAAGCACCCACACCTGTCTACACCCTCATTTGCCTCACTCTGAGCCCTTGAGCAAGGCCCCTAACCCCCACCATCTGCTCCCCTGGGCACCCCAGCAGCTCCCAGCTCCACACAGAGGCTGTGGCAGCTCGGTGCTCTGTGGTTGTGTCAGGAAGAACATCCGACGTAAAAACGATTGCCAAATCTTCGTGCGACTTAGCTGCTGTGGCGACCCCTGAAGAAGAGAGAAGCCCAAAAGAAGAAAAAGAAAATTAAATCAATAATATATAAACACTGCTTGATGACTTTTGGCCAATGTGTCTTTTAAAATTCTCTATTTTTTTTATATCTTGTTTATGTTCCTTTGTATGGAAACTCTGGCACAACAATTTCCTGCGGGATCAATCAAGTTTTCTTATCTTAGCTTTAGACCTGTAGCTGTTCCTCTCTGGAATAAATTATTTGTTTAATAAAAATTTTCAATTTATAAAACCAGTTTTCGCCACCACCTTGGAGTTCCTGTCCAGCTCTGTGTGAAGCAACAGCTGCAGACGGTGTTACTAATCAACCTGACGCTTGAGTCACTTTTTCTGAGAAGCTCCAGGAGTTTTTCAACGTCAGCCGCGCTCTCTCTCGTCCTTTAATGCTCCGGTGCCTCTAAATGTGCTGATAAGTTCCTCCATATTACTTATTTAGCGCTTGACGTAGCTTGCAAGCACAAGCTGTGTGGAATATTTTGACCTCTCTGAATCACTTGACGAACGCAGTTAAACTAAAAACTTCAGTCAGTGGAAAAAGAAAGCTCTTCCTGTGTCAACACTCAATAAATCAGGGCTTAAAAAAAATCTTATTGTCTTTAACAAATATTAAAATTACATAAATATTATGTGTGCAAAAGCACACAACAGATGCCACAATGTCGTTTTTAATTAAAAGTAAAACCAAAATGGAAAATCTGTGTGAATACCTAAGTCCGCCTTGTGAGTTAACAGCTTTTAGACTTTATCTGGTTCTCACGTGAAGAATTTCCACACAATTTTTTACAACATTGCTTCAGTTTATCGAGATTTGCAGGCATTTGTTTCTGCACAGTCATCTGAAGATCCCACAATAAATGAATCAGGTTGTGATCTGGACTGGATCATTGCCAATGACTCAGTGAGACTAACCTGTATACATAAATGTTGAATATGCTGGTGAAGATTCTCAGTCATCCAGGACATGATGAATTCAAAAAACGTTCAATACAAAAACAACTGGACTTTATTTGGAACAGAAGACGTTTGTTTAATTCACAGATGAGACCCCTCTGTTCCCATCAAGTGTGAAAACTGGCTGGGAATCAGGCTTAAAGTTGCATTATAGGTTTTTGAAAGTGGAAATCCGAGGCCTCCTCCTCTGTTAAGAGACGACTTTTCTCTTTTTACATAAATTGCTTCCTTCACCCCCCTCTCAAACACCCACTTCGGATGTTATCAGCCATTAAATGGCCGTTATTAGTTGTTATCATCCCCATATGTAGCGGTCAGACTGCCCCTCCTGTACCTCCCAGTGGGTTTAAAGGTACGTTGTTAGCGATGATAATAGGCTCTATTTTTAGCTTTGTTAGCGCTCATAATAGCTTCGCATAGTTATGTTTAGAGTAAAGGTTCTGGCGGTTAGGTTTACGGTCTTGGTTAGGTTTAGGCACAAGGGTACGGGGGTTAAGGTTATGGTTGGTCCTCAGGGTCAGGTGTAAGCTTACTTTTAGGAAAAGGGTTACATAAGCTGAAAACAACTAAAAAGATACTTCCTGGTTTACCTCCGTGTGACGCTGCCTTTTTTCAGCAATAATAACGATAATAACATAACTTTAAACCTACTAGGAGGTAGGTGGGACAGTTTGACCGCTACATATAGGGATGATAACAATTAATAACGGCCATTTAATGGACTGATAACATCCAAAGCCGCTCTCTCAAACCATCTGTGTTCTCAGTCCAAAATGTGCACATTTTGGTCCTCAAAAGAGTGTCCCTTCTCTGTGAGGTGGAGGTGAACAGCTGAATCTTGTCCTGTGGAGCTGGATCTCCTGTGTTGAGCCATGCGTCTGTGAAGAGGCTGTTTAGTTTCTCCAATGTAGAGGTCTGGACAGTCCTCACTGCACTGGACTGCATACACTACACCACTCTGTTTGTGTATGGGTGTTTTGTCTTTAGGGTGGACCAGCCTCTGTCTGAGAGTCCTGCTGGGTTTGAAATGTACTGGGATCTTGTGTTTGTTGAAAAGCCTTCTGAATTTCTCTGATACTCCAGCAACATAAGGGATGACAATGTTTTTCCATCTGTTGTTCTCCTTTATCTGTTTATTAGTGTGTTTTGTAGATTTCCTCGCTGACTTGACAAAAGCCCAGTTAGGATGTCCACATTATGCAAGCTCCTCGGATGAGGAGCGAAACGTCTTCTGTTACAAATAAAGTCCAGTTGTTTTTGTATTGAACGCTTTTTGAATAAAGGCTGAATGAATGAAAACTGACACGCCTTGGCTTATTTCTTTTTAAGTTCTTCTGTTCTAGATTTGCTGCTGCGTTTGGGATTGTTCTCCTGTTGCATCATGACCCAGTTTGGTTCAAGCTTCAGCTGTCAGACAGAGGACCTCACATTTACCTTTAATATACTTTGGTTGACAGAAGAGTTAGTGGCTGATTCAAGACAAGTCCAAATCATCAACTGTCCACCACCATGCTTGACAGTTGAAGCTGATTTGTTGCATCAGTTTTTTGTTGAATATGATGTTCTGCATTATGGCCATACATCTCTACGTTGGTCTCATCTAAAGGGCCGTGTGGTGTGTTTAGATTAAACTCGGCAAACCCAAGTAGTGCTGCCATGTTCTTTTTCACAGCATTTCCACACAAGCCATACATGGTCACCAGGGCTTAAGCTGTAAACCGATCGATGCTGGAACGCAAATAGTGGGCAGGCCGGTGGGGGAGGGGGGATCTGGGGGTCCTCCCCCAGAAAATGTTGAATAAAGTGGATGCGAGTTCCTGCATTTTGGTGTATTTTAATGGGTTGTTAAACGTCTATGTTTACCTACATTTGTAAACACTCCGCTTCTGTCAAGCATCTTGCACCCCGTCCCCCTTATGGCTCTGAGACCAACCACTGTCCCTGCTCGTTGTTGTCCAGGTTTCAGGTTTGAATTATTTGTCATATGCAAACCAACACAGGGTCAACAATGCAATGAAATGCTGAAGACGAGAAGAACCGTTTCGATTCGCCCCCAAATTTTTAAAAATAAATCAACAACAAGAAATATCAAAGCATGCAGCAAAAATACAAAAAAACATGGCACCAAAAATGGAGAAGAAATACATCTACAGTGTGGTTTGGTTAGTGAGGTTCTTTCAGCAGCAGCGGTGTGGTCTTGTTAGCAACGGTAGCAGGTCTGGTTATTAGCTTGATGGTAATAATGACCGCAGCAGCTCCCCTCCCAGACTGCCACCCAGGTCCGATAAACACAAAACTCCAAGATTTTCCCAATGGAACCAAACTATTACGTAGAGTTTGGTCCGTGCAAGCAGGTAGAGAATCATGGAGACAATCGCTATGACAGGCTGGAGCCTGAGCCAGAGGCTGGAGGGGGGCCAGGAACTGAACCATGATGGCAGGATGGCAAGGCAGCGACACAAAACTCTCCATACTGCGGCACTCGTCCGACTCCACATGTGAAACCTCCAGGCGGCTGCCATGGGCTCCTGCTCACGTACGACTGCCTGGTTAGCTCGGCACTCACCCCCACCACTCTTAGGAGCAGAGATGTTTTTAAGGGTAGAGGTGGAAATGCTACTTGAAGAAGCAGCTCGTAAGTGGCTGTTATGTTTAAAACGAGTGTTTATGTAATTATTTTCAGTTTACATATCCAACATAAGTCTTATTAGTTCAAGGCAGTCATATTTGTTCATAACTTTATTAATAGTAAGCCTGAGAGTTACCGGATCCAAGCAAAGGGTTACCGGAACGCACCCTATCAAAATAAGACAGTTCCCGGATCCTGTTCCGGGAAGATCCGACTCAAATTGAACCCTTATGGTCACTATTTTTTCCTAACTGTACAACCTGCAAACTGATGCCGGTAAAATCTGAAATATAAACTGAATTTAATTGAAAATGAAGCTCAAGGTCGTGTTTTGTAATTTCTCTGAGCAAAGTCCCGTCTGACCTTGGAGTGAAATTATCCACATCTGAGAAGACCGGCAGCTCTCTGAAATGTTTTTTTTTACTTGTCTTTCTCACTGTAGAATAATCAACTCCAAGTTGTTTGAAAATGCTTCTGAGTATGGTCATAGTTGCTGATGATGAGTTACACATTACATTCTGTCAGCAGTGTCTGGCTGCCACTTTCCTTCTTGCAGTAAATCCTGTGGAAGCAGTGAGGTAGACTGAGTCTTTCAAACTTTTTTTTTCTTCCAATTAGGCTTTAATTTAGTTTAATAAGTACTGTCATGCTGGAATATGTTGTGTTAGATTTGAATACATTTAAGAACTGGATCAAGACCAGATCATTTTTCTTGTGCTGAGACAAAAAAAAAAAAAGTCCACTATATTTAAAAGATGGTGGATTTTTTTTCCCCCCATTATTGTATCAAATGATTAAACAATTAAACCAACTACCTTTGCTCTTTTAGATGGAAAGCTTGAAAAGAACTTGTACCCAATGCGCCATCATTTCCAACAATTACGTTCCCGTGAGATTAGAGCTCTGCTTTTGGATGTTTACAAAAAGATTACTGGTTTGTTGATGGTGATCTGACAGAATAAAAAATTAAGATGTTTTTCCCAGAACGACTTGGCTAAGCATTCAGATTTTAGCACATTTTTAATTACTATTGCCATGAGTTAAATGCTGTTTTCTGTCGGTTTTTAGATGTTCGGGGTTGTAATTATCAGTCAACGTTGTCAACAATGAACATTTGTTCCACACGGGCCTGAGAAGATGTTTTTGTGCCATTCTCATAGCAAGTTGATCTTAAACCGTGGAGCACTCAGTATTTTAAAGGCTATAATCAAACACAGAGGTGATCTAAAACTAAGAGGCTCTAACGATATTTACTGGGCTTGAAGCTGAATTTATTCCGTTTGTTTTTGTGATTGTCACACCGATTTTAAATATGAGACTCCGTTTATTGTTAAAACGGTTAGTTCAATAAATGTTGGAGCACATGCGAGGTGGATTAAAGGCGTGATTTTCTCACATATAAAACCATGGAAAATACTTTTCCATCTCCTTTTTGTTTGCTAAAATTTCTGTCAAAAATACATTTTCTGCTGAGAGCCTTTATAGTTTTGTTTTTTTCCTGCAATCTGAGACCTTCATGTTTTTTTTTAAGTTTACCTGAGGGCCTCTAGGTGGCATCAAAGGCCCAGTTCAGGTCACAGCCCTGATGACTCCTGTTACCTGTGTGGAAATACCACTGTGTGACTGAAGAAGGGAAAGTCATTATGTTGTTTGGTCAGAATTTACTCACATAGCTGTGGACGTGATCAGACCTGTTTGGTGTAAACTGCTTTTTTTTAAATTGTTTAGAGGATTTCATGCAAATTTTGTGCACAATAAACCGACAAAGATATTAGTTTATATATATATTTTTTAAAATATTTTACAAAAACTCGTCCCTAAGAAAACATTGAGCTCATTTCCCATGATGTGCAGCTTTTTTCGAGATACTCAAATGGTCAGAACATCCACATTTAAACGCGTTAACGATCCTAAACTCAAATGGGAAAAAGAGATCTCTTTATTTTTTTCCTCTCCTTCGTAAATCGTTGCCAGTCATGTTTGAAATTAGACAAGATAGGGCATGCAAATAAGTAACAGAAGAACACGGCTGCGTTTTCATGCTCGGGCCTATCAGCCCAACCCTCCTTCACCATTTTCCCTCCCTCCTGGTCCTTGCCAAACAGGATCTGTAGGATCTTACAGAGTCGTTTTCTCAGGAGACTGGAATGTCAGAACACAAGGCAGAGCGCCTGCTGGGACATGCTCCTCAGATTCTCTCAAACTTACGGGAAAAAGTGTCCAGAATGAGTCGCTTGCTTAGCCATTTTATTTCCAGTCAGCGTTGGGAAACCACCTGCTTTGTAAGATTCCTTTTTCTTCGTTTGTTTCCCAGGTGAACTGCAGACTGACTCACTGGTTGTCTGGTGCATCATCCTAACTGGTTTTTTTAAAGGTGTCCATGGGTTCACAACCTGCTTGTATTTTTTTTTTTTTTTTCCGCAAAGACAAATGGCACAATGCAAATAACTACTGTGCAATTTTAAAGTAAAAAAAACACAAACATATATATATATACATATTTATATAAAGAACTGTAGTATTTTATTTGTCAAAAGTGTTTTAAAAACTCTGTCTCGTGTACGGCTTATAAGCAAGTTATTACACAGCAGATAGGCCAGCCGTTCAGACTAGAAGAAACCCAAGTGTATCAGAATATAAATATAATACAACGAAATTGTGGCGTTCGTGCTGTTTTAGACGAAGGGCACAACTAAAGAAATGTAAAGGATTGCTCAGCGGGTTTATCGATCACCACACACGTCTCCGATGCTGCAGAAACAGAACGAAACAACACAATGCTACATTTGTCCGTGTCATCGTGAACCAGGGCTGGACGCACGCGTGTCCACGGTGACAACGCTCCGGCATCAACACTAAGCGCTGCATGCACAAGCAGAGCTGTTTGTATTGAAATGTAAAAAAAAAAAAAAAGTAAAAATGACAGAAAATAGTCCAATTTCCACACGGGTCAGCGACCATTTGTGCTTTAGTTACCGGGCCAGTGGCTGGCGGTTGGCGACGAGCTGACAGGGGATTCTTTGTGGTTTGGGCTGTGACTGTAGGTGGGTGAGTGGGTAACGCTTGGACTGCTGGGAGGTGTGGAAGAGCAGGAGGAGGACTTGGACTTGATCTGCAGCCACTTGTCTTCGCCCAAAGCCTTGGCGAAGTGGTCGTCGACGGACACGCTGATGGAGAGCTGCTGGGAGCGGCTCTGCTGGTAGTTGGCGCCGAGGCTCCTCTGGAAGTGCTCCTCGAGGACATGGTCGAGGTTGCGTTTGGAGGCCACTGGCAGAGGGAGGAAGCATGACACACGTCAAACACGCCTCGGTGACTCACCGTTTGTCTAAGAGTGAGCGGTAATTTGAGTGTGACGATCAGGGAGTGAACGTCTGGAGTGAGCTCCTTCGAAGGAGTTGGAGACTGACCTGATGAGAGGCTTCTGTGGACCTCAGATCTGCTGGAAGGTTTTTTTATTGAGGAAACACAGGTGATCACAGAGGGACGCACCTGAAAATCAAGGAAAAGGGTTATTAGTTCAGCCGAAGTGTGACAGTGCCCCCTGCTTTGTTTAATTTTAATCTTAAATCTTCTAATCTAAACCTGAACATGCACAGTGGTAAAATAACAGCAGTTTAATTTGAATTTCTTTCTTTCTTTTTTTTGCAAAGCCATTAAACTGGTTGGGTTTGCTCAGGCAAAGCCGAGTTCACTCGCAGTGTGATGGCATAAACAGCTCAAAGCAGTTTGTTTGGTCTTGTTGATGGCATTCCTCCCTCCATTGCTTACATTTTCTTCCTGGATCCGGCTGGATCGCATAGTTCAGGCAAGCATAGGCCTGTGCACACTCATGGAAGCACAATGCACTGTGCACTTAGATTCACTGACTAAAAGGCCTGAGATCTGTACCACCACTGTGCTTAGCTTTAAGCCACACGCCGACTACAGAGGGACATGAAATATGCCGTTTTCCTATAATGACCATCCAAACACTGTTATCAGACCTGAAGTCTGCACGTGTCCAGTAAAATACCTGTATTTGATTAGTGGGTGCACTTTTGGTCTTGTCCTCTGCGTTTTCAGGGTCTTTTCTGGGTTTCTTGATGAGGGCAAGGGGCTCGTCCATGACTGGTGTGTAGTACACGTAGTTCGGCACAGGGCTGGTGGGGCTCGGTGTTGGACTCTGGCTCGGTGTTGGACTCTGCGGGCTGCTGAACGCTGCTGGTGCTCCTCTTTGGACCATTTTGCTTCTGCTTATCGCCCGTTCTCTCCTAAAACGAGCATTCGTCAGAAAATATACCCTCTCGTGGAGAAAACGTGCATTTACTTTTTCCATAAAAGCACGAAGAAATGGTTTCACCAACCTTTCTTCCAAAGTTAGACCTCGGTCATGGCTGCGCTTGCGTTTGATGGGAATCACGGCGGGAGCTGCTCGAGCCCGGTCATTTGGCATATGTCTGTATCTGTCTTCGCTTCGGAGATGGGGCTGACCTGTAAATAGAAATCAAGCCTAAAATTAGAGTTGTGGAAAGCTGTAAATAACTCAGTGATGTATTACAATGCATCTCAGAGCAACCAGCCTTGTGCACCAAATGACCACTGATGGTTTTACCCAAGAAAATGGCGCGTAACTGTCATCGATGAGTAACAGCTTGTTTTGATCCATGACATCAACCCGCATGACTAGAATTCGTGGGAAAACTTTTTTTTCTTTTTTGTCACCGTTAATTGTAAACTCCGTTAAGCTGTAAAACTCGATCTTCCTGATCAGTTAGAGTTACAACAGTACACAGCTGATTCAAGGCTAACGGTAAAGTTGTTTTTATGCTCAAACGCTGGCATCCAGCCCAATCACACGCTCGCAACAAGGGCACAATCAACAGTTATTGTTAATACAAAGTCACTCATCTGAAAAAAAAAAACACTGTTAGGACACAATAATGTGGGTGGCACCCTTCTGTGAAAAGGCCATCAAAATTAACATGCATATAGCTGAATTTTTAATGTACTAATAAGTGGGGCGCTAAAGTTTCCCAGTCTGTGTATGAATTATCTGCGTGTAAATCAAACATCATAAAGATGAATTCTACCAAATCAGTGTGCGATCTCAAGCTTGTGTGCCATAATCAGAACACATCCACTGTTCACAGAGGTGATTACACTTCAACCCATTGTTTGACAGCACGCTCAGTTAACTCTTGGACTGCAGGAGGGTCTGTTTGTGTTCACGTTACAACAGCTCACCCACCTGAAACTATAGGTGATTATCTGATTTGCAAAGGAACATAAAAGAAGGTGTTTGGCACCTTCCCCCCCCCAACTCCTCACTTTGCTTTCCCTATTGCATAAACACTCCAACACCTGCGCGCTGCTCCTTCACACAGTGTGCCATTGTGGAGGGGGGGCAGGTTTAACCACACCTTTGCTGATTTTCTAATGCCTCAGGCATGGATATTTCTTCCTTATTAGCTTTGAGAACACGCTGCGTGACCTTCTGCTTTGCTGCATGTTAACATACCTCTATAAAATTAATATATATATATATATATATATATATATATAAGTGGCACAGGGTTATTAAAAATTCCATTGAAGTTTGAGAACAGTAATCAATCCAAAGTTATTATTTATTAGTTTTAAATCTTTACGTAGAAAGAGCGCTTACATTTCTCAAGCAGTTTCTGAAAGACTTATATTTTAACTCATATCTGCTGGTTGCATCTCTCCATTAATGCATTTACGTATAAATCATTGAGAGAACAAACATGAAAGTAACAAACACATATGTCAACTTGGATGCATTATTGAGTCAAACAATATAATGGTTATGTTAAAACTATATGTCCCAACATAACCATAACAGAGTTATTTCCATATATCAAGGTTTTTACAGATATTCGATCAGACAACACGGTGGGATCAAAGTAAGACACGAAATCAAGCTCACCTTCTAATATGTAGACCTTGAAGCCACTGTTTATCCGAGTAATGTACTGGAAGTTGGCTACAGCCATGGCTCCTCGATTCAGTTTGCGTGGAGGCAAATCCTCAGGAACACCGTCACTGCTGCTGATCACCACGAGCTTCAGCTCAGGTTGTATTGGAAAGGTAAATGAGATGCAGGGTCTGAGCTCAGGCAGGTAAAGTATATCCAGGTGAGCTTGGGTAGGCACAGTTGCTTTCTTGTGACTCATCCCCTGCAATTAGATTGGCTGCAGCCTGGGCCAATGGCAGAGCCCTCATCCATTCACTTGTGTTGTTATTGTGTTTGAGGCGGAATGTTCTCACAGGTAGACCTGTTCCAGAAGTGGAAAGTTGAGTTGTTAAATGTCACGGTGTGAAAGAGTTTGCGCCTCTTTTTTCTTTTTTTTTTTTCACCATGATTGAGGCCAGTGTTTAACAATTTTATTTTTTTAGCATCTATGAACGTCATAAATGAAACCTTTTCAATCCCACGTGTCTTTTTTCCTTAGCAACTTGTAGAATTTTGTTCAGAGTTTGTGTGTGGGCAAAGTGAACCATTTGTGTCTCTCTATGAAATCAGCACCTGTCCCCCCACTACCCCACCCCACCGCCCCACCTAACCACCACCCTCTCTCTCCACTCCTGATTTGCAATCTCACCAAACTGCATTTTTCTGAGTGCTTAGCCCACCGAGGGCTCCAGTCATTCCACTGACCTGCCCACACACGCTCTGCACTCTGAGCTCCCGCCTCGGCTCTGATCCAAAGGCCTTTGTTAAAGGCCGGACAAAGACACCTGAAGATTCTGCCGCCATGAGACGAGTTCAGCCATGTTTATGATGTTGGATGTACAGGACAGAACAATATTACGTTACAGAGTGTGAATGATGTGCTTTGAAGCTTGTTACCACTAAAACCATCCTATATTTATGTTGTTTTATTTCTCCATGTAGCCTGGACAGTGCCTTCTGATGTGAACACTTCAGTAACACTGAGGGTTTATTACAGCTCAACAGTGCCCCCTGGAGTCACAAACTACACAAATAAATCATTGACATTCACACAAAACCAATGTCTTTGAGCTTTTGTTAATATTTAGTGACTTAAAAGTAGTGTTTTGATATACGCACACGTGTTGAAACTCAACTTAGCTCAGTGACAAATTCCATGCAGTGTTAACATTTTGAAATGCGAAAAATTTAGCTTTAAAATGCAAAGAATCTAAGTGGTCCATCAAGTTCTATTTATGAAACGTTCGTCCTTTTGTCTGCAGCTCGGTCCATAAGGCATGACTTCACTGCTAGAAGGATGTCTGAGGAAACCGCATCACCTAGGAAACTAGTTTCAAACCATCTTTTTTTACTATTCTTAATTATCACAATCCACACATCAGTAATTGAAATTAAAATCATGTAAGTTGTGTCAGGTTTCATTTTCAAACAAACAAGAAAATGCTCAAAGTTTGACCAGATGCCTTTTTGAAGCACGCGTGGAATGCCAAGTACAGAGTATTTACATAGTGTTCTGATGACGCTGCTGCTCCACGTTAAAAGCTTTTCCAACACACTTTGAAATTTAAAGCACTATATACTCAGCTAAGTTGGATTATTGTCACAATCTCAAAGAAAATACACTGTTTTGAACAGAAGTGCTGTAATTCTTCAAAGATGATTATCATTACACAGCAGGAAAGCAAACCAGCAAAGTAGCTGCATACAGTATTTTGGCTGTTTAATAAAAAGAAACACTTTTAGTTATTATCAATATATTTTGCTTTAATGTACATAACGTCACTCTGCCTAAACAGCTAATGAGAAAACTAAAATAATGCAACTTTTCCACGAGTCTTTGTTTATAGGATAGCTTCTGAATATTCAACTAAATGAGTTTTTGAATGAGAATGGAATATTTGAAATCTTACAGTCTGGTTTTAAACAATTACACAGCACTGAAACAGCTTTAGTTAAGGTTTGTAATGACATTCTGTTAGCAAATGATTCTGATCAGTTTGCCATACTTGTACTCCTGGACCTTACTGCTGCTTTTGATACTGTTGACCACAGTATCCTTATATCAAGTTTAGAACACTGGATTGGGATTACAGGTGCAGCATTAGAATGCTCGTGTTAAGGTTGGAAATAGTGTATCTGCATCAGTGCCTCTTTCCTGTGGGATCCCGCAGGGCTCAATTCTTGGACTCCTTTTGTTTTCACTTTATCTGCTCCCTTTGGGGTGTATCCAGAGGAAACATTGTCTTTCATTTCATTGTTATGCTGATGATTATCAGATTTGTCTGCCCTCAAAACTTAACAGTTCTTTCACCATTTGCCCTCTGTTAAGTGTCTTGATGAGATCAAGGCATGGACAGCTTCAATTTTTTTTAAGTTTTCATGATCAGAAAACTGAAGTCATTGTGTTTAGCCCTAGCTCTACCGCTGTCTCTGATCTTGTAAATCTTGACTCTCTTCAGCCTTATCTTAAGCAGTCTGTTGCCAGTCTGGATGGTTTTAGACTCTGACGTTTAAAAAACAGATTAACTCTGTTCTACAAAAAAGCTTCCTCCAGCTAAGATAGATAAGCTTAAGTCCGTGTTGACCAGATTTGCCCTTGAAAAAATAGTTCATGTGTTCGTTACTACCCACCTAGACTACTGTAATGCGCTTTATCTTAGGGTCAGTCAGGTTTCCCTTTCACGTCTCCAGCTCGTCCAAAAATGCTTCAGCTCAGCTATTAACAGGAACTCGTAGGTTTGAACACATCTCACCAGTTTTGTCCTCCCTTCACTGGCTCCCTGTGCGTGTCAGAATTGATTTTACAATTCTCTTATTGACTTTTAAGTGCATTAATGGCCTTGCACCCTCATACCTCTCTGACTTCAACCTTGTGTTCCTTCTCAGGCTCGGAGATCATCTGATCTGATGCTTTTGGTTTTACCAAAAACCAGGTTGAAGCTCAGAGGAGATCGAGCCTTTTCAGTCATGGGCCCTAAACTTTGGAATAATCCGCCCCCCAATATTAGACAGGACACTTTACTTCCTGCTTTTAAGTATCTCCGAAAACCACACCTGCACTGACGTTTAACACAGTGTGATTTGATTTAGTATTTCATCGTTTCTCATTGTTTTTGTGTTTTTATGTTTTTAGTTTTGATGCTTTTAATTACTTCTTGTTATTTTTTCCCCTAATTACTGTCTTGATCTTATTGTGAAGCACATTGGTAACAACTGCTGTTTTAAATGTGCTTTATAAATACATTTGTCTTGACTATCTTTGAGTTGTCCTGCAAAGCTAAATCTTTTTAAAAACATGTAAACAAAGCTTTACCTGCTTCTTCCTTTCTGGGTCACAGGGGTCACTGGTGCCCATATCCAGCAGTCAATGTGTGAGAAGCGGGGGACACCCTGGACAGGTCCAAGTCCATCACAGAGACACATAGAGACAAAGGAGACAAACAACCATTCACTCTCTCACTCACACCAGAGTTACCAATCAGCCCAATATGCAATGTTTTTGGTCTGAGGTGGCAGCTCTACCAACTGAGCCACCATTCCACCCATAACTGACATTGTATTAATTTTCCTCCCTGGCTCTGATCGAGGTGGCTGCTTTTGTCTTTCCTCCCCCGTTCTTCCTTCCTCCTGCTCTGCTCTCTGTGTGTCTGAAGTGCCTGGTTCACATCTCTTGAACATAAATTAAGAAGATTATGGATCTGGTATCCTGGACGTTCAATTCTTTTGATAAGAAATTTTATCAAAGCGACAAGGTCCTGGAGAGCCTTCATGTCCAGCTGAGATTAAATCATTGCACATAAGCTTTTAACAATGTTAAGTCAGATCCTCTGGATGGATTCTTCTTTGTTGAAATGTTTCGTCTTTTATCCATAACACGTCTTTAGTCTGAGACCCTGCTGCAAACTTAGTTTTATAAATAGTGCCTTATCATAGTGGGTCAACCAGTTTGCCACTGACAGTCAGAACTAGCTACGCACATGTATAAGGAGGACCAGCTTAACAATGGATCAACCATCCCTGCTAGCTGCTTGCTACTCACAGAGGGCTGAGTGATACTAGCAATCACAGCATTGTAAGAGGGGGACAGTTGAACCCGGAGGCCTCCACCCCTGTTTAATGATGGACGATTTCTTTTCACAAAGATGGCCTCCTTTACTCCTCTCTCAAACCATCGTTCCTCTCTGTCCAGGATGTGAACATCTTCATCCCTGAAAGAGTGACCGCTGGCCTGGAGATGAGTGTAGACCGCAGAGTCCTGGCCTGATCTTGTTGATCTTCTGTGCTGGTCCATCCTTTTGGCCAGTGGCTGTTTAGTTTCCCCGATGTAAGACTGATCACAGCCCTCCTGACACTGAACAGCATACACAATATTACTCTGTTTGTGCCGGGGGACTGGATCTTTGGGATGAACCAGTCTTTAATGTATTTTGGGGTTTAAAAGTCACTGGGACGTTATGTTTAGAAAATAAACGTCTCAGTTTCTCTGATACTCCCTCAACATATGGAATGACCACTGGTCTGAGTCTGGGTTCCTCCTTTTCACCTATTGGCTGACTGGAGTCCTGTTTGGGTTTCTTCTCTGCTTTCAGGAAGGCCCAGTTAGAGCTTGTCTTGTGTGGGATTTCTCCTTCTGGCTGGCTCCTGAGTTACTCCTAATCCCTAACTGCTCCTCAGGCTCTTACATGCAGTTTCTGCCCGCTGCTCCAGCTACGTTACTTTTTCTTATTCTAAAGTGTCCTCTAGCAACCAACTTAAGAGTCTGGAAATAGTTGTGCAACTTGTTCAGAAACCTTTATTAAATGGATATAACAACCAACAAACACACTGATAAATAGAAATGTCCCTCTGATGTGAACAGCAGCGTATGCATTTTATTCTAATTAAGAACAGGCTTTACATTGTCTCTGCAGAGCACACGAGTCAGGAGGGACACGCCGGCAGTACCTGTTTCCATTGCAAACTCTGCCAGTAACCACCACAGAGCGGTTTCCATGGGAGAGCTGAAGGGGGTCCAGGGGGTCTCTGTGTTTATGGTTCTGAGTTTCACCAACAGATGGCGCGTGTTTCCAACTGTCTGTCATCCGGGCTGAAAACCAGAAGTCTCTGTTTGAGACAAGTGTAAGGACAAAGACTGTGCCCATGTTTTTCTGTTGAACCCCTCCCCCCAGCGGGGCCCCAGGTGTCCATCCTGCGGAGTCGACAGCAGGCTCTCTGTGAGAGAGCAACGCCCCTGTCGCTCTGCTCTCATCAGCCCCACCCTCATCTCCACCCTCACAAGTCAGACAAACTCACACACACAACACAGGAAGTCGTGTGAAATCCTTTCAAAGAAAAACAAATCAAACCAGGGCCAAAAATGGAGTTAATTGTCTTCTGTTTCAGAGACAGAGGGGACAAAACATTTAATAACTCCTAACAAACTTATAAACTAATTGGGCATTCAACGTGTATGTCAACAATATATGCAATTTATTTTTTAAACATTGTACTGAAATGTTCTTAGCCTCTTAATGCTGTGAGTCACATGTGAAATATCTGTAGATGGGATAACAAAGTCCATGCTCAATAATCCAGGTATACAATTCAACATTTTTCAGTCAGGTCATCTGGACTGTTTCTTTTTTTTTTTGGTGCTGAAACGTTTCGCCTTTGACCATCTTAGCACCAACATAACTGGTTTGTTGCCCTTTTGAGTAAGCTGTGGGAGGAAGAATCAGTATTGTGTTGTGTGTTTCCTTGACTGGTGAAGCCTTCTGGATTGAAGGTGAAACGTTTCAGCACCAAAAAAAAAAAACCTGACTGAAAAATGTTGGGGTGTAGATGGGATAGTTATTCTATTTTAAATTAGGTTTTCTGTGGAAATGCAATATATACAATTAATATATTCCCTTCTGTAGATACCTCTTCGAACAAATTGAAGGTCCGACTGCAAGGATGAGCTAAAATCTAAGATCAAAGAAGACCTTCTTGTCTTAAAGCAGCTATAATCTTCAACATTTCTTATCAGCTCATTAAACTTTACACCAATGTTGATTATATATTACATGGTTATTCCTGCCTAATATATTATTTGTTAGTTGGTCACGTCTTCTCAAACGTAAACTTTATTACTTCAAACAGGGCTCATTCCAAGAACTGTCTTCAGCAAATAAGATAATAATTGTTCAAATTGTTTCCACAGAATCCTGACTCGAAAAGAGCTCAACTCTTCCTTTAAAACAAAAACTACACATTTTTTTTGGTCTGTGCAGCAATGGTAAATAAAGAAGTGATGCACATGTCATGATGGTTTGTAGTCTTTCTTTGGTTCAGAGTTTAGATGTTAGATGTAAGCTAAGCGCAACTCTTTTTGTGTGTGACTAGAAATCTAGAAATTTATGATAACACACTCAGTAATGTATTTTGTATACATTTAAAAAAAATGTTGCTGAGAGGGCTCCAATGGGGCCCCCATCCTCTTATTACCAAGAGTTCTTCACTTTTATTATTGTTTTATTGAAGTGTATATGTTAGTGCTTACCACTTTAGCTTTTCAAATAGGCTTTTATTTTGTAAAAGTGCACCGGAAGTGAGATTTCCCCCCCACCGTCTAACTTGCCAGCCGAGCCCAGCAGCAGGCTGGCCTCCCCCCCGGATGACTGGGAGTGACGCAGGGCAGAAGCAAATAAATAAATAAATAAAACAGGGTGTTCAGCGGGGGAGTGGGACCACGGAGATGCTGTCAAAGACTTCAGTCTGATTTATTTCGCAGGTTCGAGTCCGACGCACGAGCTGTCTCTCCGCGCGCAGGGCAGGAGCCTCCGCTGCACGCGGGCTTTGTGACACCCCAGCTCATAATAAGGGAGCATCGCCTCATCCTTGGGGCGGATCAGTTTGGACACATTCCCAGGTAGGCTTCGTCCTCCCTGGATGCGGATGCTGCGTGTCCAGGCTGCACGGATGAACTAAATGCACCTGAGATCATCATCAGAACAAATAAACAAACTCATTTTGTCTTCATGGTACAAAGACTGATCTCTGCTTCAGCAGTCACGATTTCTTCCTGCCGTGTTCAGCCATTCCTAGCAGCTGTCTAATTAATAAGCCTCGGACTTTGTCCTCTTTAGGGTGGTCTCTGTTGCTACATGGAGAAGTAGCCTCGTTTTCTCTGAGCATCAGTTTGAGAGGACGTTTGGACCTCCTCCCCACCTCCTCTCCGCCACTTCAATCAAACCTCCACGATGAATTACCTGCGTCGACGACTGTCGGACAGTAATTTCATGTCCAACCTGCCCAATGGCTACATGACGGAGCTGCAGCGCGCCGAGCCGCCGCAGCAGAGCCCTGCGGTGTCTCCCGGGCCGGCGGAGCGGCGCCAGCCCCCGGGCCAGCATCAGCAGCAGCATCAGCAGCAGCAGCAGCAGCAGCAGCAGCAGCAGTCTGCAGGTGGGGGCTCCAGTTTCTTCTCCTCCCTGTCCAACGCTGTGAAGCAGACCACAGCTGCCGCGGCTGCAACCCTATCCGAGGCAGCGGACCGGGCAGGTGTGTCCAGCCACGCCAAGATCCTCCTGGTCATCGACGACCAGCAGACCGACTGGTAAGAGCCGCGCGCATGCATGTGCCTGGCTGCGTCTAGACAGCAAAGCATTGAGAGAGCTGCAGTGAAGTTCCATCCAGAAGGTCATATGATTCAGGTGATGCCCTCAAGGTGCAGCACGAGACACAGTGCCTGCATGGAGCTGATGGTGCCGAGGCAACGGCGCAACATGTAAACATGCAGGACATTTTCCTTTATATGTCATCTGCATGTAGAGATGAAATCAGAAAAGGCTGATGACGCCATGTAATGTCTGTGAAGGACTAATGTGTAGATTTTTTTTTTTTTTGTCAAGCATCTGGGTAAGAGCTTTGCTTTAAAGCTGCATTTTTTTTAAACCTCCATAGGCGTCAGTACAAAAATAACTCAGTTATTATCACATCTGAACTCCTGACACTTCATCAATATGCACGTGTTCAAAGCATTAGAGTCCAACAGGAGAAACACAGCAGGCTGTAGAAGTCCTCAATGGATGGGGGATGAAACGTTTCTCACTTAAAGAAACTGGTCCAGATGACACAGTTTAACCTTTTTGTTGTGATCTACCTGATGATTGAGTTTACAACTTTTATATTCATCAATATATTTCAGGCAACTATCAGAATCAACTGCTCAGAGCCCCCAGGCCAGCTGGGCCCTCAAGAATACTATACCGGTAGTACAAACTTGTATTTTTATGTTAACAAATAAATTATTTAAAACTACTAATGTATAGATCTTTGCTTGTCTAAAAGTAATTGATCTTTTCTGTAGATAACTAAATACAGAACATAACATTTAGCCCCGCCCCCTGATTCCTGCAAGCCTTTCCTCAGGAACTGCATTCAGTGTGTTTCAGGAATTAAAGGCAGTCGTTGCAAAGTCACGAAGACCAGTAAAAAAAATATATCAGGAAGTAATAAAAAATAAATCTGCACTATGTTTTTCTCATATTGATGCTTAATATGTTCTTAAATTAAACTGTTGTATGCAAAATTTGTGAACGACTGCCAACTAGCATGAAGCAGCCAAAGTGACATCCATGGAAGAGCTGTTAAGAATTGAAATGTTAGACTGGTTTGAAATTGGTACATATCTAAATTCAATTTTTTTTCTCTAAAGTGTGCAGATTAAAGCACGTTGTTTACACTGAACGCAGACCTGCATTTCAGACTTACACATCAGTAAATCTGTAAAACTAGGGGAGTAAACTCTTTCAGTCTGCACCATTTCTTTCAGCTATTGTCTCACTGCATTAAACTTGTTAAAAGCACTATTCATAAATGATGAAGCATGGACATTATAAAGTGATGTTAGTAGTGATATAGTGGTGAGAGGATGAACTAAAATGGACTCCAACAAACAAAATTCTGTTTAGGGTTCGTCACAACGTCGTCAGTACCCTGCAGGTTTTTTAAATGTATCTTTTTAATCAAAGGTTCTTGCAGCTTCCAGTGCTGGAGGATGTGAGCACCAAGATAGTTCTCAGTTTGATTTCAAAATGTTCTGCTGCTGGAACCAAAAATATTTGGGCCAGTTTTAGTGGATAAATGGTCTCGATTTGACAGCTGGACTCACCTTCTTGTTCCATATTCAGGGTGAAGGTCTTTCGAGGGAAGAAGGTTCACGGTGACTTTGACATCAAGGTAGAACAGGTAGGTTTTAAACACTTCACTGTGCTTTGTAACGAGATATTGCTCGCCTTTATTTCTAAAAGGTTGTAGAAATTATTAATAACCATACAGCCTGAGCCACTTTAAAGAAATCAGCCAGTCGTCTCTGAGACTTTGATGCTCTAGTTGGAGCAAAGTTAGATTTTATTTCATAAGACGTCAGTATTGAATAAGACTATGCTAGATTTATTTATGCTAAAACAGAAATAGACCTTAAGTATGGTTTATTTTCCTTTCGTCAGATGAATGCATGAACGTCATTAATGAGCTGGTCATTATTTACAGTAACAGAAGAGGCTTTCTTCTCAGAGCATTCAGAATAATAAATGTCATTAAATTGCTCTCCCATGAAACATTATTAACAGAATTTATCTTTTTTTTTTTAATGATTGATGCAAACTTTTTGCAACCCTATACCTAGATAAATCATGTGTTTATGCCGCCTGGTAACTGACCCAAAGTCATTTATCTGACATGAATTATTCATTATTTGGACTACTTATTGGTCCAGTTTTAGACAGTAACTATTCATAGCATATTGGGAGCAGAGGGAGCACCGAAAAGTACATAATCTATTTTTTATTTTTAAATCCTTTTCATTTCTGTCTCGTCTTCATGTGGCTTTAACTCATTATTATTGGCCAACAATGTGTTTGCCTGTTTCTTTGTCTGTGTTTGTGTCTGTCTTTTACTGAACTCTCTCATGAACAAACTTTAACGAAACTTGCAGAAAGTAATCAATTGATCTACATATAATCAATAAACTTTTAGAGTCAATCTGATTCAAGATGGTCGCCACAGCCAGCTGGCCCTAAAAAACTCATGACTGAGCATAGTTGAGTCAGATTTACAGATTTTGACCTTATTGACATGGTAGTAGCTGAGACTGATCTTCAACAGATTGCACAAGACTTTAATTAAAATCTCTGCCATTAACACTTGCAGTAAAGTTTTCCTATTAAAAAACTTTTATTAACCAATGGATGGATTTTACTTTTAATGACACATTCAGGAAATTATTATTGTACAACCGATGAACATTTAAAGTCAACTCATTTCAAGATGGCTGCCACAGCAAACTGACCTGAGAAAAGGCATGAATGGTTTTAATATAATAATTCTATTAATAATTATTTTGAGCTGAGCCTTATTCACAACACTGAGTGCTCAAGATCATTGTGTAAAATTTAGCATTAATTATATTAGCATTAACCTTGTTTGGTAATAAATGACTTGAACAACTGGATCGTTTTTCAGGAAGTAACCACTGGATGCATGTTTACAACTGATTAACTTTTGGCCTCAACCCAATTCAAGATGGCCTCCACAGCTTGTCAGCCTTAGTCAACACTAAAATAGCTATAACTTTGCCAATTATAAAAAAAATATTGAGCTATAATTTGATATGGTGTTAATGGAAACTCCTTCACTCTGAGTGTGACTTCTCACATTAATGCATTTTGTTCATACATTTTTAAGCTATGACCTAAACAGTTACAACTTTTTCATTTTTTTTTTTTTTTTTACTTTAAAATGATCTGAGACCTTGACATGAAAAGGCGATGGACAATATTCATTCCTTCAAGGAGCTCAAGGCGTTTTTATGTTCTTTTACAGATTTCAACAAGGAAACACGCTTCAGACACTGACAGATTCAGGATCTTATAATTATCTACATGCTGACAGATGTAGAAATAGTTATTCATACCAGAGCAGTTTTAGTGTGTATGTACGACAGAGCTTTAGGGCCACGCAAATTAAAAAAAAAAAAAAAATTACATTGCCACACTAAAAAAAAAAAATTAAAAGCCATAAAATTATGAGAGTAAAGTCGTACGAGACTTTTTTATTTTGCAGCTCTCGTTTATTACTGTATATATATATTTTTTTTCACAAGTCAGATCCACGATGCGACCTGTCAATCAATCCAGTAGGCGTGTCAGCAAATGACCCATCCGAAACTGAATACTCCTTACCTGCAGAGCTGCGCTGCAGCCCATCAGAGCGTACCACCTTACTGTAAGCAGCTTCAAAGTCCTGAAGCTGATAATAATCTGATGCTGCTGTGCTAACAGATTAACTATCTCCTTATTTGTAAAACCAATACCAAAGTATAACTTAACAAGATGCTCAACATTCTTCATTTTACCACAGTTAAAATACAACAAACTCTGCTTTATGTGTCGGAGTTCGGATAATATTACGACTCATTTAGCTTCAGATTGGTCATTTGCTGACACGCCTACTGGATTAATTGGCAGGTCTTAGAAAAATAGATAAATAAATAAACGAGAGCTGTAAAACAAAAGTCTCGTATGACTTTATTCAAGTAATTCTATGGCTTTTAATTTTTTTTTCTTAGCGTGGCCCTAAAGCTCCGTCGTTTGTACGAGAGCTTGACCATGATGTCATCCTTTTCAGGCAGAATTCTCTGAAATCAACCTGGTGGCCAACTCCTTGGGCACCTACAACGTGAACATTGATGCCATCAGGAATGGACATAAGGTTACTAAGTAAGTTGCTTTCTGTTAAGAATCATTGCACTGCTGCATATCTGAGGTCCTAAAATTCATCTGTGTTTTTAAAGTCACTAAACGGTAACCAAAGAGTCTTCCTAACCATGCAGTGTAACATTTTGCTTGTGTCTGCACCAGATCCTTCAGGCCAGACTTTGTGCTGATCAGACAGCATGCGTTCAGCATGGACAAGAACGGAGACCATCGGAACATGGTGATTGGTCTGCAGTACGCTGGAGTGCCAAGTGTCAACTCTCTGCACTCTGTCTATAATTTCTGTGACAAACCATGGGTCGTAAGTAGTATTTAATGACTTTAAACACCGCCAGGCTGATTACAGAAGGGGATCGGATCTATACAGAGTATATGGTAGCATCTTATGGACGATGTTTGCTTCAGTTTGCTCAGATGTCAAGACTCAACAAGCAGCTGGGCCCAGAGGAGTTCCCTCTGATTGAGCAGGTGTACTATCCAAATCACAAAGAAATGGTGAGTTCTTTGCGATCTGATTGTTGGACTGCAGTGTCCGTACAGTTAGTGTTGCAGTAGAGCATTTATCGCAACCCTGCAGCCTCAGCCCATCAACAACAGGTCTTCAGCGAACTGTGCTCTCTGTGCTTGCCCGAAACTCATTAAATATTTAGCGTTTCAATCTTTAGAGAGCTGAGATGTTTTTCACCTACAATGAAATCAGTGCATGTTTTAACGTTTATTTTTTTGCAGATCACTTCCCCTCATTTCCCTGTTGTCGTAAAAATGGGCCATGCTCACTCAGGAATGGGAAAGGTAGACTGTTTACGCAACTAATAAATCCTTTACGTGCACAGTATGTGTGTGGGACAAATACAATGGAATCTATTTATCTTCTGACATTTTTTTTTTTTTTGCAATAGGTGAAAGTGGACAATCAATATGACTTTCAAGATATCGCTAGTGTTGTGGCACTGACTAAGACCTATGCTACATCTGAGCCATTTATTGATGCAAAGTACGACGTCCGCATCCAGAAGATTGGTAACAATTACAAGGCTTACATGTGAGGGTTTTAGTTCTCTTCAGTTCTTAATATTTTATTCTACTAAATCCTGAACAACTTACTGGCAGCTTGTGGCAGATCAAACAACATAAAATCTTGTTACGTTTAACAGGAGGACTTCCATTTCTGGCAACTGGAAGACTAACACCGGCTCATCTATGCTTGAACAGGTGGCCATGTCAGACAAGTAAGAGCATATGGCTGTATTCCATACACATTTGTATTATTAGATGTCTCACTGTGGTATGATATGTGCATTTAACATTTTGTTGCAGGTACAAAATGTGGGTGGATTCATGTGCAGAAATCTTTGGAGGATTAGACATCTGTGCTGTGGAAGCACTGCACGGTAAAGACGGCAAGGACTACATTATAGAGGTAAAACAGGATTATCAGATATTGATGAATATGTGATCATGAGGGAAATCCATAAACTTGATCAAGTTATTGTGTTTCAGGTTGACGACTGCTCAATGCCATTTATTGGGGATCAGCAGGATGAGGATCGCGTTCAGATAGCAGAACTAGTTGTTTCTCAGATGAACCAGACTGTTCCACGCACTCCAAGTTCTTCCGCAGTCCGTGCCTCTGCAGGACAGCCAGCACAGGTGCTCAAACTGCAAAAAGTTCTTTAGCAAACCCTGTCCTTTTGGTTTTTACTTGTTGTCATTGTAGGCAATCTGCAACTAAAGTACTCATTCTCTAAGGTTTACAATTTTTTACATTTTTGACTAGGTTTCAAATAGTACCTTTCACAAAAAGTTATTGAAACAGAGTCACCACTCTGAAAGGTCTGCAAAATTAAGGCAGTAAAAAAAGTAATCCAACCATGCAATGCTTATTATGGCCAGCAGGGAGAGACTCTTAATTTTGGTAAAACAGGAAGTCTGGTTGTAAAGGAATATGTGGGATCTTTCATAAAACAGTTCCATGAAATGGTCACACAGACAGTCCATCTTTGCTGCCTCCAGTTGTTCATAAATCCCTTATGGAGCCGGCCATGTTCTGCACAGGTGGAAGCTTTCAGGAATGAAGCGAGCTGTGTGGAACCAAAAGAGGCGTGGAGCAGAACTCAGCTGCATTGGCTCGGAGCACAGCACATTAAATGTGTGATGGATGTCACCCATGTATCATTTTCAAAACTTGACAAATAACTCAGTTTAACAATTCTCCTTGTGGTTAACAATTTTTTATTTTTTTACTAAATGCCAAGTTCCTGTGCGTCATCATTCATCTTCCCTCAGTAACAAATCTGTTTGTTGTTGTTCAATCCTTCAACTGGGTAGAGCTGTCATTTCTAACCCGAATCCGAAACACACGTGGGCTCAGGCTTCTGCGGTTTTATGAATCATACAGCACAAAGAAAACAAAATAAGAATGCACAGTATAAAATTGTGTTAATCTACTTGTTGAGGCAGATCCAACCAGCCGGTTTAAAGAGGTTTAAAAAGTTGCGTTAAGCTCCGATGAACAACCTGTCACCGGCCGCATGCGTCTGCTAACCCGCCAGTTGAAATGGACTTACGATCTGTCCAGGCTGTGCCCTAGCTTTTGCACAGTGATGGCTGGACATGGGCACCAGTGACCCCCGCTACCTGAAAAGGAAGAAGCGGGTAAAGATAATGGATGGATGAATCAGCTGATCACCGGCTGCGCGCGTCTCCACACCTGCTGTCATTTGCGGTGAAGGAAGTAGCAGCATCTACAAAAGATGAAGCGAGCAGCGCGTTCAATGAAATTACCCTTGTTCTAATAATTTTCCAAATAATTTTGCTCTAAAAATATTTTTATTTATCTGTACAATAACCTATCTTTATTGATTTTTTTTAGGCTATTCGTTTTGTATGTTCACATCCATTTGGTGAAACAAGAAATCTTATATCTTCCTTTCCTTGAAATACATTTTTAAAATATCATGTCAAACTGATTTGCTTACAAAAGCAGTAAAAGCTTAATAAAACATTGTTTTTTGTTTTTTTTTCCAGTTCTGGCCTGTAATTACAGTTAATTTGATCGGATCAGGTTGGGTTCAGACAGGATGGCTATGGGCTGGGACTGGGTCGGATTTATTAGGTCCAAATGCAACTTTACAACTGGGTGGGCTCACAGACCATATGTTATCACTTCATTACATTATTTAACCACAAAACTAGCTTATCTTATTACATGTTGACCATTTTGGATCCATTACTATCATGCTTTATGGCACAAAGGTTCACCAGGGGTGGGTTGGCTACAACCCGACTGCTTCAGTCCATTTAGAAATCATACAGAGTCGGACAGAAGGCATCTAGGTCTCAGCTTGAGGTGTCTTGTGAAAGAGCCTCATGAGAATCCTCTTTTCCACTTGAGCAATGATCATTATATTTTCCTTTCGGGTTTACAGTAATTGGTTAATTTTACTCTTTGACTTCCAAATTATTGTCTACAATCTAACAAGTGACCTGATACTGGTATGTAACTGTAGTACTGTTGCTTTACCACTTGTACATTTTGCACCAAATATAATTTTTTTCCAAATATGATCGGGCAGGTTTTCTGCAATATGACAGAACTTTTTTGTGAACGACGTGTATGTTTTGTAGAGAGCGGTTTCTCCTCAGCCGGTCTCACAGCCCAAAGTCCCACAGGCTCAACAGCGTCCCTCTCCTCAGGGTAAGAACTGAACAGTCTGTGAAGATATTAAGAAAAAAATTGTATATATATATACGG
>NC_056505.1:29109136-29136851 GCF_014905685.2 Nematolebias whitei
TAACAGACATAGAAAAAAATATATATATAAATATATGTATGTATGTATGTCTGATATTTAACTTTATTGCTAATATCGGCCAATACCGATACTATGCTTCTAATATCGTGCATCCCTAGTTTGTACTTGTGTAATCATTAATTTATCAACTGCCCGATAGTTCAAAGTGATTGTTTTAGCCACATTGTTCAAGTTACATTATGCTAAATTGCGTTGTCATCAAAAACATGCAGAACATGCATCACGTCACACTTGGAAAAGTCATTCATTATTCATATCATGTCAACGTTGAAAGAAAAGGTCATTCTGAATGACCCCAGAGAAGGAACGGCCCTTTATCATCTTTTACCGAGACTTTCCTCTACCTTATAGCTCTCCCTGTCCTGCTTGTGCCCCACTCTTTTCATTCCATTGGTTTGCTGCATGACTTTAATAGCCTCTCCTTCTCCTCTATTGCCATTTCCTTCTCCTTATAGCAAATCCCAGTCTCTTACCAATACCTTCAACATTCCAGAAACCCCAGCGCCACGAGCCAGCCTTAGCCAGGACGAGGTCAAGGCTGAAACCATACGCAATCTACGCAAATCTTTTGCCAGTCTCTTCTCAGAGTGAGATGGCAGAAGATCCTCCCATCACCCCTTATCCTCCTCCTCCTACAGAGAGAAAAATGGAGAAGCAAACTGAAGGGCAGATCCCTTCTCCCCACCAAGCAAGGACCAACAGGAGCTCCAAATTATGAGACTGATAAGAAAGTGTACACACTTGACTCCCACTGCCCAAACAGCTTAAATCTATTGGTTGTAACTAAATGTAGATGACAGCCAGGTACAGATGTTTGAAATATTTCTTGCTTCAAGCTTAAGGGAATCATTTCCTCAAACTGCTCAAAAACCTTAATGTGCATGCAACACCCTTACACTCAAATAACAAAATAATACTTAAAAAAACCCTGCTCCCTCTTGTTTGTTAGTGCTGTAAATGTATTGTGGTATTTATGGTTAAAAATTTAAGGACTGTACAAAAGTTAATTGGATGTGGCGGATTACCTGTTTCGTTCTAATGGACACAGAATCAAACCAACATCTCATGCGAACCTTGAATCATAAAGTAGCAACATGTTTTTCTATTAAATTTGAATCTTGTTTCCTCAAATTAAAATGTGAAGCAGAAGTGCAGACGTTTTGAACAGAGTTTCCAAGAAAACGTATGAACGTTTATTCTCTGAGCTGTCGTAGATCGCTGTTTGAACGACCTCAGCTTGGAGAAATAGTTTCATTTGTGACCAGGTGGACAGTTTAATTGTCGTTCTGAGCAAGTCAAAGTGGATCGCTTTAAATGACTCCAATCTCAAACATGCAAACAACATTTTTACAAGCCTTTATATAGTTATCAATGTCACATTGCACAGTTATTTACATAAAAATGTGTGGTTATTTGTAAATGGAAATAGCATTAGCACTTTCTTTACAGCCGGAGACAACTCCAGTAAGAATTTTAGAAATCGGACTTGTTTTGAGATGGCTGTCCTCTTGGCTCTATCCAAGCTAGATTTGAGCTTGTTAATCTGGTCAGAGCTAATCTCTATTTCTCCAGACTGATCTATCTACGACAGGTAAGATATTAAGTGTTCATAATCGTTCTGCACATGTAGAATTAGACCAAGCAAAAATCCAATAAAACAAAAACAAGGAATTGCTCTATGAACGAAGACGTTTTGGAGAAGTGAAATTACCAACACCTTCATCTCACCCAGTGGTTTTTGTACAGTTCACTTAGCCTCCCACAGTGTTAGCAAACGCTAGTCACAGTGATGTCTCCTGCATGTCAAAAGGAGGGAGCAATTGTTGTTTGCAACATTTCACTTTGGCGCTGGGATCTGTGTCGTACGCGTCGCTGAATTAGTTCGTAAAGTAGCTTCGTAGCTGTGAGTAAGTTGTCGCGTTCACTTCGCTTCTCTTTCTTTTGCCACACAACAAAAAACAGCACGCCTTGGACAGACAAGGTCAAATCAAATGGAGCCGTCTCGGGGATGTCCACTTGACTGTGACACTTGTGTGGCTCAAGGTCTTCCATTTTAGTCGTGCTGTAAATTGTTCACAAATGAAGATGGACAAGCATGCGTCTTTGTGCGGTCAAATCTTGCTATTATTTCAGATACTTTTGCACACATAAGCAACAAAATCCTAATTGAATGCAACGTCATGAGCTGACGTATGAAACGCACATTTTTAGGTTTCTGTTTTTTTTTCAGCTGACAAAGCTGCTTCTCAGTGTTCCAGTTCTGAGCTATGTTGGTGACAGTTGTGCGTGCGTACACATGAAAACAGGATTGGCAACTCTTCAGGTAAAGTTAGTTAAAAATAGCAGTCTTTAAAGCAACATGAGGTAAAGTTCTGACTGGAGGTCAGCTATTGAATTAAATGGATGTACAATAAATTATTAAAAGATGTCAGACTGATTGTATTCAGCGGTAGTCCCCGGACTTCTGCGTTCCACTTCCAGTTTTAAGTCTGTTTCATTTGGTTTGCTGCTTCCAGAAACTTTACGGTTCTTGCTTTTTAACGATGGCCATGATTTAAAGCACACTCAGCCAAGGAATGTGGCATTTATAAGACTTATCTGTTCAACAAGAGAAGAAGCAATGAGTTGCATAAACATGAGCAGCAACTCAGTAGTGACTTATAACAACCCATTTTGTGCACATATGAAGTTTTCTTTGATCAATATTGAAATTCAAGTCCATTTACAGACTCTGAACATGTCTTCCAGACGGAGCTAATTGCGTTAAAATACTGAACTAGTGCGGCAATATTCTGCTTTTTAGAGAAAATCTGAGTAGTTGAAAATCTATGGAAGTCCTGGTTCCCCTGCAGATTCTCCACGCTGCCTGCTTCTCAGTCTGTGTAGCTTCAGTGACCCCTCGTGATCAATGGTGCTTAAACGTGTGGATGTTCTGTGACTGTTCAAGTAGATATGTTGTACAGAGCTCTGAGTGATGCAGACTGTCACCTCTCCCCCTGCTGCTATTTGTGGTTGTTAATATTAGGTGTGTGTGTGTTGCTCTTTTTTGCATCAAAAATGTTTGGATTGTGTGTTTTAATTAGTTTTGCACCATTATTCTACAAGCTGCGCTGTCTGGAGCTTGCAAGTTTATGCATTAGTGATTCAGGGTTTCATTTTTAAAACTTTACACCAACTCAGAGTACTGCAGTACAGTTTTACTGTTGAAATAAGTAGTCAAAGCAATGTTTCTTCCACTGTGCGCTGCAGGAAAAAGAACCATTACGTTTAGCGTTGATGGTATGACGGAAAAAAGTCAATGGAATCAATGAAGTGGGACAGCAATGCAAAGAAGCAGATTTACATTTACAGTTTATTTTACTTTTTAAAGGTTTCAATCATTTATGGTGCATACTTTTGACTGTGAATGTACATTTGTTCTTCTCTTCTTTTTATTGTTTTTCAATTGCACAGTATAATCATTGTAAAAAAAAAATATATATATATATGGAATCATAAAAAATTTGTGAATGAGTGAAAACTGTCAGTCAATGCCTGCCATATTTAAATATGCACACCATAAATGTAAGTGCAAAAATCAGAGGGTTTTGTTGATCAAAAATAAGGTGATGCATAATCAAATTCATGGTGGATTATTGAAATAAATGTAAAAAGAAAATAGATGTTATATGCAATGTAGCTCTATCATGTGGAAATGAGTGTTATTGAACATGAACATGTCTAATAAAGTCTATGCCCAACAAAAAAAGGTTACGTGTGCACTGTTAACTGCATTTCTCCTCCTGATGTGTCTCTCTTTTCTGTTTGCAGAGTCCTTAGGTTGTGGCTCAAATATACAGAATCAGTTCAACTTTATTCATAACACGGATGTAAAGCAACAGGAGTTAACCAAAATGTGTTCAAAGTCGAGCCAAAGACAACAACAACACGAAAATCTAGTAAAAATAGAAAAAGTATCAGCCATAACTTATAAAACATCCTGAGATGAAAATAATTGGAAACAAGTAAAACTGCACTTTCTTCAAAAAGTTGTTCATGCTGAGGGAGCTGAAAGACTTTGAATAAATGTGCTGAAGAAATTAAAACTGAGCAGAATACTAGCTAAAATTCTTGCTAAAAGTCAGAAGTAACAAAACACTTGTCTAAAACTAAATGCAGTATAACTTAAAGCTTAAAATATTAAAAGTCTAGGTGTTAAAACTAGCAAAAGTTTTCTAAAATCTAAAATAGCTAAATGCATGCAAATAGCTGAAAGCAGATAGCTAAAACACTAGCTAAAATGTAAAATGAGTAAAATTCCATCTACAAGCTAAAAGTAGCAAAATGCAATTTAAAATATAAAATAAACTGTTATTTTAAAGTTAATTTGAGCAAAACTCTGGATAAAAATAGGAATTTGCCAGACTAAAGATATAAGTAACAAAAAGCTAGCTTAAAGTAGTAAAACAGTAGCTAAAAGTTGCAAAAGGCTAGCAAAAGTAGCTAAATGTTAGCTAAAATTCAAAAGTAGCACAATAAGACAGAACAGAAAGTACTCTGAAGGAAAATAACTTAAAAAATATATCAATAAATATTTTGAAAAGTGTAAAAGTTACAGATACATCTTTATAGTATGTGCAAAGTACAAGTTATGGTAAAGAATAAAGAGAAACAGGACCACTATAGTGTGTAGGCTGAATCAGCATTAAAATCTATTAAAGATAGATTTAAGCATAATTTTGAGACATTGGAGTGTTTTGGCATTGGAAAAATATACTCTAATGTGTTTTTTTTACGAATATTATGTGCAGATCTTTGAGTTTTCAAATTTCTGTTGCAGCCGTGCTGCTTGTTCTGAGCAGAACAGATTTTCTTTCGTCAGCGGTCCCTCTCTGACCACAAGGTGGTGCAGACCAACAGCCTCTCAGCATCCAACCTCCTATATTTTGTTTACATCATTTTACATGGCTGGAAGTTGATTTTCCTAATTTGTGAAATCTTATTAAAACAATAAGGGTTGTTTTTTTTAAATTAGAAAAAGCTGTATTTACAGTGCTGCATAGTTTTAGTAAAAATGTATGTTGTGAAAAGTTCATTTTAATGAAACTGACTCTTTTCAAACTAAAATTACACAAATGTGTTGAAAATCACACAAAACAATACATGTCTGCACATCAGGTAAGTATAACTAAAAATCCACAAATTTACACTCAACAGTTCCATTTTTGGTGAAAGAGATTCAGTTTTAGCTTCTCATATATTGCCGGTTTCCACTGACTGAAGCCACTACGCTCTGAGGTGTCTTCTCTTCTTTAACACCGTGCATACAAATTACACAATCAGTGGAAACCTACATTTAGTCATACAACTGTGTGGCTCCACTCTGCACCACCTGACTGCTGACAGCCTGACTAATTGTCTGACAATAAACCACACCCACCCCATACAGGTGATCATCAAAACACCTCATTTTACACTGCTACTGTCAAAATTAATAAATCTGATATTTTAATCATTTTATCATTACAAAAATAAACTGAAGATCACACATATCTTGATCATTTTAAATGAATCTCAGTGTATCACCTATGAACTCAAAACTATTTGTTAACCATTATAAACTGCATTTAGTTCTCCAACATATATTTAAACTCTTTTATTGGAGTTTTAAAACTTGAAAATCAACAGCTCCCGCTGTGAGAGGTTAACACCCCCACCCACACCCCCAACTCCAGAACGATGTATTTTATTGCCCTGTTTTGTATGAATCATAGAGCTGAAACAAATGCATTAAAATGGATTATTTCACTTTGGCTCATCAGTCATTAAACACCCAGACTAAATATTTTCGCTCGTAGATTTTATGTGTTGTGCAGAAGGTTCAATTTTAATTACAGAACAGATTTGTTATTTATTGCAGAAAATAGTGTCTAATACACAAAATGTTGGTTTTTATTCCAGACACAATGAAAAGGCCAGTGTGTTTTTTTAACTCTTTCTGCTTGCCTGCATCTTTTTTATTGTTCTCACAAATTGCAGGTTTGGTCAGAGGAGGAAAGATGCTCATCTGATCGCGAAAACATGTAGTCATTTTTATATTGGATGCAGCTTTCCCTCTGTCCAATAACACCACCAAAGGAAAGACTTTAATATCTTGCTGGAAGGCCGCAGGCTGTGTGTGGACTGTTTGTCACCACCTGGAAACACCCATTCACAATAAAAGCAAAACAACTTGAGTAATGATTTTCTTCCGCACGGTTATATAACTGACTTTTTGTGTTCTCCTACTGATACAACTTTCATGACTTTGATGCTTGCAAATAAAAGATTCACAGATATTGCCAGTAATGGTTTTGACAAATGAGATGGGAAAAAGAGGGGGGGAGTGGTGTGGCATCACGACTTTTTCCTCTGAGCCGGGATATTTCTAGAGCTGACCCATTTACAGAGAAGCTGCAAGCACAGGTACATCAGCTGCAACCAGAATGTGTAGCTGCACGTTTTAAGATCCCATTAATGCCTAAACGGAAGCTGGTGTCAAAACTGATTTGCACATGTAATTTGATGGGTGGCCACTCCAATGGGGGAGGCGGGTGGGGTGGGGTGGGGGTGGAGTGGTTCATAGCAGTGCTTTTAAATCATCGTCATGGGTTTTATTCGAATTCTGAAGACGAATAACGAGCTGTGCCAGCCACTCTTTCTGAGAGGTTAAAGAATAGCTGATAATCCCAGCTCTCAAATGGTTGAGGAACAGAGGTTGTTCCAACTATTATACACGACACACAGCCCTGCACAATTAGTGCAACCCAGTACTGCTTTGCATTGTGCTGCCATGAGCTGCAGAGAGAATGATATCCATATTTAGAAGGAGCTCATTGATTCTTCCTAACTGAGGCACAAAGGATTTGTTGTCTGTCTTGAACAGTGGGACCTCAAAGACAACCCCTGTATTACAAAACCTCCTGCTGACCCTGAGCAGTGCTTGAAAAATCCCCCCATAAGAGCTGGAGCTGTTCGCTCCAAATGGAACGTCGCTGCCCATTTCTGTGTTGTTACATAACAATATCTTAGTGACAGTGCAACCACCAGAAATAATTCCCATCACCACGAGCTCTCCGAGAGAACTGAGCCCCTGCTGAGAAGCTCAGTCCCTCGTTCCATGTGTGTTCCCCTTCATGAACTTGCACACATGACTGGGTGGACGCTTCAGCCAAAATGGCAGGTGATGGAGGATGTAATAAAGATTTAATTAAGTTTCACCATGGGATGCCTCACTGTGATTCCAGAGACCAGGACAGAGGAGTTTGTGTTTGCTCGGACCAGATATGAATCTTCTTACCTTGACCTGAATGTGCTGAGAGGAAGATCTGAGAATACACCCGCATAAGTTGCAGCTCTTCGTATCTTATTTTTACCACGAGGCTCCCAGAGGGGTTTCCTCATGTTAACTTTAAACTGTCAATACCTAATCTGTTCAGACACACAAGCGCAGCATGGCTTCACTAAACGTGCATCCCATAAGAGGCTGGACGGTCTCTGCACACCAGATTGTTGGAGATTTACGAGTCATTTTCACCTCGCTGCGCCTTATCTTTGTGACGTAGGTTTTTATGGTCTCCATGGACGACTCTCATCTCTTTCCCCTCATTCCCTTTGAAATCCATTCTGCCTCTTTTGCTCCTACTCGGTGTGGGTTACCATGGCTACCGCTCCCAACTGCTTCGACTTGCACATGATTTTGTTTATAAGTGTTTCTTGGAGCCGATCAGAATGTTCTTTTTTAGTGCAGCCAAGGTGAACACAAATTGCTAATCAAGCGCAGGGAAATTATGTAACGCATGCAATGCTTTACTGATGTTTGTAGCTCATTCTAAAGCAGCGGCACCTACAGAAAGTTTTTAAAGGGGTAACCGGATGGGGGCCATTATCAATCTTGGGGGTGCATATTAAAACCAAATACCATACCAGAATATCATGAGTTTTATTATGCTGCTAGCACAGATAGACTATTGGAAAAACACTGATGCATTAGGGAACTGCCTTCTGATATACAGCTTTTATTATATATTTTTTTTTACTTTAGAGCTAATATTACGAGCTGAGATGAGCAAATTTATGACTCAACTCATCAAAGCTTGTTTTATCCTCTGCTTAATTCATATTCATAATTGAAACTAACAGTCCTTGAAATAATGCATACTGTCTGCCAGCTTTCATGTCAGAGTTTAAATTATATTGCAAGCTTAGTTAGCATTCAAAGTATGCGTTGGGAATGACTCTCTGCTACTACAGTACTTGTTTGTAGCTCAATGTCTGAAAAGAAAATGCATGAGGTACAGCCACTTTGTGTTGGGGTGGCAGCCATCTTAAACTGAGATGACTACAAAAGATGTTCAGTTATACATGTCCATCCAATTATTATGTTATGAGGGTTTCATTAAACATAACCAGTGACCAGGGCCTGCCCAAGGCATAAGCAAACTACTGCTTAGGGCCCCAGGGCCACTAAAGGGTCCCCCTAAGTGGAATTGAATTTTTTTTTTTTTTGGTAATGATTTCTAGGATTCTATTACACACAATTTCATTATGAAGTTGTGATTTTTTTTCTTTACAATAATATTTTTTAATATTATCTTTTATAATAATGTAGCATGTGTCAAACTCAAGGCCCGTGGGCCAAATCCGGCCCGCCATAACCCTTTCTGTGGTTCTCTACACCCTAGAGCAGGGCTGTTCAACTACATTGCTCAGGGGGCCACAGTTACTGAAACCCAAGAGCTCAGGGGCCAGACATCCAGCAGTTATTGTCATTTAGTAAGGCTGGTTTACAATTTAAAATCAAGTTTTATTTAAAAATGAACCCATTAGTGGGCCGAACTGAGTACACCCGTGGGCCTGATTTGGCCCCCGGGCCTCCAGTTGAAGAGCTCTGCCCTAGAGGGCCACAGAAACAGAACTTTAAGATAACATTTCTGTGCTTCAACAATACTTTATCAGTCAAATCAAATCAGTTTTTATGTTTATAATGCCAAATTACTCAAACATAAAATATTTAATTTTTACAAGTAGTCATCAAATGCAGAGAAAGTTATATTTTACTAGTTTGTTAATAGAGCAGCACGGTGGCGCAACTGGTAGAGCTGCTGCCTCTCAGCGAGCAGGTCCTTGGTTCAAACCCCGGTCCAGGGGCCTTTCTGGGTAAAGTTTGCATGTTCTCTCCGTGCATGCGTGGGTTTTCTCCGGGTGCTCCAGTTTCCTCCCACAGATCAAAAACATGCATGTTAGGCTGATTGGTAACTCTAAATTGTCCCTAGGTGTGAGTGAGAGACTGAATGGTTGTTTGTCTCGTTTGTCTCTATGTGGCCCTGTGATGGACTGGAGACCTGTCCAGGGTGTACCCCGCCCCTCGCACAGTGATTGCTGGACATGGGCACCGGCGACCCCCGTGACCCAAAATGGAATAAGCGGGTAAAGATAATGGATGGATGGATGGATAATAGGTAGTTTTATCAAGACACTCTGCCATGTCTGACCTTTAGAGGACATTCATGAGCCTGATGTGGCCCAAAATGAAAATGAGTTTGACACCCCTGCACTAGATGATATATACATATAGGATAATGTGAACAGGGATGTCAGAGTTGCAATAAGTTTATGTTAGGTGATGAATGATCTGATCTGACTGCTGATGGCAGTAAATCACATTATTAGCAGAAATAGAGGGCCCCAAAACAAATTTCACTTAGGGCCCCATGGAGGCTTGGGCCGGCCCTGCCAGTCCCTCACAAAATATTTTGCTAACAAATGGATAACGATTGTCTGTCCAGGGGAGGGGGGGGGGGGGGCTGTGAGAAAGAGCTTTTGTTTCCTTAGTTTTCATTTGATATTATTTATATCTTATAATTCTTGACCTGCCATTGTGTATCTGTTCCTACCAAACCCAACTGGTCGAAGCATGGCCACTTGTCCTGAGTCTGGTTCTGCTAAAGGTTTCTTCCTCATGAGGGAGTTTTTCCTTTCCACTGTCGCCGTCATGCTTGCTCAAGATGAGAGTTCAGTGATGGAGTTAAACTCAAAGCAGTCTGCTCCTTAGATAAATAATGTTAACTTGTTTTTTTATATACAGTATACATGAATGTTTCTGTTCAGTGCCCTGAGATGACTTCTGTTGTGACTTGGCCCTATATGAATAAACTGAATTGAATTGAATCCTTAACCTCTTCCTGGTGGGGGCCCTGTTTCAAAGTTTAAGGAGCGGTCATGAAATTTCTTTATGTACCAAATTTTAGAACAACTGGGTTCAACTCTCCAAGGGAACAAGCAGCTGTTCCTCTGGAAATTCTAATTAACCCAGAAACCCCCCAACAGTCTTTTGCATCTAATCTAGTCTGATCCAGTTGGAATGAAAATTATGCCAACAAGGATTCTGCAGGGCCACACTGAGCTGCAAAGTATCTGAATACTTCACATGGCTGCTTCTAAATCCCCATGAAAGCCCAGGGTCTGAGTGGTGGGTGCCCTAAATGGACTTCCACTACTGACAGGGCCAAGAGAGAGGTGGACAGAGAGGATTCGGTGGTTTAATTTGTCAAGGATTTAAGCGCAGTTTGTCTGAAAATAAGGGGGTAGGCTGTGTGTATCACTCACTGAATTGTCAAACTCTCCTCAATGAAGTTCTGTTCCTTCTGAGTCAGAGTCCACCAGATCAAAACCTCCTGAGTGGACTCTGAAGGAACTAACAACATTCGGTCATATTGAGAAGGGTCTGGTTGTGGCTGGTTGAAATATTCAGTGCTACAAGAGTTATAGATGTGTACCTCTGGCTTCCCTGAGAATATCTTGTGGGAAAGTGAAGCTGGGTTTGTTTACATTCCCATCTCTGTCAAATGTGTTTTTCTTGTTTCATTCAACTTATTCTAACAGTCCTTGGCTATTCTGAGCCAGACATATCCTGACTACGTGCATTCCCACATGTCCAATGTAATCCCCACTTTAGGGAATAAGAAACCAGGATGTAATGCTGTGAATCACTTAATCTAACGTAGACTTAATGAGAGAAAGCCAAAGAATGGAGGGATGTTTACTGAGCAGCATAAAAGCTTGTTTTAGCAGTGAAGGCAGTGTGAAGCACTACTCCGCTTTAGTGTTGTTACTTTGTGCTGTCAAAGCCTGATTGATCCTCATCACTGGGTTTTCTTGCGACAAAGCACCATTGATTTTCTCTCCACAGACTCTCTGAGACACCTGCTGGCAGCCAGCTGACAGACACTGCTAACCAGCAGCTGACACAAGCTGATGCCAATGTAGCATGCTCAGATAGAGATCACTCTCAGAGATACTGGAGGCATAATGTGAAATCCACTGAATAATACCTCACACCCTACGTGATGCGCTGCAGATATGGTCTCTTTAAGTGTTTTGTAACAAGTGTGGAAGAGTCATCATTAAAAAAAGAACAAAACGTGTCATCATCTATTGTTCTACAGCAGAGGTGTATTTCCTATGGCAATAAAGTAGTTTCTGTCAAATGAGAGAATCATTACCACCTTCAGCCTGATCAGCAGCATTTGTCTGAAGTGATTTCCATCTGCAGGGAGAGTGCTTCAGTAAGCAGTTCTTCTGCGGCAGTCACATGTTTTGGGCCCACAGCCAGCTGTCCCCATCATCAGTTCCGACAATGCAGAAAGATTGTGGTGAGGTAAGTGTCTGGGGCAGATGTGTGTTGTGCTGGGCTAGCTAAATGACAAGATCTGCCAGCAAGAGGGAACCAGTTGTTCAGTCAAAGTCACAGGTGTCAAAGAGACTCCATCATTTGCTGTCAGGGGAGGAACAAGGCCATACAAGTTTGAATAAAAAACAAGAATCAATTAATCTGAAATTGGTTTTTAAACTTTGTATGAGTGCAACATTAAACAATCCAAAGCTCTCTAAGTCCAGCCATGATGACCCTCATTAAAAACAGCAAACTGAACAATCCTGAATGCCTAACCTACAAACCAAACTCGCCTCCTCTTCATTCTCCATCAAACCTGGTCATAAGGGACACTGGGTCATTAGTGGTCATGCCCCAAACCCCCAATGAGATAGTGATCCAAAACTGAAGATCCTAATTTTCTAACAGCAAATCTAAAGATGCTTTGATTGCAAAATAAATTCAATAATTTTTTTAATCAATATTTACATTTTAACTCCTGGACTAAAAAAAAGACACTGGGATCTTAATTGGCGTGTAGCAGACACATGCTTTGTCTTTGACTGCCTGCATCAAAATGAAGGACTGATTGAAAGAAGATCACCAAGATATGAAAAGTGCATCTAACTCTGGGTAAAAACTGTGGTTTAAGATGTTAATTTCATAATTTTGTTGCAGAAAACAGCACCACATTGCAGTCTTGGCTTTGTCCAACAACAACAAACACAAAAAAGATCATTTGAACCAATGCTTTGCACCTTTTGTTGTTACAGATTTCATTAGCACTGTGGTGTTTGAATGACCATACAACCATACAATTTCCACAGGTATTCTCAAAAAAAATATGTATATTGGCAATTTAACACATTAACTTAACAAACCGAGGCTTCATTATAAGATGTGACCATGTTTACACCAATGTACGAGATGCATAGCTGCACCCCACCCCCACCTAGGACTCTGTGACCATATATCCATTTTTCTGGCCCCTGTTTACCTTCTCCCGCTGAGACGCTCCAGACCGATACAAAGGAAAGTCAAAAGTTGGGTGAAGAATAGTGACTCCATACTGAAAGACTGTTTTGCATACACAGACTGGCAGGTGTTCAGAGAAGCTGCTATAAATGATGGGGAGCTAGATCTGGAGGCATACACATCCCCAGTCCTGGGACACCTTAGCAAATGTGCTGATGACATCACCACCATCAGATATGTTAAAAGCTACCCGAACAGGAAGCCTTGGCTGAATACAGAGGTTCGCACCTTGCTGTAAGTCAGGAACACTGCCTTCAGGTCTGGCAACTCACAGGAGCTGAGAAGGACAAGGAAAGAGCTGGTTGCTGGTATTAAGAAGGCCAAAGCCACATGTGAACAGAGGATCGAGGGTCAATTCACCTCACAAGCCCCACACAGCATGCGGAGGGGCATTAAGTGCATAACAGATTATAAAGACAGAGGTGCACAATGCCCAAGGGACTCATCACTGCCTGATGCCCTCAACAAGTTCTATGCACGCTTTGAAGACCCAAACAGACCACCCAGCACCAGACTCACCTCACCACTGGAAGAAGAGCATCTCAGTGTGACCTCAGCCGAAGTGAGGAGTACTTTCAGGAGGATTAATCCGCACAAGGCAACCGGCCCAGACAACTTTCCTGGGGAAGGTACTGAAAGACTGTGCCAATCAGCTCTGCGAGGTGCTGGCCGACATCTTTAACTCCTCACTTACCCTGGCAACAATTCCCACCTGCCTGAAGACTGCCACCATTATCCCAGTTCCAAAGAGCTCTACAGTGACTGGTCTGAATGTCTATCGGCCAGTTGCCCTCACCCCACAGTCACTAAATGCTTCGAAACACTGGTCATGACCCACATCAAAACAACCATCAACATCAGCGAGGACCCTCACCAGCACGCATGCCACGAAATCGATCAACAGAGGACGCCATCTCCTCTGTGGTCTACACTGCTCTCACCCACCTGGAGAAGGTCTCCTACATCTGTATGCTCTTTGTGGACTTTACGTCTGCCTTCAATACCATGATCCCCCAAACCCTGATGGACAAACTATTCACTAGGACTAAGCCCCTCCATTTACAACTGGGTCCTAGATTTCTTAACAAACAGACCGCAGTCTGTGAGGATCCACAACTTCTCTTCCTCCACCATAACCCTCAGCATGGACTTTCCTCAGGGCTGCGTGAGAAAGAAATAATCAACAAAACACACATTGTCTTACTTTTGCTCTTTATGTACACAAATGTCCTCACATTTTATGACATGCCAAATTAAATTAGAAAAGTTTTGGAACTATAGCCTGTGTTGTTTTACTATGAAAACGCAAAGTTGGCAGAAAATGGATTTTTCTCATCCTCTCAGGCCCAACTGTGTGGGAGGGACACGATCAGTCATCGATCAGTCCAAGTGAGGAAAGAAGCTCGGATATCTGGGGGCAGCTGAATACACCCCATCGAACAAATTAGCTTTTCTTCAAGATGATCAGCACTGATAAGAAACCATCTTTAGCTGCAGAATGAGCAAGCAAAACCAGCAGAGCCCCGGAAATACCCAAAAAGGAGCTCAGAAGAAAACAGACCGCATTGCTGCTCAGAAACTGCGTGCCCAGATTACACCCACCCCCCGATGGTCCCCCTCCCCGCTTCCCTCATCTCTCCTGAAAACACGCACAACCACGCCTCCAGAGTCACGCGCATGCACAAACCGAGACACACCTCCTCCTCCATCACAACACACACACACACACACAAAGCCACGATCCGGAGTGAGCGCGCTGCTGATGCAGATAAGATGATGAAGGACGAGGGTTCGGTTCCGGAAGGCTCCCAGCAGGTGCACACGGACTGAAGCTGCGCCACACGGCTTCATCATGTCCACCGCATCGGATCAGCTCCCTGCAGACACGGTAAGGCCTCCCCCCTCCCCATCACCCCCAACGTCCTATAAATGCCCCTACACAACTCATTCCCTTTGGTTTTCCTCTGGTTCTTTTCTTCTTCTTCCTGCAAACAATGGCCTTCCTTGCTAAAAGGCATCAGTCCAAACATAGAGGGCCGACCGCTCTGTGCCGCAGGACCAAAAATAAAGGGGGGGGGGGGGGGGGGGGGGGTGCAAGTGCGTTAGAGCAAGTTGGTTAGACGCACCTCAGGGACGATGGATTTACGCATCTGTTCAGTCCTTGTTGCAAAAGGACAACATCGAGTTTTGAAAGTTCCTTTTGAAGACAGTAAATTTTGACTGCTTCTCACAAACAGGACAGCAACAGAAAAATGTGATTTATTTGGTATAAAAGCTGCTGTTAGTTTGATGTGAATGTTTATTTTCACGCTGATGTTTTTCCTTCAGAGCAACTGCAGGAGGGCCTAATGGTTTCTTTGCTGTGTGCTGTATCCATGGAGACAGTATGTGGCATGCTCTTACATTGCTAGAAAGTCTTGTGTTCTTATGAAAAGGAGCTTTGGACTGTAAAAAAAAAAATGGAGGAATGTACAACCCACGTTTATTTAGTCCACAATAATGAAGCAATGAATGTGTGGAAATAAGTTCACAGCTGGAAACAGGACATTGAGCTAAAGGAGCCAACTTGTTAAAGATATTTGACTTAACATCGACATTCATTCATTTCTCCAATGCTTTTCCTTATCCTAATTGCTAACATGTTTTTTCTAAACAAAATAATTAAATTAAAACAAATAACATTTGTCACAAATCATACTTTTTATGATACGTGACAGTCATTAATCAGAACATTAAATGGGATTTTGAATTCTATTACGCCATCACAAACTTAAACTGAATGCAACCTAAAAATTGAGCAATACACAACACTAAATTATTTCCCCCCCGTTTTTTAACTCAGAAATCCCTTTTTAAATATGAAAGACCTAGCAGAAGGCATACTTTGGTTTTCTATACTCTCAGAGTAAAGAGACGCATAAAATTCAAATTCAAAAATACTTTATTAATCCCAAAGAGAAATGAATTGTTGTTGTAGCTCATCCTGGTTTCATTAGAGTTGTTGGAAGGATTTCTTGTAGCAGTCTGTCCCACAGCGGATCAGATGAAATTGGTTGCCCATGCCGATCCCTCCACCCAGACCCAGCAGACCTCTTGGTCCTCTTGGGCAGCAGAACCACCTGAATGCCGGGCAGAATTCCTCGGTCCTCCCGCTGTCACGAACCACGTTTCCCGCCACCTCCAAGATCTCAGTGGTCAGGCACTTGAGCACTGCCTCTGGGTAGATGGTAATGCATCCATGGCACCTCCTTTTCAACTCATTTGGGATTTGGGGCTGTAGTTGAGGTATTGTTGAGGTATAGATAACTAAAATCATTTTATGATTAGAAATTATTGAATAATAGCCATTTTGTTGAAAATTTGCAAATAACTTACATGATCACTCAAAAATAGTGAGAGCACAATTTCTGTTAGCACTCCAAATGTGTGTTGAGGATGACTCTCAGCTACTACCACAGCAAGTTTTGTCTGTAAATTTGACTGCCATTAATATAATTCCTTTGTTGGCTCACAAGATATTTCAGCAATAACCAAGACTGATACCAACATTTAATGACAATGTTTGAAGCAAAGATGCCACATAATATGTGGTATGTGATGACAATGACCCTCGGCACATCAAATAGTTGATTAATGTAAAATTGACTGGATTATAGTTATTTTTGTGTTTGTTAAGGTTAATTAGCTGTAGTGTTTAAATTGCACCATGGCTTCAAAAAGGAATAGACTGTAGAGGTACATCCAATAATTACTGTCTGGAAGTTTCATTAACATCCGTTAACTGATTTCTTTTGCTAACACACACATGAACTGCCACAGTTTTAATTGCATTATTTTTCATCTGTTTTTAATTCTGTTTTAAGATTTTTTTTAATATACCATAATGTTTTATTCTTCTTAAACTGTATTTTTAAAATGCTTATTTTATATTGCTAAATGCCCATCTAGGGACTGGCATTGCAAATTAGCCCAGGCTATAAATGTTGTAGTGCTATATATATATATATATATATATATATATATATATATATATATATATATATATATATATAAAATTAAATGAAGCTCATGCACACAAACATTGGAACAAACATTATTGCTCAACCGTTCCCAAACCAAACTTTTAACAAAAATCTAAGGGTATGTAGCTTTTTATTTTACTTAAAACGAGCTAAATGAACATTTCAGTGCTCAAACGCATGGCTTTAACAAGCCAAATAAATCTTGACGAACAGGTGAGGTTTGTGTTTCGAGGTTGGTTGTGAACAGACGTGATATTTAGGTGTGCTGTGGAGGCATGACAGGGAGACGGCTGGTCACTTCTCCCTCGCGATGAACAGATGGTAACTCAGGGTGGGCTTATGGGGGAGTGCCAAGCAGAAAGTCTGTGTGTGTGTGAGAGATGAATTTTAAATAAATCATTGATGGAACATTTTGACCATTGTGGTTTTTATAAATTTAAAAACAAACTATCTTGTTATTCTTCAACAATGAGATTAACCATTTTTATGTCACATTTTTTTGTTTTTTAATGTGCATAGAAAAATATAAATTTTGTTAAAAGTTACCTATTGTTGAGTGGCATGGTGGCTCAGTTGGTAGAGCTGTTGCCTCTCAACGAGAAGGTCGCCGGATTGAATCCCGGCCCAGGACCTCTCTGGGTGGAGTGTGCATGCTCCCTCCGTGCTGCATTGGCTTTTGCTGGGTACTCCGGTTTTCTTCCACAGACCAAAAACATGCATGTTAGGCTGATTGGTAACTCTAAATTGTCCCTAGGTGTGAGTGAGAAAGTGAGTGGTTGTTTTGTCTTGTTTGTCTCTGTGTCCCTATGGTGGACTTGAGACCTGTCCAGGGTGTCCCCGCCTCTCACACAGTCACCGCTGGATATGGACACCAGTGACTCCCGTGACCCAAAAAGGAAGAAGCGTGTAAAGATAACGGATGGATGGCTGGTTACTTAATGTTATGAAAACCCAAATATACTTCAGTATTGTGAGAAAAATATTAAAAATAAACCCTGAATTAATTTTAACTAAATTATAAAAAATATTTGAGATAAAATAGTTCAATATCTGTGTGGCACATGTAGGCACTGTTCAATGTGTGCTGCCATAACTGTTTAGCTTTTTCTTCCTTTAACTTATTATTGCAGAGTGATGTGTTGGTACTTGGTGTTTCTTGTCTAACAAATGTCTTTCTTTCTTTAATCCATTCATTCATTCATTCATTCATGCATTCATTTATTCATTCAAACTTAAAAATGAATTTGCTTTATCTCTGTTTTTCCAGTCTTCATCGATCTTATACAACACCAACCAGAGAGCCTTGGATTTGCATCAAGATGACCAGGACACATCCCCCTGAATTACTGGCATCAGCTTTTTATCAGGACATTACACCAAACACCATCACTGACGACTCAGTTTTTCTTCGTCCCTCCAGGCAATGTGACATGAAAATGATTGATAAATCAGAGATCATCAACAAAAGACACTGCCGTAGTTTTGACTTCATTGAATCACTTGATGATCCACAGTCTTTCTCTTCCTCAATGGAGTACCATTACAAGAGGCCTGAGATTCAGGCCCCGAACAAAGACCTCTGGAATGGACTAGATCAGCCAGGGCATCTTCGTTTTTCATCTCCGGATCTTTTTAATACCAAGCAGCACACTACTCAAGGCAAAAGCAGCTATCTCACATGGTCAGATTCCAAAACGAGATCAAGATCTAAAAGTGCTCCAAGAGCCAAGGCTACCCTCACACCTGTGCCCATCTTTGTATCTCCACCAGTGGCCAGGAAGGGAAGGGATGGCGCTCAGGCTGCTTTAGATTCCTTAAAGACCTCTGAAACACAACGGGAATCCTCCAACAGGGCTTTTTTGAATGAAGTGCATCCCAACAAACTTCAGCCCCACTCTCCTCTATATGTTTCAGACTGTTTTGAGGAGGATAAACTAGACAAACCAACTGTTACCCCTCATGTTAAATGCCGTGTGGATATCAAACCAGATGCTGCTGTACTGGAGCATGCATCAAGGCAAGTTTCTAACACACAATCTGATCAACTTTGGCAAAGATATTCTCAGGCCAGTAGCAGGTCAGGTCTGTATGTACCACAACACATTGTCTCCTCACCAACACCCACTCCCAGTGAATGCTACAGTGGGGATTTTAGGCAGGGATACCTCTACACCAGCAGCTTGTCTCCTATTTCGTACCAGCATTTAGACATGCACAGGATGTCATCACCAACAGCACCATATTTGAGTCAAGAACAAAGAGCTTACTCAAATCCTAACATACCGACTAAGTTTTTTTATACAGAGGATGCTGCTCGGTATCCAGTCCAACCTTATTCCAGACCATACTTTCAGGATGATCGGTCCAGTCTTACCAGTATTGGTAGTACTACAACAAGTCAGTATGATCCAAGGACTCGATGGGTGCACACACTTCCTGCGAGATCATATTACACAAACCACCACCATATCAACAGGGAGCCAGTTCACTCTGTATATAATCAACCTTATTCCACAAGTGAGACAGGCTCATATTTTTCTCAAGCTCCATTCTCCAGAGCTTACTGTGAAGAAGATGGTAGGTTCAGTCCATACCACATGAGTGGCTCAAGATTGTTTTATTCCAAATCATTCAACTCTCCTGAGGAACAGTACATTCCATCAAGGCCATATCACACAGAGGGTCGTCGACGCCCTCGAATGTCTCAGGCCTTTTCAGACGACTGGTATCGCTCAAGCATATCTGGTTTCTCTAACCAGTCCTCTCTAACCACACCACCAAAACTAAGACAAGACTCTAGTATACCTCCATGGTTTACAAAAAATTATACAGAGACACATCAACTGGGAGCAGATGTCAAAAACCATTCCAAATCTTGGGACAATATTATATATCCACATTATGAAAGACGGCAACCTGTACCCCCACGTGGCCGAAGCTATGAGAACCTATTTTACCAAGCAAAGCATAGGACATCCTCTGACGTAACAGCTAAACCTGTCATACTTAACCTGTCAAGTTCACCAAAACGTTATGCTGCTTTGTCTATGTCAGAAAACTCCTTGGAGAAGAATTCAAGCAATCCATGGAGGAATTCCAAGAGTGGGCACTGGTTTGTTACCCCAGAGATTACCATAACAGACAATGACATATGTGCAGGTGGCAGCAGACATCGTGATATTCACTCTGTTAGCTGGGAATCCTCACATGCTGATAAGGGACCACCTCGGAGTGTGGTTAATCAGAAGAACCCATCTAACTTTACAAATGTCACAAATGAAAGGAAGCACAACAACTTTTCCCTTCAACAGAGTCTGGAGCAACTTGATGAGCTCTTGGCTGATCTGGTTGTTGACTATAAGCCACCAACAATCAAAAAGTCAAATGAGAATCTTTTAGATCAATTAAAACAACTGATAACTGATGACAATGACAAAGACATGGGGTCCTCTGGACTTGAAAAATTAGAAAGTCCCAACACACAGCTCCCGTCCTCTAAATCCAGCCCAGATACAATCAAAGACCCTGACAGTGGGTGTGATGCTTTACAAAGGAGTGCAGAAGAATGTTCTCCAGATCACAGCACAGATGAAGATGACACAATGGTGTGTGCTAACAAGAAGTGCAACCGAATTGAGAGCATGTTCAATGCTTGCTTGTACTTCAAATCATGTCACAGTTGCTACACTTTTTACTGCTCTCGAAATTGCCGTAGGGATGACTGGGACATCCATAAAGAGACATGCCTTTATGGACGTGTCAGCAGTGTGTGTCGGCACACACTTAAGTTCTGCAGAGAGAATTCGGAGATCCACAAAGCCTTCTCACGCATCGCTAAATCTGGCTACCTCTCCAGAGGGAGAGGTGTTCTCTTTTTGGGTTTTGCCAATCCAGAGACAACTGACAACTTCCTCCAAGTTGGGCTTGAAAGCCTCCTCATCTCTCCCACTTACTTGTCTCTGAGAGAGCTGGATGGCTTTAAGGACAACCTAGGTGAATACTGCAAGGAGTTGCAGCAAGCAGGTAATGAGTACGACCCCAGTGAATGTTTCCTTTTGAATGTATCTATAGCTGTTGGTGAATTAGTGCCTAATAGACCTTCCCCAAGGGTCCAAACACCAACAGTTCGAAAATATGCAAAGGTGTCGTTGGCTTCCTCAAGCCCTGACAAAAAAGTACTTAAGAAAGATGATGAACTGGAAACTCTTATTCTCACACCACCACCAGGAACACCAGACATTGACAAAGAAGGGGAGGAGGGGAGAAAAGCAAGAGAGGTGTGCTTTGTCAATATCCAACGTGCGCTCAGGACCAGGGGAGTCTTCCTTCGCCACGAGTACCCTAAAATTTACAACCAGCTGTGTGAATTTGTGGAGACCAACAAGAGGTTTACTCCCACAACAATATACCCAATCGATAAGAGAACAGGGAAACAGTTTATGTGCATGATCATGGCTGCATCTGAGCCAAGGTCACTTGATTGGTTGGGTACCCCTCACCTCTTAGATGATATTATATAACATAGCACTAAGAATTAATGGTAATGATGTCAGCAACATTAAATGTACTTATTGTAAATATGTGTTGTGGTTTAGCAAGCTGAACACTGATTTGTATGAGTGTACAAAGGTGACTTATCCTGTTTATGTTTCCTTTTTTAATCTTAATTCTGTCCTTTGCGCCACAAAAACTCACAGCACTTTTTAAGGTTGACCTATGTTGCTTTTGGCTTGTTTTGATTCTGAAGCACTCAGAAGAATGAATAGCCTGCATGTAGACTAGGCTTTAAACCAGTTATCCAAGTATTTTTAAATATATGAAGACTATATCTGAAGCACATACTATTCAGGGAGTGCACGTTTATTAGTTCCACACTATAATTGATTCAAACAGATACCGTACTGTAATGATTACTTATTTTTCCCCCTCTTTCAAATAAGAAAATACATTAGACCATGTTGCATTGGCATTAATCCTACAACCAGTTATTTGTTTTCAAAAAGTTATTTTATTACTATACTGTGGTTGTGTGGCTAAGTTTGATTATTACAATAGTATAGTAGACATAGACAAAGAAGTACAATCATACCATTTTTACCCTCCACATTTCATTGATTATTTTAGTTAGATCTTTTCTCAGCTAATCAAAAGTTTGATGTCATTAGTGAAGAAAAGTAGTTGATATAGCTTAAAAGTGGCCTTCAGTTGAAAACAAACAAAAATGCAATTGACACAAAGCATTGTGCGGAGATAGCTATTTCAAAAGGCTTGACAGCTTTAGATGCAGGTTGTTTGAACTTCCACTGTAAAAAGATATTTTTTTGCTCAAACAAAGCATGTTATTTATATTTATGTATTTTAATATTGCTATTGCTTATAAGTAAATTTATCCTGTTAAAGCGATAGCATTTGATGCTTGGAGATGTAAATGGTATGAATTATTTATTGAGCATTAGATCATTTTAACATTCTGACCTAGAGACCTTAATAAAACTATTACCATGTTCCTAAACTGTATGCAACGAAAGAGCAACTTTAACATCTACGCTGTAAAATGATGTTTATTATGAATGGAAAATAATTATTTTGAATTAAGAGATGTTTTCACAAAAATTCTAAAACAAGAATGTTCTGAACTTAATCACAGCACTAAACTTAGACACGCCTGCTTTAATCGGCAATGTTCCTTTATGTAAGGTTGCTCTTTTCCTTGAATCTCTTTGTGCAAAATTTTCCTCAATTTTATATTTTGTGATGTTTCTAAACTACAGTATTTAAAATATAATAAATGGGATTAAACAAGTGGGAAAGTCTCAGAATTTCTTTTGATGCATGCACTTAAAAAGAGAGACAAAGAGGGAGACCAAAGAGGAGATGCAGTTAGAGAGGACATGGAGGTAGTTGGAGTGAGGACAGAGGATGCAGAGGACAGAGTGAGGTGGAGGAGGATGACTCGCTGTGGAGACAGATGAAGAGGGAAAAGCTGAAAGAAGACAAATTCATACTCTCTCTGACAATCAGAAATAAATTTACACCAATCAACATTATTCAATATCTGATTTGGTTTTTGGCTAAGCTTTTATCAACTAAACATTACTAATTTGAAAGATTATGCATAGTTTATATACAAAATTATAAAAAAAAACAGACATGGAGGCTTTGAAGAGCAGGACATGATGTACAGTACATCAAAATTAAAAGTCTCTGTTGAATGAAATCTGGTTTTATCTATGAATTTTGGAGGTTCTTTTTTTTAAACATGGATGACTATGCACTAATACCAAACAAACAAACAAAAAAATCCATGGATTTTTTTTTTTTATTTGTTAAGGAATAACTGTATTGTTAAAAATACTTTGTAAAATTTTCTATAAGAAGTCATAAAAACTTTCTGCAAATTGAAAAAAAAAGTGTTTAAGTTTAAATGTTACAAGATGTGTTTGCCAATGTGTATAATAGCAAAGTCACCACCCCAAAAACAAGACAAAATAAATAAATAAACAAGCAAATAAATAAATATATGGTTCATTCATTCAACCTTTAGTTTCACTGAGCCTAGAGGACTCATTTACAAGAGAGACCTGCGTTTAACAAAGAACGATAATGACAATTTTCAAAGAAAGCATATAAATTGAAAAATAAATCGAGGAAGATGATATTTAAAAAAACAAAACAGAAACAGCTACATTATAAAGCAATATAAAATACTGAAAATGAACATGTCTGCATTGTTTTTGCCATGAACTTAGTTGTTTGAAGCCACTTAGAGAGGTCAAGGTCGAGAGCTTCAGATCTTTTTGCAAGGTGTTCCAGGAAACAGGAGTGGAGCAGGAGAAGACCTTTTAGGTTATGGCTTTTATTAAATAACTAGTATAGGTTTCAAACTGAATAACTTTTGAAAGAAATGTTTACAACCTTGTTATTATCATTTTATCTGATTCAGCCCACTGAGCTATTTTATCGAGTTTGTGTGCAAGGCTCTTCCATTTTCTGTTATTAGAGCACAGCCCAGTGGCAAAAACAAGAATTGCTCGGCAAGAAAATAATCAGAATGAGATTAGTCTTTTAAATTCACATAAAGTTATCAGTTTTGTATCCCAGTTAAATTCCTTGAAAGCTATTGGTACAAAATTTGACTCTAAATAAATAAACTTACGTTTGTATGCAAATTACTATATGGAAATAAATGGATTCAAACTTTTTTTTAGTATTTAGTATTAGTATTATCACACACTTTTGCACAAGAACAGTAGAATTCAAATATTACTCACAGCAGTAAACATACAGTGCATAAATGGCATTTGCTTTGCCCTGTAAACTATTTTAAGTGAAATCTCCCTTTAACTGCAACACCCCCCTGCGCGCGCATGTGAGCTGCGCATGCCTCCTCGTGATGACAGCAAATGACAACCCTGTGTTCGCGTTAGCAAGAGCCAGTTTGAGACCGCAAACCGCCAACAAGCAATTCTTCTTACTCGAGAAATCCCATGATCAGCTGCGTGTAGAGGCGTTGTGAACATTTTGAACGGACTAGGTACATTTGGTAAGTCGCTGAAGTCACGTTCGTATGCGTTTTGGTTCACGTTTGCTCTTTACGTAGGTAGCATCCATAAGCTAAGCTAACCTAGCTAGCCAGCTAGCTTAACGTTAGCTTGCTTTGCTTGGTTAGTTCTCGCTAGCCACGGATAACTTGGCTATCGTTAGCAGGCTACTGTGTTAGCCCGTTCACCAGGTTCCGCGCACCTTCTCCAAATCAGTGCAAACACTTTATTTTTTTTATTTTTATTGACGTGTATACCTGGGTGTTGTGGTTTGCTTTGGTTTCCTTCATAACGTTTAGCTAAATGTTATTTAGCACTAAGAAATTAACTTACGTTTAGCTTACGTTTTGTTTTGATGGCTACCTTGCTATTTTTTTTTTTGCTATATGTTTATTTGGATACCAGAAACGTTGTATTCAACAGCATTTAGCAGCAAATTACACTGGCACGTATTTTTTGAGTTCGAGTTGTAACCTATATCTTTAAGAAAAGACAATGAAACAGTTTAGCCTAGAGGTGGACATTTGACACAATAAATGTTTAAACAGTTAATACTATTTCCAACTGTAGCATGTGAGGAGGAAATTGCTAGAATCAGTTATTTTTTTTTATTTCCCAGAAATACTAACGCAATGACAAGTAATCTTTGAACACATATGCATGTGCAGCTTTTGTGCTGCTTATCCTTAAACTGAGACATTTCACATTCTGGTGAAAATTAATAATAACAATAAATTATGGATGCATTGATGAGTTACATCTCATTCACTATCACTTCAGCAATAACTGTTAGAGCTGACAGTAGACTGCTGTGGTAAATGGTGTTTTACGTATGTTTAAATAGATTTCTATCAGTCCCATCAAAAGTCTATTTAATAGTGCCTTTTTCCACTGCTTAACATTGGCCGAAGCTCGTTTCCTGGCAATTGACTGCCTTCTTCATAATTTGTGACGGAGATGACTTTGGGTTTCATGTGTGACCAGAGTGGTTTACGAAGCAAGTTCACACAGCTAGGCTCCCATTGTGTTAGCTGGCTTGACAAACTCTGAAACTTTATTCAAACACAACTTTTGGTCAGATTTTCTGAACAGAGCATTCTGCTGCCACACAAAATACACTTATCACCCAAGACACTTCAGTAAAAGAGGTTGATAGCTATAAGAATGTAAGGTGACATGACTATGAAGTTACGTTTTGTACTTTGAGAAGAGACAAATACTGTTAGTATTATTATATTGTAGTATTACTGTTATTTTCCAACTTGGTTGGGACATGCTTGCCAAAATATCCATGCAACTTCATTGATCATCACATTTAAGAAATATATCTTAATAAATGGTCTACAAGCTACTGATGTTGATTACATAAATTTCTAATTCTTGTCAAATCTAAACTCAAGCCTAATGAACTCCTTGGTAAATATGAACAGAATATAAAAACATGCAAGCTTGTTTTACATCATCGACTACATTTATTGGTTTCATGATAACAAGACTGGTAGTCCACAGTTTTTTTTTAAAACTGGTTTCTTTTAGCAAGGGGCAAGAAAGAGCAGATACATTCATTGTTCATAAATTGTCCAGTCTCAGCAGAACTTGCTTCACCCTAATTTGACCCGACTCAGTTATGCACAGTCTCAGTAGTAATTCAACTGAGTATTGCCTCAATGTAAGCATGTCATCATAGCACGACGCTCAAAAGTTACCACCAATTGGTAAATAAAAGGGAAATAAAGTCATAAACAGTGACGGAGAACAATGAGCTGTCACTGTTTCCAAAATTGCAGTGACTGAGTTGAGGCCGCCTTTCCCACATTGGCCAGAGCTTGTAAATCGAGTCCATTTGGTCTAGTTCTGTCTGAATTCTGTTTTCAGACAAAAAGCAAGGAAACACCTGCACCTACTTGTAGTACCAAAGTTGCCATTTTAATGAATGTACTACACATCCACCCATCCATCCATTATCTCTGTATAATTGAAAAAAGTAAATAACATGAATGCTGTGATTGTGAGGTTTTAAAAATGGTGGGTCTGATTCTTGTGAAGCAGATGCTCTTGATTGACGTTGCTATCCTGCAGTCTGCTGACATCAAATCTTCAGCTCAACTTGGCCAAGCAAGTTCTAAGAAAAGAGCTGAAAGTGAAGGGGACCACTCAGTGGAAAGACTGAACCTGCTCCAGACTGACTCAAGTATGGTCAAGTGGAGTCCATCTAAAGGGGCCTTAACATTCTTTACGCTTAGGATAATCCAAGATGTTATTTATAACTTGAGTCTGTTTAAATTGTTTGATTTTTCTTAACCAAGACAGATTAATTGCTGTAATTATATTGCTGAAACAATGTAAACAAAACATGGTTTTGGTAAAATTTATAAATTGAATTACCAACATTTGATCTGTGTCAAAATGTGAAACACAGACCAAAATAAAAACTCTTGTTCCTGCAAGTTATTTGATTGTCTACTATTTACCATTTACATCAGTAGATGGAACTTCACATCATATCGACTCAAACCTTATAGTTTTATTCTACTGCAATGCCACCAAATGCCCTTTTCCCTTTATAAAATATTTATTAAATTCCTTCTGTGTAAGTCAGTGGTTCATTAGTTTTTGTCTTGATATATTGCCTAGCATTATGTTGGTGCACATTCTCAGTCATCCAGGACATGGAAATTCTAGATGAATCCTAATTGAATTAATAATTAATTAGGTCCTAATTGAGGACTTCCTTTTATGTTTCCCGACGTTGTTTCACATCTTATTTGAAAGGCTTCCTCAGCTCTCAACTATTTTATCAGAACTGGCATTGCTCTTAGAAGAAATGTTTGATTTTTATCATAATCATTGGATAATGTTATCAACCTTTATTTGTGTTAGTGGTTTCTTGAGAGTTAAAGAAAAGACATTTGTCCTGTGTCAGTAATGTTACGTTAATATTAATAATAATAATAACATTTACTTTGTTAATCCACAATAGGGGAATTCATTTTCTGCAGACGGGATTTGAAAAGGCGACCTTCTGATCACAGGTTTGCTTTCTCCTCCTCTGCTCCACCACTCACTTCATCTTGCTCCGCATATCAGGAGGATAGATCTGGATGTGAAATTGGAGCTAGATTATTTTCTTCTTCTTTATCCTCCTGCCCAGTTGACTATCCTTAACAAATCTGTCTGAACACTTATTGTCAAATTAACTAACTTTTTTTCATTCTGACACACTTCACAAAAGCACAGATGCTTGTCATCTTTCGCTTACAAATCACACATTCTTCAGTTATGCTATTGCTATTAGCTTGTCAAGTAATGTCAGAAACTATCGGAGAGGGAACTGTGAAAAGGATGTGCTCAAAGCCGCATGTTTTTGTAAAAAGTGAAACATATATATATATATATATATATATATATATATATATATATATATA
>NC_056505.1:29137251-29156839 GCF_014905685.2 Nematolebias whitei
CAGCTAAACACACACACACACACACACACACACACACACACACACACACACACACCGGTGTATATACACACACTTTGTCTGTTGGTTGGCCTGCTTGTTGCGTGTGTTGGATCATGTAGTGGGAGGAGTGGGCAGTGTTCCAAACATTTTACGCTGACTCTGTCTTACATTTTTATTAAGGTACCCTGTTTTGTGTTTAGCTGTTCCAAAAATATTTCTAAACCTTGTGTAACTTGTTTTGTCTTTACCTCGCCTGTTGTCTCTAATTTTGAACTTATGACTATGATGCTCGTGAAACGGTTGAAACCATTGGTCTTCCAGGGTGTCCAAGCATCCTTAAAACGTCTTGAATTCATGTATCTAAAATGAAGACCTTAAAGTGGCCTAAATTCATTTAAAAAATGTAATGTAATGCAGGTTGGGCTGAAATACATTCAGATGTTTTAAAGTTTGTCAGGGCAAGAGGAATTTAAATTATTCATTGCGACTGATTGTCGTCATCAGTAAAAATGAGGAGGGGAAAAAAACGTGTTGAAAGTCATCCAGTCTAATGATGATACAGGGATTACTGCTTTCGTCCAATAAAGAGAATCAGAGCCACAGTTTGACCCAGTCAGAGCAGGGTGGGCTGTACTGTCTGATTCACTGAGCCCAGAGCAGAAAGAGACTGCAGGTGAAAGCTCCAATCAGTGTTTCCAGTACTTTTTTCAAAGATCACATCCTGTTACCCTAACTGAACCGCCCACCCCCCATGAGGGTGATGATTATTAAATGTCAGTGTATTAAACATACGTGTTTGCACGTGACCAATTCACAGCAGCCGTGGGACATACCACAACTGATAGAACATTATACCCAACATGAGCATGCAGTCTGCTGCTATAGGTTTTTATAATTAAACAATATTAATGCTAAAAGACAAATATTTATATGCCCCAAATTATAGCTGAGATGTGTGTCTCCGGTTTGGTCTTTTTTTTTTTTTTTGTATTTCTTTTTGTAGTTTGTAAAAACTTTATTTTCCCCTCCAAACTTTGTAAGAGTCAGTTTCAGGTGTTTGTTTCGATATTCAACCAATATGGAAAAAAAAGTATTAAATGACTACCCATACATGAGCTGAAATTCTGTAAGTATATTTTACTTTTTTTTTTTTTTTTTTTTTTAATAATTTCATTTTAGGGGAGAAATATGTCAGTCTGGCAAATAAAAAAATAATTTATTTATTTTTATGTTTTATTTTTGACAGCAGTATAGAGTTACAATCACCAAACAAAAATATCTAAACATCTGCTGTATTTTTTAACAAGATACAAAAAATTAAAAAAATTAAGTTAATTTATACTCTGCAAATGAGTTTATTTATTTAATTTTATATACTGGTATGTATTTTGTTTATGCTCGCAGTACTTTTCTGTCGGGTAAAATGTTTACATCGAGTCGCATGCAGACTTCTTCCTTGGGTTCTGAACTTGCTTTTATTTTATACAGTCTATAGTTCAAGCAAGAATGACTCGAGGCGATTGAGGCTTCTTTCTACTAGCTGCTGATATGAACACTTGCTAGCTAGCTATTCTATGATTAAATCATGTTTTGGTGCAAATGTATCAACAGTTGGCTGGACAATGTCTTTATGTATGAAGGCAAAACTGGAGATGACGACACAATTGAGCCTCATGCCATGACTGTATTCAGTAGATGTTTTTTTTATTGGCTGTTGAATGTTTCCAACCAAGTAACTACTTGTACAAACAGCTATTGAACCAGAGAGCACTGAATATGATTTCATAAACAGGCTAAACTTGAAGTCTCATTGAGTAACACACATGCTATGCTTTGTTTTAGTTCAGCATGATCCCCCAACCATCGGCTATATTTATTGGTTTTTTGGGTCTTAAATTTTGTTCAAGGTGGCATTAAAAAGGTCTTAAAAAGTTTTAAAGTTGACTCGCTGAAGCCTGCAGATACCTTGTTGTCTTTTGAATCATCTGAGAAGTATTTTGTTGTTTTATTAGAATGACAAACTTTTTCTCATACACCTCACAACTGTTCAGACTTTGCCTTTCCTTGCATTGTTTGGTTTCTCTTCTGCTTCAGAGTTCCTCAGCACTCTCCCTGGCTGACTCACCAGTTAACTCTAAACTGAGGATTGTACTGGAGCTGATGGGCAAACGACAGTCCACTTCTGTGCTCGCACCTAATAGCTTAGTTGCCTTTTCACTTCTGTGTGAGGAATGTGCTTATTTAAGAATATGACTGGAAGTGCAAGCGTGTCATGAGTGGTCAGCCTCACATATCAACTTTTGGAGAGAAGAGGTCATCAATTCTGGCTAGTGTGTTGAGTCATTAACAAATAAATTGTGACTGGGTGAAAAAAAGACCTTTGTCAGTAAAACACCGAAATTAACCTTAGTTTAATTTTTCAGTTCGTGATAATATAAAACTCAAGTTATTGGTGAAACAAAGTAATCAATATTATTGTAGGTTTTTAAGTAACATTTTTACATCTTTGTCTTATTCTTAAATGAAAATGTCTAATTTTAAAACGTTTATTATGAATATATTGGCATGAATAGGGAGTTATGTATTATGGCATTTTACCGTTGTTGTAATTGAAAAGTAAAGTTGGGAAAACACTGGCATTGCTGTTTTTGTATTATGAACAATGTATACTGCATTGTTTAAAGTGCTCAAGAATTATTATATATTTGATAGCCTTATTTATAAAATTAAAATTTATAATGCTCTTGCAGACAAGCTTTTCTTCTAGAGAACAAGAATGATTGAAATTTTCCTTTTTGTGACATCAAGTAGAAACAATTTTGATTTTAAATATCTTCATCCTAAAAGTTAATAATTTTGTCACATTGTGCTGAATGCTAAGACTAGTTTGTGCACGTGTGGTGTTGTATAGACTTTTCTGGTATCATTTGCTGGTTGACTTTCATTAAAGCTAATAAGAAGCTGAAAATGCTCAATTCGTTTTAGAAAGGAACAGGAAAAAATATATCTTTGAGTGCAATATTTGCTAATAAACAATCCATAATTGTGCTGAAACATGATGCAAAACCCAACCTCATTATTTTGTCCCATTTTATTAAACATAAAACTAAAAGTATTTGAAGGTGTAAAATGTGAGTTATAAATAACCATGACAAAAACTGATCCGAGTTGTTTTAGTTCATACGTGACCTACCACAGCAGATAAGTGTCTTGGTTGATTGCGAAATAGAAAATGACTGATTATTCTTTAGAAGCTAATCTTAAAGAAGTTGCATAAAAACATTTTAAAGTTGGACTACATTTTCTTAAAAGCCAAAAGACACAGCCCAAGCCAGCAGGATTACAGTGTACATCTGACACACATAAAAGAACAGCATCTACATAGTATGTAAAAACATATTTTAATAAAAAACTCACTGAGCTCTAACTTCAGGATCATATTTTTAATGAAGGTTTCTTCTTGTCTTTTAGCTGCCTGTACATCAGAGTTGCCAGACAGGAAATGGTTAAATATTGTACTGTTGCTTTAAAATAGCTTTTTAACCCAAAGTATTCTGTGTGCTGAGTGAAAGGGGGCGGGGGGTGTTGTAAGTTGTACACCTAGAGAGCACACACACTCTTGACTGGTCAGATTGAACTTTCTGATATGTGTGTGTTCACGTAAATATATATATTTTTTCATGAAAATGCCCAAATTTTCTCATATTTGGGCATTTTCAAATCTATGTATTGTGTATAGAAACCCTAAAACTATCACATAGTTATGATTAATTGTTATAATGCCGAAAATGGTGCCGTACACGTTCAGGGTGTTCTGGGTTTATGACTTGTAGTTGTGTTCTACAGGGCCAGCTGTGGCTGAGTGAGTGCTTAGAGCAGTCGTCCTCCAATGCGAGAGTTGGGGGTTCGATTCCACCAGCAGTCACATGCCAAAGTGTCGCTAGGCAAGACACTGAACCCCTCATTGCCTCCACTGTGTGTCCCATCATTTGGCAGCACGATGGCGCAGTGGTTAGCACTGTTGCCTCACTGCAAGAAGGTCCTGGGTTCAATTTCCGGTTGGACCTGGGGTCTTTCTGTGTGGAGTTTGCATGTTCTTCTCGTGCATGCGTGGGTTTTCTCCGGGTACTCTGGTTTCCTCCCACAGACCAAAAACATGCATGTTAGACTGCCTTCAGGCCCAGGCCTCCCTTTCAAATAAGATCTGTGATCTCAATGAGGTTTGCCTGGTTAAATAAAGGTTAATAATAATAATAAAGCTCTGATTATTCTTTGTGCTGTATGAATGGGTAAGTGAGGGCACAGATGTAAAGCGCTTTGTGTGTCTTGATAAGATAGAAAGGTGCTATATAAGTACAGTCCATTTATAGTAACTGTAGTGCTACATCTTTTCTGGCAAGTTGTAAAATACATTTTGAGATTGCCACGATATGCAGCTTTTTGTTGCAGTTCCTAGTTGAGAGAGTTAAATTGTGAGCAAAAAAGAAAGTAAAGTGCTATGTGTTGTCATCGGTGTGCTGGCTGAAGCTGATGATCAAAAAACAACCTCCCCTCTAGTATTAACAGAAAACTACTTCACAAACACCACTCTTTTTCTCAGTTGCCCGTCTTTAGGAGCTTCTATATTTTGGTTTTTATTTTGAGTAATTTTATTTTACAGAGACCGTTCAAGTCAGGTAATGTCGCTACCCAGTGTGCATTATCACAAAATCAACATAAGTGATTTTTCAGTGAAAGGATTAACGTAATTTTGAGCAGCTTTTCTTCTTAAAATATTATTTAGGAATGTTCAGTACATTTATAATTTGCAATAGTTATTTACTGTATAATCCATCATTTTCTCTTTATATAACGTAATAAATGTATTTTGTAAGATGTCCACCCAGACGTTGCTGTTTGTTCCTCTGTGGAATGACACTTGCTTGGTGTCATTTCCACTCTCGGGCAGTTTTTTGTGGTCTGGTGTCATTCCATGGTTAAATGTGTGTTTTAGTGTTAACAACCAAATACAAAGAAGCTTTTGTGGAAATAATTCTCAGAGGAGTCCTCCAGATTTGATGCACTCTGCTTGAGTTGCATATTTTTGACTGTGCGTATCTTGAAAGGGAGAGATTTGCATTTTCTGCTGTAGTGTCTCTTGAAGACTTAAGAAAATACTTTTTCCTGTTATCATTGGAGCCACATTGTAAAGCATACAGAATGCAAATGATCACTTCTTTCACATGACGTGACCACCATTATGTGAAAACGTATGTTTACACAGTTCTTTGTGGAAAATAAAACAATGTTCTGCTTTTTAAGTACATTCATTGAATCATCTGGCAGAGTTCAAATAATGAGCATACACATAAAAACGAATAAAACTGATTATGTAGCTGTAAAAGTTTAACAATCATAATCACTGAATCTAATCTTTGACTTGCATAATGTCAGCATTTGGTAACATTAAATACACACTAAGCAATTATTAATCCAACCAATAAAGGAGTTTTATTGGACAGAATTTCTGCTTCTTAACTGGCTTGAAGTAAAAATATTAAAATCAAAATTCAGATTCAAAAGATTCAGATTTAAATTCCCTTACTGAACTAGACAGTTTTTTTTTTTTAATTACATGCTCCAGTTTCCTCCCACAGACCAAAAACATGCATGTTAGGCAGATTAGTAACTCTAAATTGTCCCTTGGTGTGAGTGAGAGAGTGAATGGTTGTTTGTCTTGTTTGTCTCTGTGATGGACTGGAGACCTGTCCAGTCCATCACTTCTCGCAGTGATAGCTGGACATGGGCACTAGTGACCCCCACGACCTGAAAAGGAAGAAGCGGGTAAAGATAATGGATGAATGGATGGACATTTTTGTTTAATAAATTAGATATTGATGGATAATTTAAATGTTAAACCTTGGCTTCCTTTTTAATAGATTTTAAGGAAGTGACAATCAGAGTTAACTGATGGTAACAATCTTCCCACACTTTACAAAACAGCTTCAGGCCCACATCAGGCAATATGCCTGTTTTTACAGGCTCACCTAACTAACTTATTTACATTAATTTTTTTCAGCCAGTAGATATGGTTAGGAAACATACATTTTTTTGTAAACTTTGTGTTTATGTTTCATATAATTTATCTTATTGACCTTTTTATGTTCTATGTCTTTGTACTCCAGTTGTTTACGTCCGCCTGAGTGAGTCTGCGAAGATGGTGAAGCCAGACATCCACACTCTGGCGCACCACCTAAAGCAGGAGCGGCTGTACGTGGCATCGGAGAAGCAGCTCATTCAGAGGCTCAACAGTGATGTGCTGAAGACAGCTGAGAGGCTGTACCGGGCCGCCTGGATCGCCAAGCAGCAGAGAATCAACCTCGATCGTCTCATTCTCACCAGGTCTGACCTCTTACTGCGACTGAGCTTTAAAGGGAATTATGAGACAAAAACAAACAAAGTGACTGGTCTAACTTGTTTATTGTGAACCTGGAAGGAAAACTGTCTTTTAGAAATGCTCATGACTGATGATTTTCTCAGGTCATCTTGTCATCTTTTAATATTCCATTGTACCAAATGTAGCAGAAGTTTTGAGTGAAGAGGTTTTTGGTAAATATGAGAATTTTCAAAGTGTTCAAATTTATATGGTAAAACAAACAAATCCATAGTTAAGGTGCCATATTTTTAGTCAAACTCTCCCAGTGGACATCTACAGATGCCAAAAAATACTAATAAGGGGTGTAAATAATTGATATGAGTTGGACGTATATTTTTCTGTTAAGTGATGTAATGATATTGGCACACACTGCTTTACTGAGCTTGGTCTGTTGATGGCATGTTTCAGTGGAGTGTTTAGGTTTGTGGTCTTAGTGAAACAAGTCTCTCTTGTAAATGAGTCCTCATGACTCAATGAGACTAACCTGTATAAATAAAGGTTGAATGGAAAAAAAGTGGTGGCTTGACAGGTGTGACAGCATAATTCATTTTTAGATGCTAATGCCACTATCTCACACAAGAGCAAAGACACCATTTAAAATAAAAGCACCAATATTGAACCTTTCCATTCACATCTATATAGTTACTTTTGATCAGCTTCATTACAGGACACATTAAAATCTTGTGGTAGTTTTGATAAAAAATGTTCCACCTTACTCATTATGAGTGGTTGCTTCTAGACCTGATACAGATTTAGAGTTGTATAAGATGTAAAGAACTAAGTCTAATAGTTTTCCCTATTTTTAAGGTACTAAAAATGCTTGTGATTTTATTTTTTTAAGCATATTAAACAAGCTATTTGAAGGCAGCTAATCAATGCCACAATAAAAGATAGCTTGTTTTGTATTTACAGTAGAAAAATTAAATGTCAGACACGTCAGATTTTCTTGTACAGTGAATTTACTCAGCCCTAATACTAACCAAAGAACACAAATACAAATTCATTCACTGAGATAAATTAAACATGAAACCAGCTTTTAAACTAAAAGATTGTATATTACATGTATTTGTTAACATCCAACCTCTGTTGTGTAGTGCGGAGGCCTCCCCAGCTGAGTGCTGCCAACATGCCAAAATGCTGGAAGATACGCAGTTTATAGATGGTTACAAGACTCTGGGTTTTCAAGAAACAATCTATGGAGAATTCTTGGCCAGGCTGAGGGAAAATCCCAGGCTGGTTGCATCCTGCCTTGTGGCAGGAGAGAGACTTAACCAGGAACACACCCAGGGTGTCATCCATAATGTCTTCACCTCACTCTATGGCAACTGTATCATGCAAGAGGATGAGAGCTACCTGCTGCAGGTCAGCAACACTTTGTCTTTAAAAAAGTGTCTAATCAACTTTGAAAAAGTTATTTTAAATATAACATGTTTTTTTTCTTTCTCTCCAATCCCCAGGTTTTAAGATACCTTGTAGAGTTTGAACTGAAGGAGAGCGACAACCCTCGCCGTCTTCTCCGACGAGGGACCTGTGCCTTCAGCATCCTTTTCAAACTCTTCTCCGAGGGCCTATACTCAGCCAAGCTCTTCCTTACTGCAACCCTTCATGAACCCATTATGCAGCTGCTGGTGGAGGATGAGGACCACCTGGAGACGGATCCATCCAAGGTGACAGAGAGGCTTACTCCAGCTCAGCAGGAACGCTTTGGAGAGAAAGGTTCTGAGGACTACAAGATGAAAGTGCAGGCGGCTGTTGAGGCCAATGAAGTCAAGCTGGTTGCTCTTGTAAACAAGTTTATTGGCTACTTGAAGCAAAACACCTATTGCTTTCCTCACAGCCTGCGCTGGATTGTGTCCCAAATGTACAAGACTTTGTCATGTGTAGAGCGTCTTGAAGTGGGCGAGGTGCGCACCATGTGCACAGACCTGCTGCTGACCTGCTTCATTTGTCCAGCCATAGTCAACCCAGAGCAGTATGGTATTATCTCAGACGCACCCATCAATGAGGTGGCTCGCTTCAATCTAATGCAGGCAAGTGGTCCAGAGACTTTCTTCACCCATTTACACACACAAAACATTGACTGCAGACTAATGTTTCTTGATTTTTGTTGGGGCAGGTGGGGCAACTTTTGCAACAATTGGCCATGGCTGACGATGATGCAGACCCAAGGCGAAAAAGCAGTTTGTCTAAATTTGATAAGGTATGGGTTTTATAAAATATTGTCGCCTAAATTCAGTCTTGTGGCTGAGGCTGGTTGCACAAACCATCTGTTGTTTTTATAAATATGTGGTCAAGGAAAGGAGTAACCCCTAAATGTTTCTAAGGACATTTTAAGAGCAATGTTGTTGTTTTTGTATTCAGCTGGTTTAGTCTTGAAGAATTATTAACTTGTTGCTTGTGCCTAATTAAAGTGTCTTTGTATGAAGTTATTTCTCAGATTCTTTATGTGGCAGGGTTGTGTTGCTGCATTTCTGGATGTGGTGATCGGAGGAAGAGCTGTTGAGACCCCACCCATGTCCTCCATGAACCTTCTTGAAGGCCTCAGTAGGACGGCAGTATACATTACTCATGGCCAACTGCTTGCACTAGTACGTTTTTAATTTTGTATAAAAAATACACTATTCATCTCTTACTTTTTGCATTTTTGTTAGTCCTCAAGACAAAGTTAGTTTTCGTGATTTAATTGTATTGGTATATATTTTTTCTTTTAACTTCTGCAGCCTAAACCTGCTGAAGTCTTATGTATAGGTGGGAACAAATGCAAAACATTTCATATATTATCAAGGGTCTGGTCGGAGCTTAGATGCCCTTCTGGTTTGGTCTACTTTAAGCTTTAAAAATGGCAAGTGTAGTCTTGTTAGAAATCACTAACATGATTCTTTCAAACCGGTTTTATCCTCCAGTGGATATATATTTATGATTATTTTGAACATATCGCTTTCCACTTCCTGTATAGGTGGACTTTGTTCGGAGTGTGACAGCAGGGGACCACCTTCGAGAGGAGGAGCACATGGCCCTGGAGACCCTGCTGGCCAATGTGCCCCAGTCTCGAACCGTGAAGAGCAACAGTCTGGAGCTCACTCCCTCCAACACCCCTCAGCTTTCTCCAGCCACCACTCCTGCCAACAAGAAGAACAGACTGCCCATAGGTACCCTCCTCCACTGCCTCTAGGCTCTGTTTCTGCTCATCATTCTGCTTTTTAGATTGGCGCACCTGATATGATGCAACCTCTTGTAAATTATTTCTAATATAAAAAGCTGAAAGATTGCTCCGTATAAATATAAAACTTAAAAATACAAACTAGAAGATACAAGTGCTATCTCAAGCTTAATAAAAAAAGCACAATAAACAAGCTGGTGGTGATAGCTGGTGAAATTCTGTCTTATGGAAATCTAATGAGCTACTTCTCAGCTTGTTAGAAGCATAATTAGCATGGCCTGGATTAAGGTTCAATTACAGAAATGACAACCAATTAAATTGCCAAATATAAATGAACTCTTTTTAATTGGAATGGATGAAAAAGATGCATATATTACCTTAATTAGCATTTTTAGGACAAATAATGCTGTAACAGCACTCTTTGATCAGAAGTAAACTTTTTCTGCTTGCTTTAAAAAATGTATTTATATTTCAAGTATTATGCAAGACTTTAAATACTCTAAATCTGAGATATACTGTGTATTCTTTCTCTAACGCCCTGCCTTCCTCTTCTCCTTTCCTTTTTGTGCTGCCAATGAATGACCAGGACAACATTTAGCTGCTATAACATCCTGGGACCCCACAGCCTCCTCTTTGTCTGCTCACATTCCTTTAGTAACCCCTTTTGGTGGGTAGCCGCTCAGTTATGTTAGAGCTGGAGAGAACGTAACTCGTGTATCTGTTGTCTCACCCCGCTAAATGTTTGATAACACTCATTAAACATCAGTCTGCTCTCCAAACTGCAGAGTAACCATGCTTTCTGTTGTGTAGCATCACTCTTGACCTGCTTTGCCTTTCACAGATGATTGGAAAAAAAAATCTTTGCTCTTTCAATCATTTTGTTTTTTCCTCTTGTTTTGCCTCCTCATTCAGCAGAAATTGGCTGTTCATTACCAGGTAGAGTGGGTGAAAGTCTGCTTAAATGTGACCTCTTATCATTATGGTTGGGTCATTTTACCATTTCAATCAGTTTTGACATCCATTAAAAAATGCTCAATTCTCATTGTACTAGAAAAATGCATTTTCATTAAAAACTTTGAAGCAAATTACACAGTACTTAAAATATATTTTTCAAGTTTTTCTTTAAAGCAAGCTTTATTTAAACCTCTGTTTTGCACAAAGATTCAACTTTATTCTGTAAATTCTTTACTCTGTTATTTTTGTTGGTGCTAAAGAGTTTAGTATCCAACCCTACCGCCATGTACTTTAAATCACTTACAGTGGCAATTGAAAAGAGTGTAGTCATTTCAGATTGGCTCCTTAAGACACAGTTCACATTACAGTAATATAAGTACAGTAGTCCCTCGCTACTTCGTGGTTCTTTTATCGTGGATTCGCTCTATCACAGTTTTTCAAAATAAGACTGGACATGACACACAATTGGCTGATTGATGGATGAGCTGCACGATGGGCATCACATTTTTATTAAAAATATTATTGATTTAGCACCTGCTGCTCCTTTGTGCAGCCCTTACTGCAGGATAAGCTTCCTCCTGCAGCTGAACAGCTGATCTGCTGCAGAGCGGAGAAATGGGCGTGGCCAAGAACGCTTGCAGGTAGCTGAGCAGATGAGGCAGGGAGCTGAAATCATGACATGCTGTGCTCTTTTAGAGCTTTTAGAGTTTAGAAACATTGTTTAGAATATTGCAAGAGTGTGTGAAAGGTTTAAAGTGCCTTAATATAAATATAAATACTAAAATAAACTACTACTTACCATACTACTTGTATTACTATTCCTATTTTGCGGTTTTTCACTTATCGCGGGGCTTCAGGGTACGGATCCCCCGTGATAAATGAGGGACTACTGTAATTGTTAAAAAGCAACAGTCAGCAACACTGGAATAGCTAACAAACAAAATCTTCTTTTGTCCATCTTGTTAATCAAATTGATGGCATCATAACTTGATGTGCCCAATGTTTATGAAAACACTCTTTGTGAGAAGAAAACATAATCCAGGGTATTATACACGCTGTGTGATTCAATAACCTCAGGTAGCTTCTATAGCTGCTGCACTTCCTTTGATTGTAATTCAGTAATATTCTATCCTTTGTCATTTATAGCCACACAAAATAATTGTTGCTCAGTTATACTATTTTGTTAGCTAAATCCTTATTTTCTAACAACCTCAACATCAACCTTTTTATCTTCAATTTTTCCACCTTTTATAAGTTATTTTGCAAAAACTATAGTAATATAAAGCAGTGATGCCTAAAAAGAATGTTCATTTATTGTGTTAGCTTTTCTTATTTTTTGGACATTGGCTAAGCAAAACTGCCTGTTTAGTCTTTGTGTATTTATTAGAGCAGCCTAACTAATAAAAGCTTATTACAGTAAAAACAAGATCATCATTTTCAGTCTTGAAAACTGTAAAGCTTAAATTTTTTTGTATGTTTTTATAACTAACATAACGCTTACCTCTAACATCTGGAAATGAGAAAAAACCATTTTAAAGTCATGTTGTTAAAGATGAAAAATGTTTTTTGATTATAATATTATATAATGATAAAGCCACATCAACTTTAAAGCTCAGTTGACAGTAAGTACCCATAATAAACATTTTAGAAAGTAACTCCCATTTTTTTTAATTTTTTTTTTTTATTGTGCTTAAATGAGAAATACCAGCAAAGCTTTGGTCTAACACACAGAAATACTCCTTTACTTTTGTTTGTACTATTTAGATTAGTTGTTTTTTAAGCTGTTGTTTGCTTGTTATTTTAAAGTAAATTTTTAGTGGAGCACTATTTGTGAGTGAAAAATCACACTTGTTTCTGCCTCATTCCCCACAACCCACCAACCAGCAGCTGCTCGGAGCCGCAGTCGTACCAACATAGCCCAGGAGGGGGAGGCAGAGGCCAGCTCCCAGGAGTCACTACAGGAGCTGATGCCAGAGGAGGTGCTCGTAATTTCACTAGGAACCGGCCCTCAGACTGTCCCTGGGATGATGTCAGAGAATGAGGTAATGTGACTTGAATTAATGTCCTCATTTACCAGGGAGATGATGGGATAAATTCAGTGCAGTATTATGTCCTGCCACTGAAAAAGAGAACACCACTTAGATTCTGTTATGGGTTTTATTGTTCTTTGTATGCACCTGGGAATATTATGCCTTTCAAAAAACAAAATAAGATAAAAAAAAAAAAAAAAAGTAATTTGAATTTTATAGAAGCTCACTCCCTGATCCAGATTGTGTTATTTCCTGATGTCATTAAATAAGATCATGCCTGTAGCAGGAATGACTCATGTCAGAGCAAGGCTCACACAGATATAATCAGACCTTTTCTCTCTTTGTAGGTTTTGAACTTGCATCTGGGTGATGGGGCCTCGGGGGACGGTCCTACTGATGATACTAAGCTGCACGGTAAACCAGACAAAACCTTGCGCTTCTCGCTGTGCAGTGACAACTTGGAAGGAATCTCTGAGGGTCAGTCTGTCTTCTGGTGACTGCTTAAAACTTTGCAAAGCAGTTTGTTGTAATAGTTTGTTTATTTTTCAGAGTAGAATAACAAAGATATTTTATTATTTCTACTTTTGTTTTATGCAAAGTGGTGAAAGTAAATAAAAAGTGATACTAAAGTAATTTTCTAACTTAACTTTGCTTGTTTGTTTGTTTGTTCACCCACCTAAGGACCATCCAATCGTTCTAACTCTGTGTCCTCTCTGGACCTGGACCGGGAGTCTGTTTCTGAGCTGGGAGCAGAACCATCTGAAAACAACGGGGCAGAAGCTCTGCAGCTTCTGGAGCACGAACATGGTATCACTTGCATCTTTGCATGTTGCTAAAATATTCAGTTGGAATCATGCATGTAAAAAAAGTCTAAACAATAAAATACCAAAAGATTAGAGATAAAAATGAGCAGGGTCCTACTTTGTTTATGATCATATGTCTCCTTCAGCTACCACACAGGACAACCTGGATGACAAACTGCGCAAGTTTGAGATCAGGGATATGATGGGTCTGACAGATGACCGTGACATCTCTGAGACGGTCAGTGAAACCTGGAGCACTGATGTGCTTGGCAGTGACTTTGACCCAAATATGGATGATGATCGACTGCAAGAAATAGCAGGTGCAATACTTTTTTTTTGGTTATATTTGTTTAACAACGGAAGCAAATTAATGAACATACTCAGCCCATTCATTTTCTCTACAGACCGTCTGTTTTTAGATGTTGTGAAATGTCATCACCTTGTGGTTTTTGAGTGGAATGGCATCAGAAGGCACCTTCTTTTTTCCAGCCTTCACAATGAAAATACAAATGACAAATATTGGATGCATAGAATGGATTTGGAAAATAAACTGAGTCTGTTTGCACTTACTTTTGAGCACAAGAATGATATATTTCACAATTTGATGTATGTAATTACTAAATCAATTTTAATACTTTAAACAAGTCATAATTTGTCTGTAAAGAAAACATTGTGTATGTGTTTGCATTTCATATGTGTGTGTGGGTGGATGGATGGATGGATGGATGGATGGATGGATGGATGGATGGATGGATGCCAAAACCTTTGCAGAAATGACAGATTTCACATTTTGTGTTTTTATTTAACCAACATTATTTGATAAATTTTCCTAAACAGGCCGTTGTCCTTTCATGCATCATATGCTTCTGTAAATTGAGCTTTAAAGATGTCAGATCAATCTTGGCATCAATCATATCTGATCTGTTACATGGACGTCTTCAGTGTAATGTGGAGCATGAGGCTCATCACTCTGTTCGGACAAAACTGAGCAGATAAAACAAGTAGAAACCTTAACAGGTTCGTCTGCTGTGAATCTAGCCACAGACTGAATATTTTAGTCTGCATGTTTGTATTTCCCGTAGTTTTTGTTGGTATTTTGTTCCCTGCTTATCCCTCTCTTTTTTGCTGACATTCACTCTGTCCCTTCAGTCTTATTGACCTTGGTTCCTTCTCATTTGCATCCACCATTTTTCATTCGTCGGAATATGGCGTTGGGGGACTTTTCCATCATTAAGTGAATTTACAGCGATTTCCTTATGTGTTTTCTCCAAGGGATTGGTTTATGAGATGCACATTAAATATCCATTAATACCTCATTATCCCTCTGATAAGATTACCATGATAATGAGGCAGAAATTCTAATTGTTTCACTTCTTGTTGTGCCACTCATTTAATCATCCACCTGAAAGACAAGTACTCTGTGCCCCTACCTTGAGGACTGTAAACATGGACGGTGGGATGGAGCTCTCCCACTGTCAATGAAAGTCCTGCCCCTGCCAAAAGCAGCTCAGACTGTTGCCTGGGTGCTGGCATGTTTATGTTTTCATGGTGTGTGCGTGCCATGATGTGGAAACAGTATGTAAAGGAGTACAGCCACCGCAGGTTGACGTTTTGGTCATGAGCCCTGGACACTGACTCCCACTCACCTGCTTGCTCTGTTTCCTCTCGTTTGCATTTTTCCGCCTTGTTAAGTCACCACTTCCTAAATGGAGATGGAGGGACAAGGCACTGAAGTCTGTAGGAGGGTGGACAAAGCAGTAATTTGGTTGTGCATTATGCTACGGTTAATCAACAGCTCAAAGTCATGGCCCTGAAGGGCAGTGAGGGATGAGATGTTACCATTAACCTCTGACCTCTGGCACTGTGGTGGTTAGGCCCGTGGGTCCCAGTATGTAATGTATGTGACCTCCTAATGTGTCAGTATGTAGAACTTGCTACATTTGATTCAGAACCCGCTCACACGGCTCAGCGGATTATGCTTTTGCTTACCGGTACCTCTGACCATTTTTGTTGTTCAGCAGTTGTACCTGAAGGGACAGTGTGATGGAGCAAGTTGATTTTTAATATTTATTGATTATAAAACTGGGTATTGTGAGTGACTGAACAATCATTTATTGCAGTCATTCAGTAAAAATACCCAGTATTTACTTAAAGTTTTTTATTTAGAAATTTAGTTGCTCTCCTCTTTGTTTTATTTTATCAGCTGATCTAAAAGAGTTAAAAATGTTTCAAATTTGTAACCAAAAATAAAGTTGTCTACAGAACTATACATTTGCTAGTAAAAAAAAAAAAAACCAAAACAAAATCAAAAACAACTTGTTGCGTTAATGTGTAATCTTTTGTCAGAGCCATGAACTGGTTGCGACTGTAGTTGCCTTATTGCTGGTTGAACACTCTCCTTTTCTAAGAGGATGTTAACGCTGCCTCTTTCTGTCTTCTGATCTCAGGGGCAGCTGCAGAAAGCATGCTCGGCAGCCTGCTGTGTCTTCCTGGCTCCGGTTCAGTTCTGCTGGACCCCTACGGATCCACCATCTCGGAGACCACGAGCGAAGCCTGGAGTGTGGAAGTTCTTCCCAGTGACTCAGGTGGGCCAGCAGGTTTATTCTGCTGCAGCACACACATTTTTGCTTTGGTTATTGTCTCGTTTATTGTGCTTCAGCAGCATGACAGCCTCAGACGTGCGTTTAAACGCACATGTTTAAGCATGTTTGTTTTTTCACTATAGTTGGGGGATGGGACACCAGGTGTGATGGTGCTGCATTCCACACCAGAAACACGTGCATGCATCTGTCATCATATTTGTGTGCACTTGCCTGTCTTTCAGGGCAAATCTGCCCGTGCCAGTAAAAAGCAGCTACGGGTTTCCTTGGAGGGACCACCAGGTGTGTTTGCACCTGTGACAGAGCAGCGGGAGGGAAGCACAAGGACAGCAGCTGTCCTCGGTTTACTGTCGTCTTATATAGTGTCAGTTCTTTATCTGAGAAGTCTTAGCATTGTGCTGCTTTGTGACTCATAGGCACAATATTTTTATAACTCCAGTAATTACCCAGAGCATCATGTTTCATTAATTGTGGTGCATTTTCTGTGCGAAAGCTCTTCATTAAAATTTACAAAATTCCCCTCAACTGTGTTTGATCAGTGAAAAAAAATCAAACATTTTATCACTTATTTTTGCTTGACTTCCTGTTTTGAAAATAAGTTCTTTGTGAAAATCAATATAGAACTTTATAAACAGTGTTATGTGTTTCTTTGAGTTGGGCCTATGTTAATTAAAGCAGTGCTTTATTTCAATATGTGGAGTAAAAAGAAATGACATGCATGAGTGTCTTGATTGCTTTTTGTTCCGTTTGCTCGCCTTGTTCTGCCCAATAACGGCACGATCCCAAGCTTTCTTTACGTGGAGTGCTTGTTTCATGGCCAGGCAGCAGAAAACTACACTCTGAAGAGCACTTCACCCACTCATTATTACTAACGAGCATGCAAATGAGTGCTGCTGTATGAATGAAGCCTCTGGGTTCGGCCCAACAGCTCCATCGGGTAGTCAAAGAATCGGATATTGTAGCTTTATCGTTTGGATTGGCAGTTATAAGGCATGATTATGAACACTTTGTGTATATTTTTTATATATACATTATATGTCTTTTTCTCCAATATTAAAAGAATAGGTTGAATTGAAGTAATCCTCTGCAGCAAAATAAAATAAGCACGATGGGCTCTGATTGGTTCTTTTAATACAACACTTTGTAGTGAGTTTGTCTTTTCTTTTTGTTCTGTAGAAGCCCCGGATCTGAAGCAGGAGGAGCGTCTTCAGGAGCTGGAGAGCTGCTCAGGGGTTGGCAGTACATCAGATGACACAGAGGTCAGAGAAGTCAGCTCCAGACCCAGCACACCCGGCCTCAGCGTTGTCTCAGGTATGACTTTAAATAATTCCCCCTTCATATCTTACAAAAACAACGTCATCTGCTTTATTTCTTTTTCTTTTTGAAGTTATCTGTCCTGTTTGTGTTTGACTCTGTAGTCCTTTTTGTCTTTTGGAAAGTCATTATTTAAACTGTCTTGCTATATTCAGGTTAAAAAAGCAACCAGCCAACTTTGCTACTCATTTTCCCTTTTTTTGTGTAGAGTGCCCATTTTTCTGGGAGGGTTGTTAACCTGCATGGCGGCACTGCTGTAAATTTCTCTGAATGACACCGAGGTTAATGCTGGTTGTCTTGTCCGTGGGCTCAGGTGGACATGCAGTGTTGATGCGTGTGAAGCAGTTCCGTAGATTAAAAAGCCAGCGGTGACATTCCTGGCTCTGCTCACGGGGAGAAAGTCCCACAGGATCCGGCCGATGGATAGTCTGCTTCTGATGATCATTCTCATCTGTGTCTCTCTCAACCCATGGGAGCTTACGCTACCATTTTAAAGTTCCCACTGGGTTCCCACCTGAGAGAGACCATACAACATAGTCTAAAGAGAAAAATATCCCCTTTTGTTCCAAAACTACTGAACAAGCAGTTTTATTTTAGTTTTGTTGACTGCTGTCAAGTTAAAGCATCTCTCTCCAGAGGTGATATTGAGTCTCGTTTGTTCCTAATGTCTGCATAACCGTGTGTGTGCCACAGGTATCAGTGCAACGTCCGAAGACATCCCTAATAAGATCGAGGACCTGCGGTCAGAGTGCAGTTCAGATTTTGGTGGGAAGGACTCTGTGACCAGTCCAGATGGGGAGGAGTCGAGCCACGGTAGGACAGTTACACTTCCCTGGTCTGGTCAAACCCACGTTACTTAAACCCAAGTGTTGCAGTCACTTTGACAGCTGCCACAGAACTAAATCACTACTGTATTTTCCACCGTACACGTCGCACCACCTTATAAGTCGTATCAGTCCAAATATGTCAAAAAAAGTGGAAAAATCCATAAATACGTTGCATCTGTTATGCGTCACCGCTGACAACCTGGAAATGTGGGCCGGTGTTGTGCCAAAAATCAGTTAGCTGCCAAATGGCGGCCATGGGAGCGTGCATGGGAGAACTTTACTAAGAATTTAACAAGATTAACACTTAAAAACAATTCAACAGCCGATTCGCGGAGGCGGGAGCGCGCAAAGGGACGAGTTGCTGTGCGTTTCTTCGAAATTTTAAGAAGATAACCACCTAAAACCAATTATTTGTTTGCTCGACTTTGTAGTAAAGATGTGTCTCAGTCTAACTTTTCCTTAATAAATGCACTTTAATGGTCAAATCAGCTGCATTTCCGAAGTATTCGCTGCCTTGGTGCTCCGGGAGCACGCAGACAGGCCGGAAATCAGGAAGGAGGAACAATGTGCATTTCTTCAAAATTGAACAAGATAAGCACCTAAAATGGAAAGCACGGTGGTGCAACTGGTAGAGCTGCTGCCTCTCAGTGAGCAGGTCCCCGGTTCAAATCCTGGTCCAGAGGCCTTTCTGGGTGGAGTTTGCATGTTCTCTCCGTGCATGTGTAGGTTTTCTCTGGATGCTCCGGTTTCCTCCAACAGATCAAAAACATGCATGTTAGACTGATTGGTAATTCTAAATTACCCCTAGTTGAGAGTGAGAGAGTGAATGGTTTGTCTCGTTTGTCTCTTATGTGTCCCTGTGATGGACTGGAGACCTGTCCAGGGTGTACCCCACCCCTCACACAGTGATTGCTGGACATGGGCACCGGCGACCCCCGTGACCCAAAATGGATGAAGCGGGTAAAAGACAATGGATGGATGGATGGAAGCACCTAAAACAATTACTTGTTTGTTCAACATCAGTGTTTCCCCTACCATTATACAAGCGTGGTGCCCCGCCCCGTCAACAGAACCGAGCCCCCCGTCTACCGAACCCCACCCCCCACCCCTAACCACCTGTCTGCACTGACGTAATGCTAAACTAGCGGCTCGCAATGCAGGTGCACTAGCTAAAAAGCTAAAGTCGGCCTCTTCCTTCATGTTGAACCCTCACGCTGAACGCACACGCGCCACTCGAAAACTGTCGGTACAAACAGCGCACGGCTCAGATGTGCGTCAGTCTCCCCCCCGCCAAAAATACCCAACTGTCGGTTCAGACAGCACACGGCTGAGATGTGTCTCTGTCTCCCTCCTCTCACACGCCCTGCTCTTAAACTGTCAGTGCAAACAGCATGCGGCTGCCTCTGTGTCCCCCACCCCCCTTCTAAAACTGTTGGTTTAAACAGTGCACTGCACAGCTTAGGACGAGTCCCTGTCCTCCCCCCC
>NC_056505.1:29156939-29173898 GCF_014905685.2 Nematolebias whitei
GACATTATAGTAAAGGTGTGTCTCAGTTGAACTTTTACTTAATAAATGCACTTCAATTGTCAAATCAGCTGCATTTCGCCGAGGCGGCGCAGCGAAATGAAGCGGATTTGATGGTTGCTCCAGGCATGATCCCGGAGCTGGACGGAGGTGGCTTACTGTGGCAAGCCAATTGAGTCATTAATAGCCACTTTTATCTATTACATGCTACAACGGCATGCCATACTACTTGACTGCCATCTAGCGTCTGCAAATGGTAGTGTTCAATATTTTCAATGTCAGAATGAATGAAAATGGTCATTAACCAAAAATTGGTTTATAAATATGGGAAAAAAACATAAATAAGTTGCTTTGGTGTATGTCGCAGGGCATGTAAATTATGCAAAAAGATGCAACTTATAGGGTGAACAATATGGTACTTTGTTCCCCAAATTAGTGTCTCAACGTTTTTACAAAAGGAAATATAAAATTATTCTCATTAAGAGCCACCTGGTTGTTCATTCTACCTAATCGTGCACTTAATGTTTTAACATGCTGCATGCATTTTTGTTAATTTTGATCTAGTGAACACTTTAAATAGCTCAATTGTTTTTGTATTTCTGCAGGAGCCCACAATCTGACATCTCCACCTTCACAGGCTGAATCCTTACTGGCCATGTTTGATCCTCTGTCCTCTGGTGAAGGTAATTTGCAGTCTCACTGTGTTTCACAACCAACAAGAGCTAGAAATGACTACCATTATGTCCGTGCCCTAATGTCATGGAGTCATCGAGCAGCTTGAGCTGTACAGAATTAACCAAATGATTTCCACTACACTTTACTCTGACTTGAAGACATAAACTGTTAGCAGTTCAAATTAAATAGCTCTTCATTCTCCTAATGTAGCAGCCCAGAAATATTTCAGTCTTTCATTCTGCTGCTGCGCGTTTTGTTTGTAGCAAATGCACATATTAAAGGAATGGTAGTGGCCGTTTGTCTATGGCAAGGTGAAGGGATGACAGGTTGAGAGACCTCACCTCAGGCTCTTTGGCACTGTCCCCCTGTCCCACTGTGCACATGGCACAAGGCTGCCATTGGAAGCAGTTCAGGAAAGAGTCTACCCTTGGAACAGGTGGCCTACCTACACCTAGGGCTCATCTCCCTCCAACATCTCTTTAACTTTCTCCTCTGCTTTGAGGAGCTTTTTTCTGCTGATTGTTGCTTTTTACAACGTGGTGGGATGTTTTGGTATAAAACAACTGTACTTAATTATTTAAAATCTATTTAAACTGTTCTCCTGCGGTGAGCTGGTAAACATTTTCTCACCCCTACCCCCTGATGGTTTTTTTTGCTCTTATTACTTCAGGTTCCTCCACTGGGACAATAGTTAGACCCAAAGTGCACTATCCCAGGCCCAATCACCCTCCCCCTGATCCACCCATCCCTGAAGCCTGTGCCCTGGGGCCTGAGACGCGCCACTCTCTTTTCACACCACACAGCTTGGTCCAGAGTGAGCTGGAACACACAAAGCAGCGTCACTCCTTCCCTGACAGGCTGGTGCGCAGTCGCAGCTCTGAAATTGTGTGCCCCGGGCGCCGGCCCACAAGTGACCCTGGCCTTAACAGACGGGTGGCAGTAGAAGAGCGCGACTCTGCGGGGGCCTTCGTCTTAGGACCTTCCTCATCACCCAGCAAAGACTCCCTGAAAGGAGAGGTAACGTGCTTTATAGCGTAGTGCCCTGACTGCATAGGGTTGTTATGTGAGCATCTCTTAGACACACCTGAAAATAGTGACTTTAGAATCAGTGCTTCCAGAGGAAATACATTATGCCTCTTTTTCCCTTGTTTGTTTTAAACTGGCCCAGATTATTGAAACACCACACTTAGAAAAGAGAAACATGACGACGTGCCTGGTCAAATAATACACCAGTTGCACTTTTACTGTAATTTTTCTATCACTTCTCTTTTATAAACCCTATCATTAAACTGTTGTTCTATATTGTTTGAGTTTTTAGAGGTTAATATGAAAAAAACTGTTGCTGATTAAGACTAATGTTAAACAGTAACTGTTTAAATCAGCTTTTGTTTACAGTTCATTCAATAAATATTCATTTGAAAGAATTTAGGCAAAATTGCCTAAACTATTAAAATCTGTTTAGAAATGTTGTTTGGGTAATTGTTAAGTGTTTTTAAGCATTATGTCTTCACATTGGTAAATAGTTTAGTTGCACTGTTTAAAGTACTCAAAAGTTTAAAAAAAATCACTAGTTATAAATCAGTGTGAAATTTGTGATAGAACCATGACTGTTATGTTATTGTAAATGAAATTAATATGTTTTTCCCACGTTGCCCAGTTTTTAATAGATGAACAGTCATGTCTTCAAGAAAAGACTTAAGAAATGCATCAACTTTAAGTTGATCATTAATGGTATGCTGCATTTTTCACAATTTAATTTTTTTTCACCTTGTTGGTGATTAGTAAATCAAAAGTAAATTATTATATACAGTACTGTGTTTGAGTGGAGATAAAGATCAACTCTAGAAGTTCCTTTCTTTTTAAGAGTATTTGTAGTACTCACTGAATGAGGTTGATTTAACTTAAAAGGGTCGACAAGTATTTTAGTTTATTTTGCAGTTTAAACATTGGTAATAACTTTAGACACCAACAAATGAGCACTCATGCACATTTTGAATTTTCATTTTTTTCCCCACAATAATTTTCTAAATAAACTTATGGGTTTTGTAACTTTTGTCTCATAATATTCGTGTGATATCTCAAAGGTGGAAGACAAGAAAGACAGTGATGATGAGAAGTCTGATCGCAACAGACCATGGTGGAAGAAACGGTTTGTGTCGGCCATTCCCAAAGGTTTGTTTGTTTTTGTCATCCTTTTTGTCTGAAATGGAAGAAAATTTCTGTTAATTTAAAAGTGATTCTTTTGGTAGCACCCCTTTTTTTTTTTTTACTGTAGTTACAAAAACTTTTCCTAATCACAAGTGACATGAAAAGTAACGCTTTAAAGGGCAAAGCAACGCTGATTTTTAATGTGAGAAGGAGAATGATGATCTGTTGCTGAAACAATTCTGTTTGGAAAATGTTTTTTCTTTTCGTTAGAAGTTACTGCAGAGATGTGTCCAGTTCTTTTTCTCCCAGATCTCACGAGCCGCAGCGTTCTATAGACTTTTCAAAGCTGATCAGTCACTAAAGGAGCTTTAGTTGTGTAGATAATGTAGCTGTAGCCCTCCCAGCAGTGCTGTCAGCAAGCAGCTAATGGTCATTAGATAGACCTCTCTGTCATCAGCACTGATAGATGACACATATGTTGCTGCTGTTCTACTCTACAACGATCTCTCATACATCTGTCTGGAAAATAATGAGCCGGGCCCACATGAAAGGGCTGCTTATTATTCTTTGAGATAATGATTTTTTTTTAAATAAACAACAAAATGATTTTCAGAAAATAGAGAACTGTGTGCACATGAAACAAGAGAGCGGTGAAGATAAGTCAGCCTCTCACCAAACTCCAGTGGATTTGGTCGTATTTGTCTTGTTGCTCTGCATGGTGACTCGGTGAGTTGTCCTGCAGGGTGGCAGCCTGTGATTGAAAGGCCAACCCTGTCTGTTGTGTTCCTCACAGTGCTGTATTGGACGGCTGAGAGCGATATCCCAGGTAACGCTTTTCCACGCTGTCGTCACCAAGCTAGCTGTACCGCTGAAGGGCTGCGTGCCACGCTGCTTCGTAGCTGTAGATCTGTGATGTGACATGGTGTAGCCTGAGTCACAGAGTCACGCTCCTCATACGTGCATCTGTTTCAACACCCCTGTTCTGTTTTTATTTATTTTTACTTTTGCAACAGTTTCATTTCATCGTTTGCATAGTACAGAACTTCAGTGTGAAGATAATTTAAGTTTTTCATCTGCTGCCTAAGTATAGACTCATGTTTATTCAGTTAGCAACGATGTTGATCGAATAAACGTCTAGGAATTTTTGCATTTTTTTTTTTTTAATCCTGAATGTTTTATAATTTACAGTAGACCTTTGTGAAATTCAGCTGCAAGCCCCAAAGGGTTTCATTCTCAAGTTTTAATTTTTTGCTTATTGTGTTTTAAAGTAACTATATATCCACAAAAATAACTCGATACTAAAGTGGCTGTCAATAGGTGACGCACTGTGAGCCTGTCGTTGTATCATCGTTGTTCCTCTGCCCTGGTCAGTCATCGCTTGTCTCCTCTCCACAGCTCCCATCACAGCTTTTAAGAAAAGGGACAAACAAGAGAAAAATGATTCAGCCCAGGAACGAGTGCCACAAGGTCGGTAACAGTTTATAAATCCTTGCTGGCCCAAGACACGCACCAGGTGGATTTTATTTGAATTCAGCTCGTTTCTGTGTGCTTTTGTCAGATGAGCCGTTGCCCCGGCAGAACAGTCAAGCCCAGGCAGCTGAGGACATCTTGGACAAGTACAGGAACATCAAGAAGCCAAGTGACGTCGCCTCAGCAGGGGCCTCTTATGATGGACCAGGAGGTCGGGGAACAAAACGTGCACACACAGATGGGAAACGCTGTTGCAGTAGACAAAATATTTAGTGTTCTTTTTATGTTTGTTTTCAGATCTTTGTGTTGAAGACAATGGGAATGACCCTCCGAGAGAAGACGCTCTGCAGAACATTTCTGCTGATGACCTGCCTGACTCAGCCAGCCAGACAGCACAGCAACATGATTCCAAGTTCTCCTTCAGGTTACACGCTCAACATCCCGAGAAAAGCTAATCTTCCAATTGCCTTATGTTGTTTAATTTTTATAACAAATATTGCCATGTGGTCATTATTAATTATCTTTTTTCAGTGATGCAAAGAAGAAGCTGAGGTTGGCTTTGTGTTCTGCTGACTCAGTAGCTCTCCCCATCATGGCACCAGCAACCACACGTAACGGGCTGCCTGATCACATGGATCCAGAAGGTAGAAGTCCTTCATTATCTGTGACACGCTTATACTTTAAGGAAAAAATAAGTTTGTTTTTTGTTTTGTTGAGGCTTTAATTCAGAGGAAAACAATTGACTGATGTTGATCTGTTTGTTATGATGAATAAGTAACACAATAAAATGATTTAAAAGAAAAAAGTCTTTGTGTACCAAACAACACAATTATCACTTGAGCAAGTTTTTACAATTTCTCCAGGGTGTGGGTATCATTGTCACAGGTCTCCATAGGGACCAATGTGAACACCCCTGATGTTGGCAAACATCCATTCTGCTGAAAGTGTCCTCAAGCAAAACAGCAATTCTGTACAACCTCCAGATTCTGACTCACCTTTGAAAGTTTTGGGCAAGGTTAAAGAAAAGTCCCACTGCTGTGCATTAAATCATAACACACGTGTAATCACACAAATTACTACTGACCCATCAATTTATCAAACAGATGCAAGTGCCTCGTAAAATAAAACCTTTTATTTTGACTTTCTTTCTCAGCCTCACTCGTAACCAAAATAAGGACAAAATACTAAAAGAGCAAAACCTACCAAGTCTAAAAGTCTTCAGTCACATTGTGATGTGACGGCAGCAGATTGTTTACTCACCAGGTGATCCTTTGTTAGCAGCAAAATGTTCAGTCCTGTTTCTACTGTCTACTTTCTTTCAGACAATGAGATTGTCTGCTTCCTAAAGGTCCAGCTAGCAGAAGCAATCAACCTTCAGGATAAGAACCAAATTGCCCAGATCCAGGAGACCACACGCTGCGTCAGCCGCTTCGATGCACGCACCTGCAGGAAGCTGCTGGCTGCCATTGCAGAAGACTACAGGTAAATGTGGAGGCCTGGAGAAATTGGTCAGTCTCCTAAATGTACCGTATTTTCGCCCTATAAGTCGCAGTTTTTTGCATAATTTACATGTCCTGCAACTTATAGGCCGAAGCGACGTATTTGTTTTTTCCCATATTTATAAACTAATTTTTGGCTGAGATATGACCGTTTTCATTCATTCTGACTGAAAATATTGAACACTACCATTTTCAGCCCCTAGATAGCTGTCGAGTATTATGGTATGCCGTTGTATCATGTAATAGGTAAAAGTGGCTATTAATGACACAATTGGCTTGTCATAGCCTGACACGGTTGTCTGCCTGGAGCAACCCTCAAATCAGCTCAATTTCGCTGCACTGCCCCGGTGAAATGCAGCTGATTTGACCATTGAAGTGCATTTATTAAGTAAAAGTTCAACAGAGACACACTTTTACTATAATTTTGAGCAGACAAATAATTGTTTTTCAGTGTTAATCTTGTTAAATTCTTGTTAAAGTCCTCTTGTGCACGCTCCCTCGGCCACCATTTGGCAGCCAATCGATTTTTGGCACAACACCGGCCCATATTTCCGGGTTGTCACCGGTGATGCGTAATAGATGCGATGTATTTATGGAGTTTTCCACTTTATTACACATATTTGGGCTGATGCGACTTATAGGGTGGTGCGACGTGTACGGTGGAAAATACGGTAGTGCTGAACTGCATCATAAACATTTTTATCCTTTTATTCTGGTAGATTCAGGCTTTTTTACATTATTGTTGGTGATATGTTTTGTATAACTTTTTCAACATAATCTTGCATGATTAAACAATGGTTATGCATGAAATTGTTGCAAAATGTTTTTACTGTGCATATAGGTTTACATAAATTCATACCTTTATTGGAAATGTAAACCCTTTTATGTGTTTTAAACTAATTCTTGGCATGCATGAAGTTGTTCGAGTGAAATAATGAAATGTATATTTTGTGTGTTTACTTCAGAAAGCGCGCTCCATACATAGCCTATCTGACCAGGTGTCGCCAGGGCCTGCAGACCTCCCAGGCCCATTTGGAGAGGCTCCTACAGAGGGTGTTAAGAGACAAGGAAGTGGCAAATCGCTACTTCACCACCGTCTGTGTTCGTCTCCTTCTTGAACATATGGAGTCAAAGATGCTCGACTTCATTAAAGGTATTTCAACATGCTCACCTTTTGTGTTTCTAAACCCCTGATCGTATTAACTGTCCAACCTTCTGAGCAGAGAGTTCTCATTTTCATGCCAGCTTTACTCTCTGCTGGTTTTAACATGCTCTGTTAGGACCCTCATTCAATTACTCCACAGAGACAACAATAAAATTCCAAAATAATATTTAAAAATAATTATAAAACTTGTGTTTTTATTTCCGTATTTATTGTTGTCCAAGTGATATGACAAAATTCAACATAAAGTACCAAGCCCAGCACAGGAGGAGCATTAATTCGGTTGTTTTTGTGCTTGCCTCAAGCGTTCCAAGGGTGCACAGCAGCTGATGACAAGACAGCAGCGGTGGAGGATTTTCTGCGCTACTTGTACGGTGCCATGGCCCGTGATGCCATTTGGCAGTATGCAAGCGAAGACCAGCTGCAGGATGCCCAGATGGCTATCGAACGCAGCGTTATGAACCGCATCTTCAAGCTGGCTTTCTACCCCAATCAGGATGGAGATATTCTCAGAGACCAGTGAGTAGCTGCAACACTAAACAAGTTCAGAGCTATTCTATTTCTCACAGCAACAAGTAATGTTTTTTAATTACAGGAAAAATGTGGTTTCATGCCCTAATCTGTTTTTATCAATGTAAATTTTTGTTTGTAATCTTTCACAAACTTTTACTTAAATATATTTGTAACTGAGATAGAGTATGTAACTGTAATGTACTGTCATGGTTACGCTTCTCCACTGATCGACAAATGTAGTTCTGCTATAAAGAGCCCCTATTGCCACCTGGTGAATATTTTTCTAGACCCACTCCTGACTGTAGGCCAGATTCTCTAGACAGATGTTTGAGTTTCCTACTTATTTTTGATGGGGGAGTTCAAAGGTCAGCTGTCAAATAGAGTTAGACAAATGGATGAATATGTCCGCCATGGGAAATTCAAGGATTCAAGATTCTTTGTCATTCGCATCACATGTGGTACATGAGGTGGAATGAAATTGTGTACAGTGTCCCAATTACATCCAGCAATAAAAATGTAAAAGAAAAACAGTAATAAGATCTAAGATATGTACTAAGAAAAACGTTAACTAAAAATACACTAAGCACTAATTGCATAAAAACAATTCGCCAAACAGCAGCACGAACATGAGTCTGTGTGAGCAGATGATCACGCATGAACACATCAACATGAAATAGATCAGCAGCAACATGAAACAGATCAGCAGCAACATGAAACAGATCAGCAGCGACATGATGTGATTTTTCACAGTGATTATTCTGGTTAGATTCATGAGTCTAACAGCCTCAGGGTAGAAGCTGTTCCTCAGTCCAGTGGTTCTACACTTAATGCTCCTCAACCTCTTGCCTGAGGGAAGCAGGGCAAAAAGTGTGTGCTGGGTGAGTGGGGTCCTTCATGATGCAGAATTTTTTTGAACCCTTTCACCACCTGGCTTGCTATATTTTGAGATTATCTATTCAATATAGGTCCAAAATAAATTCCAATTACCTTATGGTGAAAAAGACATTCCACTGTATATTAACTGTGTCCAGAAGGATAACTATGATTCTCAAGAGGTTTATCCACAAAAACAATATAATATAACAATATAACCTACAAGTTATTTTTACAATGTAAAAAAAATTGTAGTCCATCAGGCAATAGATGTAGTTTCATAATAGTTTCTGCTTTATTTTTGCTAGTTTTAGTTTCCCTTTAAAGAATTTTAACCTGTAAATGTACAATTTAAATGTTATCTTACACAATACAGTCCACTTCATTTATTTCCTGCAGCAACGTCTCTAAACTCATATTATCTTTAGGTATAGTTTTGCTACTTATAGCTTTTAGCTACCTTTTGTTATTTTAGCTTTTAACCATGGTTTTGCTACTGATAGTTATTAGCTATTATTCTACAAACGTTTGCTCTTAACCACAGTTTTGCTCATTATATTAGCTTTTAGCTCTGGTTTAACTCATGTTAGTTCTGCTCTGTTCGTTTTATCTTTAACATTTCAGTTTTAGCTTATTCAACAAATGTCAGCAGTCGTTGACATTTTCTGTGAAGCTGCAGTTTCTCTAGTCTTAAACTGGTTTCATTTCTCTCCTCCCGTTCTGCGCAGGCTTTTCCATGAACACATCCAGCGGCTTTCAAAAGTTGTTACAGCAAATCACAGAGCTCTTCAAATACCAGAGGTATTATCTTGACAGACTTTTTTTTTTCCTCGTGTGTGTACAGAAAAGGCAGATATGAACCGACACTCTGAGTTTCTAAAATCGACTCTGGTAACTTTTTCTGGTTGTAGGTGTACCTAAAAGAAGCTCCCTGGCCGTCTGCACAGTCTGAGTTTCGGACCATCAATGCCTATAAGACCCCCCGAGACAAAGTCCAGTGTATTCTGCGGATGTGTTCCACCATCATGAATCTTCTCAGTTTAGCCAACGAAGACTCTGTGCCAGGAGCCGATGACTTTGTCCCCGTTCTTGTCTTCGTCCTCATAAGGGTGAGTTTTATTCTTATGTGACACTGAGCAAATTCAGCTGCGCTTCCTAAACTGTTTTCATTTCTTAGGATTTTATGCTTTTGACTATTATTCATCTGAAAATTCCTCCACACAACATTGTTGCACTGCAGCATAAAGATGTGCATAGATTACACACAAAAACAAACATATTTATGATTTAAATCTGTATGCTGTTGCACGAGCTTCTTTGAGCTCCTAATGGTCGCCCATCCCCACGTCTCCTCCCCTCCAGGCAAACCCGCCCTGCCTGCTGTCCACCGTTCAGTACATCAATAATTTCTACGCCAGCCGGCTGAGTGGGGAGGAGTGCTATTGGTGGATGCAGTTCACCGCGGCGGTGGAATTCATTAAGACCATCGACGATCGCAAGTGAAGCAGAACAGCCACCTGTATGGGCAGACTGCTGGGGAAGGAGCCGGGAGACTGGGAGACTTCCCAACCAACTGCTCCCTCTGCACAGCTTTGAAAACCTGGCTCTCAGCCTGCTCTTTATTTGTATAGCTTGTACATAGCCAGAGATGCTGAAGGAAAAACAAAATATATATTACTGTACGTATGTGGACAAATCCAGGTTTGTGTAGGGGGGGGGGGGGCAGCTTTGTGGACAATTGGCAACATATCAACCCAAAACTGATTTAAATTTGTCTTCATCTTTTTTCAGTTTCTCTTCTCATTAAAAATGTTTCATATATACAATTACCAATTAAGACATTAAATTTATTTAGAATATAATCTTATAAAAAAGGGACCAGACTTCCTTGATGATAGTATTTGTTTTTATTTGTTTTCCACCTGGGTTAGAGGGATAGCTTCCAATTAAATGACAGTATGTTTATTTAATGCATTTTTCTCACACTGATCTACAATCATGACTTCTGATGGCATTTAGTGACATTCACACAATACCATACCCTCAATAGTTAGTTCATCTTACAATTAGGCAGCTTGTTTCATCAGTTTTTAAAAAATGTAATCTTACTCTAAAACATTCGTTAATCTGGACACAAGGGCCTCTGTGTGTATGAGATGAAATGTATTTATTTCTGTTTTCCTATTTAATGTTTTAGACATGAACATGCACATCATGCCCGTTCAAGATGTCAGAGGCAAGCAATGTTACAACAAACTTGGCTTGATATGCTGGAGTTAGGAAGGCACCTTAGTATTGAGAAGCCCTTGGGGGGTGCAGGGGGGGGGGGGGGGGGGTACTGAGCGGTGAAGTCAGGGTCAACTTGTGCACACAGCTGTAGTGGCATTTAATGGATATAATGAAAACTGTGCCTTTGCGGGGTGCTCTGTGTAGTTATTTTTGACGCCATTTTTTGTTTTTCATGGAATATTTCAATATAGATATGACCCCCCCCACCCACACACACACACACACACTCCGATGGGCCAACCACATCTTACTGCAGTAACCAGACATTTCATACTAACACGGCTCAGTCTTTTCTGCACACCTGAGAGCAATTATCTTTTTATTTAATTTTTTTTTTTTTTTTACATCCTACCTCAGAGTTGAGCCTGATATCAGAAATATATACAGTAACTGTCCTGCGTTTATTAAAAACAGTACTGAACTGAATTTACACTGGTGTGGTGGGGGAAATTGCAAAACAGAGATTGAAGTGAAAGATATCTCCTGTGGTGCTCAAGGTGGTGTCATCACCCTTTATCAAACAAGCCTTAGTTAATGAGCTAAGACAAAATAGTTTTTTATTAATATACCCGAGATGCCACATGTCTCCACATGGGCAGAGCAGTTGACGCTTGACGCTCTACCTCTTTAAAAATGTTCAAGAAAGGGACTTGTATTTATGTGCGCTTATATTCCCCCTCTCTCCCAATTTGACGTGTTGTGATGAGTCATATTTTTCCAGTTATATTTCAAGCATGTCTACTTATCCAGAAGCGACTAAATCTCTTTTTTTTCCCCTTAAAATATATATTTTTGTGTGCGCAGTAGTTGTGCCACATGTAATATAGTTTCCAGTAACTTCACAGTTACTGGCTGGACAGTAAAATAGAAGTCCAGTTAATCAACACTATTGACCGTCTACTGACTTTTCGTTCACGCTGAAGTAGCTGGTGTAGATGTGGGTGTGGTGGTCTTTTGTTTTTGCTTTGCGAGTGTGAGATGCGAGTGGTTGACCCTCTGCCTCCTCTTGCATGAAGTCATTGAACGGTCTGTACATTCTCAATCGTAACTGCAGAATAGGATTAGTTTGTGTCAAAGGTCCGTAACTGAACCTGCAAGAGGACGCAAAGTTTCCCTTTTTCTCCGTGATAACTTGCCTATCAGATCTTGGTATATTTTGCACAAAAACACTCGTGTTTTCTTGAAAACTTGGACAGGGAGCAGCGCATTTTGGCGTGTCAAGTCAACATAACCGCTGTGAGTAAAATATTAGACGCGCTCGCCGTTGCTCTTTTAAGCCGGCGAGCAGTCGCAGTATTGGGCAGCGTCAAAAACCTCGTGTTGTGTTTGTGCAGCAGACGAACAGGTTTCATGTGCGTGTGTGTATATGCAGTGCACCTCCTCTGCAGTCAGTGGAGTCAATTTGATGAGAAAACCAGGCACTGGAAAATCAAGCTGCAGGTTGCATCTATGCTAATTAGTTTTATGTGATGTCACTTTAATTGGGAATATGTACTCTGCACGAATCTCATCAAATTATTTGGACCTGGCCCGTGTGCCGTCATGTCCTCAGAAATCCGATCCCAGCCGTGGTCACGGGTGACTTCCTGTTCCTGAAGGGTATACAAAGGCACTAAATCATTGCACAAAAAACAAACCGTGATTGTGTCGACCACTGAGGTTCTAGTCTTCGTGTTGTGCAGCCAGACAGGATAAAGTGTTTGCTCTTCAGAGCATCAGTGCACTGCTCCCTGTACAACACAAATGATGGGGGGGGGGGGGGGGTAAAGTTTTACATCTTTCATCTGATTTTAAATTTGTAAGCTTGCACAACAATGTGGGGAAAGCCAGTTTGTCTTTACTGTGATTAATGCATTCTGTAAATCTTTAAAAATAATAAAAGGAGCAGACATTTTCTCTCTCTTCGCACTTGGTTTTTATTTTTTAACCCCTTTCTTTTCATTTTATTGACCTTTTTGGGTTCATGCACAGCAGAAGCAGTGTTTGGTTATTTTGGGACTTCTCTCACAATAGATGAGAACCTTATTAAAAAAAAAAAAATGCACAGAGTATAATTGTGACTGGGGGCAGTGGAGCAGCATCATCCCATTTAGAAGCCACAAACGCCAACCTCTCTACAAACATTTCATTACTGCTGACAAGTGCTTCAAAGGATTGTAATTGGAGATTTCCCCTCATCTAAAAGCCATCCTTACTTCTCTAATACTTTTTTTTTTCATCATAAACTTCTTCACGGGGTGCTTTGTGTTCCCTGATGATATCTCTCAATTGTTAATTTAAATTCAAATATTAATGTGCGAAGTTAATTAGTTGCATAAGCCAGTGGGCACATGGAGCAGATTTAAAGATTGGATCTTTGGATCATGTGGCACCTGATTTCAGACAAAGAAGCTCGGGTTGGATTTAAACAGTTGTTCATGCCTCTTTTTTTTAATTTTTTTTATCCAGTTCTACCTTCCTGTGGTTGAATTAGAAGTTTTTACAGGTGCGGCTGACCATTTTAGTGTTTTTGACTTGTTTGTGGTTATGATGTCATTCTCCTTGAAGACATCAGCAGGCCTCTGGTCTCACCCAGATGGCTGTGGGATAAACAGATGATCAGTCCAGCGGGACTCGTGCATGACTTCACATGTTGGTGTGGTACTTCCTGACTGTGTGTGTGTGTGTGGGGGGTGGGGGGGGGGGGGGGGGGGGGGGGGGGGGGGGAGGTGGGGGCTCCCACCTTAGCATCAGACAATGATTTCATGGTTTCTAAAAAAAATTGCCTCTGTTCCTGCTGTGGGGAAATAAATGCAATTTGTTTCCATAGCTCACCACAACAGCATAAAGAAAAGTCTCTTACATGATTACTCTTTTTATTTGTAACGGTGCAAAAACAAACAAAAATCATATATAGCTTCATTCCTTATAATTTAAACATTCATTAAAGAAATGCACATCTTGTGCTTTTCATGCCAGATTTTTAAACTAAGATCATCTTGTGTTGAGAAATGACTACTGTTGTAGCCTTAACTGGTCAAATCCTGCAGTCTCATGAGGTATTGCACTCAGGTTTTGTGTTGTGATGACTCTCAGCTACTACCACATCAAAGTTTTAAACAATCTCTATAATGGACTGATTAATATCCATTTCTGTTTTAAGGGTCCGTTATGTGGTGCTTCACATCTTGCGTTGTATTGGTTAAAAAAAAAAAAACAGTTTTAGAGATACAGCCAATGATTATTTCCTAAAGGTTTTATAAAAATCCATTCAGGTCCATGAAAGATCAGGTCTCTTATTGTAGATGAGTCCTCGAGGCTCAATGGGATTAACCTATATACATAAAGGTTGAATGAATGAGCTACTGTGTTTTGCTAACAGACAGAGCTATAGCTATTGGCAGTTTTAAAATTTAGTATTTGCAATATGTATTAACGACTCTCATCTACTACCACACCAAATTTTAGCTCAAAGCCTAAAAATGACTGAGTTATAGCCACTTTTGTGTCTGCCAAGAGTGGCCATCTTGAATCAGGCTGACTGCAACCAGTGAACAAGTTTAATTAAAATCTGTCCCCTGATTTAGGAGATATTTTGCTAACAGACACACACACTCAGACATAGGCAACAACGTAACCGGCTCGGCGATGGGTTAAAACCCACACAAAGCTCCACGCATAAGTCCGGGTGCAGTACCGTGGGTGTCCGGCAGATGGCGGACGCGCCATTCCTGAGGACGGTGAGCAGGTCTGATCAGAGACAAAGAAGTCCACCGAGCTCCACATGTCACGATTTAAAAATATTTGAACCTGCGGGCTGTAAGTGTTACTAAACTGTATTTAAAAAAAAAACTTTTATTAATAATTATAATGAATGGTTTAATGTTATTTTAGAGGAAAATTAGTTTTTTTAATTTTACCTATACGATAAAAATGTTTGCTGTTATGCAAAATTCTGCATGCCATTTTATATATATATATATATATATATATATATATATATATATATATATATATATATATATATTCCAATATGTCAAACACTCCTATTACGCACCCTCTTTTATTTAACCCTTTACGTGCGGACATTTAAACGCTGTGTACAGTCCACATGTGCTCTCAGGACAAAACAGCACGAGGCAGCAGCATGTCAATTAAATTAAACTTGGAGGGGGGTAGATGAGAGAGAGAGGGAGGGATGGGTGGGCTAAATGAACAAAATGTCAAATACACATATTAAAACTTAAATGAAACAGCCGCGAGGATGGAGGCAGATGAGAAGATTAAAACTCAAAGGGATACCAAGTCTCAGTGCCCAGAGGTGCTGATATTGAAAGAGATGCAAATGGTAAAAGTGAGCTCCACTCATTTCAGCCTTTAAACTGCACAGACAAAAAGGCTAAGATAAGAAAAAGCAACACTTTAGCTTTGTTTTATCATTGCAAGGTTGCTATTATTTTCAGGGTTGTGGAAATATTGCAACACTTCACTAAAACACTGAAGTGTTGCTTGAAAAAAAAAAAAGAGCTAAAATAAAGGAATGGGTTGCACTCCCTTTCACTACTACTACCACAAAAACATCAATTAGATAAAAGTGTCAGTTACAGTGGTGTTTCTGCATCCGCCTTCCTTATATTTTGCTTATATCATTAGAAAAAGAACAATTTTCACAGTCTGGGCTAATCACCTCTGAGAGAAAGAGTGGGTGGTGACATTAAATTGAACCGTGGAAATGGAACAGGAATTAGATGCACTTAGCCATCACATGTTAATGGCAGCAATCAACAGCCAATTACCCAGCGTACTTGAGTACCTTGACAAGTGCAGGTGTAGCCTACAACTAACACGGGCCCTCTATTGTGTATTTTCATAAATCCGACAGTAAACTCCCTCTCTGATTGAGCGTGCATGGTTCATTCGGGTTGCAATTAGGAAATATTGTTAGGGGAAGTGTCAAGTGTTGATTGGAAGGAGAAAAAAAAACCCCAAAGAGCATAATTCTTGCACTTTGTCTGCATGTATGTAAATCAATAAAGCCGTGATTAGTTTTTATTAAAATTCCCTTTGTTGTTATTGCCTTAAGAACTGCCTGTCCAGCTTACAGTTGTGTTCTTTTGACTGTTTTGTCAGAACTGTGTTGGAGGCGAGCTTTTCTTTTTCTTCCTGCAGTTGGACAGAGCTGTGGTGTCTCTGTCTGGCATGGCCCTCACTCTGAGCATGATCTAGGCTGAAGATCAGCTGCTGATGCTGATGATCTCTGTCACCGGAGTGGATTTCAGGGCTCAGCTCTGGCCGTTGCTCTGACAAATTCCAGAAAACATGCCCGCCCACGCATCACATTGCCCCGCCCTGCCCAGTGGTGAGGCCAGCACTCTTCTCTGACCCACTTTGATTGTTCTGTCCTTAAGCAACAGGTGATGGGGTTCCCCCGGATGTCGTATGTGTTGTTGGCCTCTGTTCAGAGACGACGTTCAAGACCTGGGGAGAGCGGGCTGGCGACATGCCCGAACTACAAGTGAGCTGTCCTATCACTGACATCAAGTAGGCTGAAGATGTCATGTCTTCATCTTGTGAGAGTTCAATTCCCCTTTCAGAAAGGATCATTCTCTCTGTCGCTGCAGAGGGGCTGAGCAGATAAGTGCAGCTGGCCATACGTCCTTCTGGGCATGCCAAGAAAACTGGCCTGGGGATACAGCCATGTCTAACAAAGAATGATCACCAATCAATACATTGCAACAACTTGTTTGATCTTTATCTATAATGCTGTAACAATAATAATAATAATAATAAACACAATTGCATAAATATGTAAAATGTATCTAACAAAGTAAAGTCAGGTCCTCTGGATGGATTCTTTTCGTTGAAATGTTTAATATTTTATTCAAGACTTCTTCAGTCTAAGGAGCTGCAACAATGTCTGTAAAATGTACACCTCAATGTTTAAAATAATCTGCATTATTTGCTTTGTAGGGAACCTGTGTGACCTGATACTCATTCTCCAGTCTGTCTGGTAGAGGCTACTGTAATTTGCATACCATGCCATACCATACCAAAAATACAATACCATACCATATCATACATATCATACCATACAATACCATACCCAACCATACCATATCATACAATAACATACCATACCATACATACCATACTATATCATATCATACATACCATACCATACCATACAATACCATATCATACAATAACATACCATACAATACATACCATACTATATCATATCATACATACCATACCATACCATACAATACCATATCATACAATAACATACCATACAATAACATACCATACAATACCATATCATACAATAACATACCATACAATAACATACCATAC
>NC_056505.1:29174298-29182309 GCF_014905685.2 Nematolebias whitei
AACTATGAAATGGATTTCCTGAATGTGAGGCGGGTCTTATTACTCTGGGTTCATGAGACACGCCTCCGTTCAGGAAATCCATTCCATAGTTTGAAGCGAACATGCATCATGGATCAGAAATCTCTGGAGGTTGGATTGGAAAAATCCAATACGTAAATTATGCTGGTATCGGAGGCCGATACCGATACTGGATCGGATCAGCCCCATCCTTAGTATCGATGACAATGTGACCGATCCATGACTGGGCAGAGCTGTTCACTCTAATTAATTCTATGCTTTGTGCTCTGAGTGACGTCACGCGCTAGCGAACTCACCGCACAGATTGTTTTCAAAATGGAACGAGTGAAACGATCAGCCATCTGGAACTATTTCACACTACCTGAGCCAACACATTCAACAGCTCCGTGCAATACGTGCGCAGTGACGGTTCCAAGGGGTGGCACTAAAACTTCCAGCTACAACACTACCAACTTAATCAAGTATCGGTATTGGGGATGTATCGGATCGGTAGCGACCGGCACCAAACCTCAGATATCGGTATTGTATCGAAAGGGGGAAAAAGTGGATTTTTGCATCCATATACTATACTATACTATACTATACTATACTATACTATACTATACTATATACTTAAAAATTCAGCATGATTTCTTGTTTTAGGTCAGCTGATCCTTTAAACGAATGAAAGGTCAAAGACTGATGGCACAATCCAACCATGAAGCAAACACGTTTTACATTATTTGATATATTACTATGTGACCATTGACAGTCCATTAGCTTTTAAGAATGACCTGTTCTTTTCCTCCTCCTCCTCTCTTTTGTTTGCCCTCAAGCTGCTTGACTTGTTCTACTTGACTCCTGAACCATTTTAATATCAGGCTGCCATGGGTTTCCTTCCTGTAAGCCATGTCTTCATATTTCTGTTCCTGCCCTTCCAGACCGAGAGATGAAAAAGAACTAAAAATTAAAGCAAATGGAGCACCGTGCAGAAAGTCTTTCTGCTGGTGTCTTCTATACCTGTGTGTTTATTAAAAGAGGTGCTGTTCACGATCCTTTTAAACCCCACGGTGCACACAAAACATTGAGCGAATATGCAAAAATAATTTGATTATGAGTTTTGTGTAAATATAAAGCAGCTCATCATCCCTATTTTGAAATACACGTGGTGCATATGATGAAATACAGAATGATGTGAGATTATTTGGAGGGTAAATAAACTGTAGGTGATAGTAGAAAACAAATAAAAAACTAGTATTCACTTTGCTATCTGAGTTTTATTCAGTACTAAATTCAACAGCCTGTTAACAGTTCGTATTAATCACTTTTGAGAGGGCATCAATAAAGCACTCCAATGGAAAAATGGCAATTAAGCATCTATTGGCTCAAACTGATTGGTGTTGTCAGAGGTCGTGTGCTTTACTGGCAAAGTGGGTTTAATCATTTATAGTTTTTTTTTGTTTTGTTTGTTTGTTTTCTTATGAAATTTGACTCAAGTTTTTCTTCATATTGACGAAAGATGCAGCGTGTCAAACTGCAGCCGGACTCTTACACAGCCGTTTTTCCATCACATGCCGCCTCGTTGCTCACTTGCATAGTGGCCCACAATGCTATATATTAATTAAGGGTTTCAGAAACAATAATGGTAGCAATAAAGACAGTCCTCCCTTTGTACTCTGCACCCTGCCGCCAGACAACATTAGGAGGCGTGTGAGAGGAAGATAGGCAAGGTGGAGGAGGAGGATGGAGAGATAGAACTCCTTCTCTCAGGAATGTAATCTCCCTGATGTTACATGGTGCAGCCTAAACTGATAAATTGCAGATTAAATGGCGGCCACACTCCACTTCACCCTACAACCTACACCACACCCCCTTAGTTCCTCACATTTTTGCTATTCACTGCCTTCTTGGCCTGTCAATTCTGCCTAATCGTGAGAGGCACTAAAACACCAGGTCTTGACAGAGCTAGATCAAGAATGATGAACATCTCTCAATGGCAAAAGACTCGTGCTCCTAACTCTACTAGAAGGCTCGCATCACTTATGCAGAAATCAGCGGCGTGCCGGCATCCAGGAATTATGCCTGCTGACAGGAGATGCATGAGGTACGCATTGTGCGGCTGGAGCAGCCTTGACAAGTTATAGTTAACTGCAGCGTTGGCGACCCCGAACACAAAGGATGGAGCGGCTTATTAATGGTGGAGCATCTATGTCAATAATCCCTGCTTTTTGGGTTGTGTCCAGTGTCATGCATCTTGAGCGGTGCACATGCTTGGTTTTATAGTCCATAAGCACATAAACAGAGTGCACATTTCTCCCTCGGTGTTCCTAAAGTTATGAGCCAGAAAGCTTTCCTTTCCTCAATAAATGGCACAGCAGCTGGAAAACGTGAAAGGTGAACACGAATATCAAAAATACACTTATAAGTCTGCTTACTTCTTTATGTGTCGCCCCCTTTAAAAACAAAACCTGCCAAGGATGGCTGTCCCTGCCTAATCCATGAGCACAAATACAAAAAAATAAGTCATTAAATTCCTAACTGCGTGTTGCTGATGTCGTCCGTGGAAATATTTGTAATGTATATTCTAATTTTTCTGAATAAATTAGGCAGAGGTGCATTTCCATGCAAATTTATTCAAGGCACAAGGAAAAGGATTGTGGGGGGTGCGCTAAGATCTGCCAGATTATGCATAATTGTAGCATTGTAGCCCTCATTTCTACATCTAGCGCCGTATTGCGTGGTCATTAAATTCTAAAATAATGGCAACCTCACAGCTTCTCTGTCCTAATTGCTGCTTTCATACGTTGCCTTCTCAAGACAATATGATGAAGTGTGCTGTGGTACGTGTTAATAAGATGGCATTTCTAACGGAGCAGGAGAAGGCTCTGGAGTTGCAGCAAGTAGAATGGACTTCAGTCACTCACTGACTGTCTCATTTGTTCATTTTCCAACTTTTTGATGCCTTAAAGGCTGAAAGAGCTGATCTGCATGAAGTCCTGAGAAATCAGGAGGAGTCTGGGATTTCAACTCGTCTCCGCTCATCTCAACACGTGAAGGAATCAAAGGGAGGAAAGGCTCATTAATAAAAAGACACGTGTCTAATCCACTCAGTGGTTGGGAGGAAATGTTTTTAATGAAATGCAACACTTTCACTAATTGAGCGGCTACATTAGAAGCACTATATACATTTCAAAGGAACGTATGCATGAATTTCAAATGTAGGAGCTCTCAAGTGAGAGCAGAATCGTCTTGGAAATGAAAGGAAAAAGCAATCAGTCTTTGTGATGATGTGTGGAAAGGACAAGTTCCTGACCCAGCATGTGCTTTTCCTCATTACTTTTCATTTAGCAACTGAGCATCTTGATACAAAACCCCCCTCCCATGAACACGTAATGTTGATATTCTGCTATGTGTGCCTGCAGTGGAGCCTGCACGTCACTTTCCGTGCAAAAGCACACATCTCCTCATGAAAGGTTATTATAACATAAAGTTTCCCCAGAGGACATTTTGTCCATGCAGAGACTTGGTGGACTCATCAGCAGCAGTTCTGCAGGTCTGATCGGTCTGTGGTGCAATCCCTCACACACACAAGCACACACACATCGGGGAGCTTCTCTTTTAGTTTAACCCACCTAAACATCCTCTCTGCTCATTCTGCAGCCGACGTTTAGCCGCGCTTCATCTCCACGTCTTTAAAAACAAAAATTAATGACAAGCACAAAGCTGCTCATTTATAATTGCTTCATTATACCGTTGTGTTCTCCTGACAATAATGGTGTTGCTGGTGTTTTTCTAATTATATGCCCCCTTTTTTTTTTTTTTTTTTACATTTTTTATTTATTTTTTGCTCGTTATCAAGGACTTCAGGTAATTGTGGGGAAAATAATGACTGCTTGCCGGCTTTCTCTGTCTCTCATGGCTTGCACATCACAAACAGTCTCAGTGCAGCCTGGAGCCTTATCAAGGAGGCTGTTGGCTTTTAAAAGCTGACTCCATTTACACGGCGAGTCATCAGCACGGTGGCTCAAGTGTCTCTAATGAGCGCGTTGCACTGAAGGTTTATGATAGATTACAAGTAGCTTTTATTTTTCTTGATCTTCAGCCTTTGTCATTGATTTTTCACTTCGTTTTTATTTCTGCGGCTGGCAAATTTGATGTTAAGGCTCGATGCTAGTGGGAAAACTTAGAAATAACTAAACTTTTTTTTTAATTCAGCTATATAAAAATGTGTTTTTAACCCTGCTCTATGACCTTTACATGTATCATATGAAAAGAGAGGATAGAATCACTAATAATGCCGTCTTCGCAGTGTGATTTCAGTCGACTAGTTATTTGCATTTAAGACCCAGTGTGTCCCTCAGTTTTTGTTTTTCGGTATTTTATTTTGTGCAACGTTGCCGGATATGGATGATGACATTATAATAATTAAAGAACATTATGGACGGAGAGAGCTTTGCCATTTGCTACCATGCATGATGGCGGCCAACGCTGTTATTTCCATTTGAAGAAGGCATCCATGTGTGAAATAATAATACTCCCTCCAGGAATACAATTGTCATATTTTATTCGTCAGTATGAAAAGATGAAACAGAGAAAAAAGAAAAGAAAAGAAAAAAACACAATGAAGAACGAACTCTCAGTCATCAATTTTATCCTTCCTTCTTTTGTTATTTAATTCTGCTGTTGCAGCATCCAGAGCACCATTTCTGTCTGAAAACCTCAGAGGCGGACTTAATTAGTTGCTAAGAGGACGCTGCCAGTGGTTGGGAGCTAAGAGAGTGGGGCAGATTTTTGTTCGCTCTGAACTTTGCTAATTATCAGGTAGGCTGTAATTTTCTGCATTCCCCAGAGGCACCCAGTAGAGAGCTGCACTGACTGAAAGCAGAGAAACAAAGCTGAGCCCAGAGGAAAAAAACAAAAGAACTATTGACTTTTTAAATAATATTTTGCTACTGTTTCTTTTTGCAGATCACTGAGAGTAATGTTTTAATGTCGTTACTTGAGGTGTAATTTAAGCTTAACGTCAGGACACATGACAGACCTGGAAGCCATGCACAGGTGCAAACAGGATGTAGAACGTTTCAGAACGAGGAAGGCTGGCGCATGCAGGCTAGCAAGTCATTTATATCCAGCAATGTCTGAGCAGTGACAGGGACTGTGTTTAGCAGGTTCCTAACCCACATGCATCACATTATGATTCTGAAGTGCCTCAGACGAAGGAGGAGGTTGAATTGCCGTTGACCTGAGTGAGCTAAAATGACATAGATTCAGACAAATAGAGCTCTGAGCCGAGCGGGAAAGCAAGATGGATGTCGGGTGGCAGCCACATCTGCACAGGCTCCCTCCTTTCCTGCTGTGCTGCTTAGGCCCCAAATTTTGACATTTTCACCGCACGTCTAAATATTGATATTGTGAATGTGTGAAGCGTAGTCCGCCTTCTTGATTCAGGAACATCAATTTCTTCTCACGAGGCAGGGACTCAGAGGAGATGCTTTAACTCCACAGAGCTTGGCATTAGATTTCAAGCGCATTCAGATTCCAAAATGTCAACATGAAGTTTTTCGGAGCGCCTTTTGCAAGCTTTAATTCTTGGCAGACCCTTCTGTGAGCCAGTGCATCACCATGGTTGCAACGTCTAATATGCACGGCCCAGTGCATTGAAAAAAGAGAGTACTTCTTCCTCGCTCGGTTTAATTGTCCCTCAGAGACCTGTGGAATTGGAATCTAAGTGGAATACCAGTCTCTTTCTGCAGCCCCCCCTCTCCCCAACACACACTCTCCTTCTCTTTCCCCTCTCTCTCCGGAGCCAGAGCGGGGCGTTTGGAGACTCTTGATTTGGTCCTGTCTTTATTTCATCACAGACATCTTCTCGGCGTGCTCCTCGTCGTGGTTCCTGAGCAGCACAGCGTTAAGCTTTATTAACCCCCCTAAGCAAGAAGTACCTAAGGGAGGTCAGACGCTGGTCGTTAAAAATCTATTGTGACTTGTCTGAAAAATGAATAAATGAGCACATTATTTCCCACCGTTCCACAGCCCCGGTGCACTGTTTGTCTAATCAAGTGCGGGCGCAGGCAAAGTCAACCAGGGTTGACATGCACATTTTATTTAAGTTTTTGTCTGTCAGAGGAGTTTAAATGTATAATGAACAAAGGAGTGGTGATTTGAAATATAATCCCATTACACTGATGAAATTACAAAGACGGCGAGAGTTCACAAATCATGCTCATTGTTTTCTATCATGAGCGATGCCCCTGTTGAGGTTGTGGCGCGAGGAGGAAGGGCAGGCCGTGAATGAATAGTGACAGCACTGTAACGGGACCGGGAGTGCAGCACAGCCTGAGTTCTGTGCACCTCCCTGTGCTGGAAGATGCAAAAGGAGCTTTGTTGTTGTTGTCTCTCTTCCTCTGCTCAGGGTGAGCCCATAAGGATGAGCAGCTAAAGTGAAGTGGGGGAAATGAGACAGATATGTTTCTCAGTAGAAGTAAAGAAACTATGTCGTTAAGAAGAAATTAAAGTAATATTTTTTCACTTAAGTTTAACTTCTTTAACATAATACAAACAAATAGGAATTTGTAGAATTCTAATGCGTTTGTTTACTGTTAATCAGGTATTTTACAGTAAATTCCTGAAGTGTAAAAACTTGTCTACACTGAAAATAATTTTTATATAATTTCTAAAAACATCCTTGAAAAAAAAAAACCAGCGTCATTTCAAGATATGCATTTGTCCACATGTAAACACAAAATGACCCACAATGTAGTAACTATGCCAGGCCTGTATGTGGCGCTGCTACAGAAATACACCAAAAACTGCAAACAAGACATGGAGCATGCACATGAAGCTTGCATGCTCGGTGCAAAATATGAACACATGAATATGAGGATAACCACAATTCATGAGTTAGATCAGAGGTGCGGCTTGGACTGTTTTCTCAAGGTTGTATTTTGGCTGGTCTATACAAAACTTCAAGGGTGGCTTTTTAAATTATTTTTTGTTTTACTCTGAAAATTGTATTTAAACAAAATTCTGTGATTCTCAAAAGCTTGACTTAGGAGTAAAAGTTTACAAAATACCATTCATGTGAAGTACAGTAGTCCCTCGCTACTTTGCGGTTCAACTTTCGTGGACTCGCTCTTTCGTGGTTTTTCAATGTAAGAGCGTACACGACACACGATTGTCAACTTTAATATTACCCTTCTGACTGGGATGGTACGGGATCAAAAGTTAACGAAAAATACTTGGGACCGGCGCCGCCATTTTGTAGTTTTCTTTCAATAAGCCTATACTGTAATGTAGGTTAAAAGAACTACACTACCCAGAAGCCATCAGTGCTTCCGGCTGCTGCTTTCTGCTGAAATGGAGGGCAAGTTTTACAGCGCAAAGCCAGAAGTAATGATCTATCTATTAAGCTCACAGAACTGACAGGAAAGACACTAATAATCCTGAAGCTAAATTATCCACGTGCACATCAACCTGGATGGGGCGGTGGGCTTCATGCTGCAGGGTAGGTCTGCAGAACCAGAACTGAGCCCAACCGGAACCAAGCTGCTGAGTAAAATGTTGCAGTACTATACAGTACATATTCAAGTTTAAGTTCAAGTTTCTTTATTGTCATTTGCATCACATGTGGTACATGAGGTGTAATGAAATTGTGTACACAAGATCCCAGTTAGACCCAAAAAGAACAAAATTATAAAGTATAAAAAAGTATATGAGGATCTAAGATATACACATATGTATAGTACCCTATCCCCAATTGCTCCCCGGCACTTTCAATAGCTGCCCACTGCTCCACCTGGGGGTGGATGGGTTAAATGTGGAGAGACAATTTTGCCATTGTATGGGAACATACAATGATGACAACACATAACACTTTATTAATATTATTATTATACATATTCGTATGTTGTTAAAATTACATAGGTTTAAGAGTTTAGAACATTGTGGGAAGAGTTTATAAAGCCATTATATATATATATATATATATATATATATATATATATATATATATATA
>NC_056505.1:29182319-29188672 GCF_014905685.2 Nematolebias whitei
ATATATATATATATATATATATATATATATATATATATATATATATACTTGAATAAATATAGCGTTCCTACAGATTTCCACCTAACGTGGAACATAACCCCTGCGATAATTTAGAAACAACTGTACTGTGGAACTTTTTAGAAGTGAGGTATTTTTAACATGGCAACAATTTGCTTTGGTCTTGACCCCACCCCCATTAGCCATTAGCTATATGCTCGTATTTAATGTAAGGAGTGTTTCTTTTTTTACTTAGTCAGAATTTCTCAAGTCCAAGAAGAAAAACTCCATTGGATCACCCTCTGAAATCAGGAATCCTTGCCATAAAATCTAATATGACTGCCTGCGCATGAATATTATATATAGCAGTAAATATAAACCTTTTATTTTCAATTCTGTCAGTTTGTATCTCATGAAATCAGTCACACCCGTAGTACTGTTTTACTTTGATAAGAATTCATGTTGCCTCAATGTCTGAATTCATAGAATGCAGAGACTTACAGTAAATGGCTTGTATTCCTAATTGTCGTGAGCCTGGTTACTGAGCAGATCTACTAACAAAACACTAAAGTTTTGAGTTACAAGTGGAACATGGTAAAGTTGAATGCAACATCATTTCCAGGTTTGAGTTCTGTGGTAAACGGACCGCAGCACAAACCCTGTTTCTCCAAACTGAGGTCATTCAGAGAACCATCTACTGCAGGTTAGACACTGACTGCTCTTTACTTCCCCACTTAAAAAAATACAAACTGAGCCTTTAAATAAAGATTTATTTTGAACATTAATATATTGCCATGTGAGCATAAACTACAGCACTTTGATGTCTGCTTTTGATAAGGAGAGTGCGAGCAGTTTAGCCCATGGCTTAAAATAAAGTTGCATTTAACTCTGGGAAGAGAAAAAACATATGGGAGAAACTTCTGTTTTAGTTTTCAACAGCATTAATTGGAAGCCTCATATGCCCTTTAAACAACATCGTCTGAGGCTAATAAGACTTAAAAAGTACACACGGCTGTAAAACGCTCACCATTTTTAACACTAATGAACTGAGGCGTGCAGCAGAGATAGCCAAACTGCGGGGAGATGTGCAGTATATTCTGGAGAATTCCCCCGCTGCATGGGAGCTCATAAAACATATTTGAAGACAGGAACTTGTATCTGGTTATTCGTGTTTAATTGGAGGCGCTGAGTGATGCAAACTAGGTTTTAATGCCCTCCCCTGCTGCCTTACTACAAGTAGCATCAGTGTTGCCACCCTTCCTTCTCCATTTATCCTGGCAGAAATGACCAAACATAGTGGTAACAACTGCTTAACCCCCCCCCCCCCACACACACACACACACACACACAAACTGCCATTTTTAATGTGGCAGCCCACACAGTTAATGTCTCTAAATGCCACAGTTTTATGTTATTTCCTGGCAAATAAGAAAGTGCAAAATGGTTGTAATAAAATGCAGCAAATAAGTCAGTCTCATGACTAAAGTGGGGACTTATGAGGCCATGTTGGCTCCACATTATGTTTGATAGCAATACGTGGTCAGGATAAGGTGTTGGGGTTTATGATGTACACTTTACATCATCAGTTCCAGGAAGTTGGGTCTTGGCAGGGCTTTAGAGCGTGCAGCACGGGTGAAAAACCAACATGTAAAGTGAGAAAGCTGGCTGTCACCTATATGGGATGTCTTGACCTAATAAAGTTGACTATTACATCACTCAAAACACAACACATGCAGGACCTCGCTGAATCTTTTATTAGTTTTCTTTAACTGCTATACGCGATTTTGGGTGAGCTTTGACGAATGTCCAAATTTTTTATTAATTTTTTTGTTAACGTTTGGACGCGTCGTTCCGTCTTGGGCTGTTATGTTCTCACAATTTTTGTTGTTCTCCATGTACAATATAATAGCTCATCCTGTAAACACGAAAACAGATTGAATAAAGAATACTTCACTTTCCCTCGGCCCTGGAAAACACTTCTGTCATGTGCTGTCCGCGCTCATCCCAGCTTCAGGCCGGCCGTGGCGCCTTTATTCAATGTGACAGAGGAGAGCTGGGGACTCTTTCTCCTGGCACCCCAGCACTCGCCACGCTGACACTCTCCTCTGAAGTGCCACATTAATTCTAATAAAGCGCTGCCTTACCAGGGCCCACGAAGACCAGGCTCGGTGAAGGGGAGGGGGACAAACGCTAGTGTAAATACCAGGCTTAATGAATGGAGGCAGCGGTGGCGCAGGTGGCGCAGCAGTGCAGGTGGCACCTCTCGCCCCCAGGCGCTTGGGTGAGTCGGCTGCCACCACCACTCCAGGGGGCACAGCAGCAAAGATTGCATTTTAATTACCAAGTACACCTAGTCCTCCTGATGGGTCACTGCCTTGGTGGGAGTAAAGTGTTTTCAGCCATCTTTACTCAGCCCGCATGTTTACAATGAGACGAACGCTGCAGAGCAACGCTCGAGCTCGAACAGGAGTCGTATTGTTCATGCTTGGCCTGTTGTCGAGCAGCTTCTTCTTTGAATTATGCGCACCCCTCTCCCAGAGGGGGAGGCATTCATCCTGCCCCCTCGTCACAGCTAACCCTCCCCTTGAGAAGTTCCATCCACTGAGCGGTCCACACCTGTTTCCTCTCCTGCTACCTCCTCACGCTGGAAAAACCATCTCCCTCCCTCAACTCCAGTAACTTAAAACTCTTGACATTTCAAATTCTTCAGCTTCTGTGAAAAATAACGCATCTGTAAGAGAAATACATTATGGCTCCCCTACACGCACCTCTTTCTTGTGTCAAGACCCCGTGCAGCTGGGTGATGTGAGGGCTTGGACGTATGGAGAGGGTTATATGTCCAGGACACGTGAAGACACCACCCAGCTATGAACAACCCCCCCGCGCCTCCTCTCTGGGGATGCCTCTGTCAGCACACGCCAGCACTCAGCTGCACAGATGTTGTTGCATTGTCTGGAGCACCGAAGCCCCGATCAGCCCAACTGGGAGCTCCTACTCATTAGCCATTGTCTGTGTGTGTCTGCCTAGGCCTTTGATGAATGCCGTAGTTAGCTGAAGATCAGACTGCAGACAGAGAGAGCACAAAACCAGCTTTCTACACACAAGGATCACAAGATAATCCCCCTACTAGGCTCAACTTAAACACTATCATAGATTTATAGTGTTGAAATATAGTTAAATACACATGGATTCAAACAAACTTGATCATTCTAAAGCTTTGTGTTTATCACTAAAACAAAACGGAAAACAAAAGGGCACTGCGTCTCCATCCTTTAAACTCTTCCTCCGTCTTTGCTTGCTCACCCAGAGAAAGGCCGAGCTACTGTTTATTTAATTCCCCCATCTTCTTTCCATGCATGCATCCACCCATTCGCCCAGCCAGCCGGACTATGAGCACATTGCGGAGCCGGAGGGCAGTGCTGTGGACAAGCTGCACTGTGTTCACATGGCTGAGCAGAGAGGCAGCGAGGAAGCCTGGCACACTGAAACCAAACAGGTGTATGATTCAGAGGCGTGAGCTGTGAAGGGTGAATTTCTCATACATGTCAATGTTGCTTTAAAAAAAAAGGGTCTTGGAAATAGGGAGCGTTTACACAGACTATGACTTTCCTCACTCTCAATAGGCCAAATGTGTGTTTTTTTTAAACTCTAATACTCAGTGTACTAAATATAACATGCAAATGCTGGTAAATCAACAGAACATATAAATACTACATGTAACAATATGCAGTGAGTTTAATGCATGTCCGTCCAACAAAATCAGGATTTTCTCTTGATTTTTTTAAGCCAGACATTTTTTAGATGCTCACATCACTTCTGCTTCCAATTCCGCTTTTGTCACTTTAAAAAAAAAATTGAAAACATTTTTATTTATTTGTTCACAGAGTACCTAAAAACACACGTCACAAATATTTTAATCATTGTCAGGAATATCACTAGTTCCCTAAATGTTGCTTGCTTTATGTTAAATAGCAACCCACGAGCTGTGATTGGGCTGATGCAGGAGACCTGCTCATCAGTATTGCTCACATGTTTTGCTGGATCATATGAAGAAAGAGCAAAACAACAAACACAGAATACTCGTCCACAGGTTTATAAAAACCTGGAAAAACGTACTAGATTTTATCTGAACATGGATCACAAATAATTGAAACAGCTTGAAATTGTATTGTGTCAGTAAATGGGTAAATGAGGCACATGTGTAACTCAAATCACACAAAGGAGAATGAAATGGATGGAAAGATGTGGAAAAAAAATATCTTACCTGTTGAAGACAGCTCTCTGAAGAACCACAGCGTGGAGAAATATTTGAATTATGACCAGATTGAGCCACTTTAGTCAACTGAACTCTGCATATGGAAATCACATGTGAAAACATTAACATGTAACAAATTTGAAATACACGTAAAAACTCTGGCAGCACGGTGGTGCAGTTGGTAGAGCTGTTGCTCCTCAGTTAGAAGGTCGCTGGGTCGAATCCCGGTCCGAGGGCCTTTCTGGGTGGAGTTTGCATGTTCTCTCCGTGCATGCATGGGTTTTGTCCGGGTACTCCGGTTTCCTCCCACAGACCAAAAACATGCATGTTAGACTGATTGGTAACTCTAAATTGTAGGTGAGAGAGTGAATGTTTGTTTGTCTCTATGTGTCCCTGTGATGGACTGGAGACCTGTCTAGGGTGTCCCCCACCTCTCACACAGTGACTTCTGGATATGGGCACCAGTGACCCCCACAACCAAAACAGAAAAAAGTGGGTAAAGATACAGGATGGATGGTAAAAGTATACATTTTACACTTGTTTGTCAAGTGAAATTGGAACAAAAATAAACACAAACTTTACAAGTGACATTTAAATGACTTGTGAAAACCTGTTAAACAAATATGTGAAATACAAATTTTGTAAGTTTCTCAGAAATTGTATAATAGTTAATGCAAATGCTATTTTATATTTGTTTACATCATTGTCAATTTGGCATTACACTGTTATTCTGTTAATATATAACATGTCTGTAAAAAGTGCTGCCAAATACAACAGAGGTGCTAAAGCTATTTGCTGCTGTTGCTTTCTCCGCTCACAGATGTTTACAGAATTGTTTGCAAAAGAGAAAATGATATACAGTAAAGGTTTATTAATAGTATTTTCTTGAACAGCTTTTACATGTTTGAGACTGGTGTTTCTTTATTAATCCACTTTGTTCTTTGTTTCCTTTAGACTAACCAGCATCCTGTCCATCTCAAATATTATAATTCTCCAGACTGAAGCATTTAAAGAGCTTTTTTCAGCAGGTAGCATATTAACAGCTCATAATCTTTCCACATAACCTCAGTTAAAAAAAACTGAACTTTTACCTTGGTGCAACATAGATTAATTTGCTCTTGTTTTAAATATAAATTGCTTGTTGTGAGTTTATAATCACTTTAAAAAGCATTAATGAACATCAATAAAAGATCTAAAAACACTGTTCAAATACTGAAGCAGGCCTACTATGTGTCAAAACCAAATGCAGTGTTTTATTAATTTAGTAACTAAGGAAGTAAACTTTATTTGTATAGCACCTTTCATAGATAAAATCACAAAGTGCTTTACAGAAATGCAGAGTAGGTGATTGTATTTATTTATTATTTATTGATTTAGGTGAATGTAATTATTTTGGCTAGTTGCTTACTTCTTGAACTAATAAACTCTTTTTGTCAAAAACTAACTTTGTTTCTCCGTTGTAGTTTACATCCTGGTAACATACTGAGAAATATTGGACATTTAAAATCTAAAACCACAAAGAATAGAAATAAACAATAAAAATGGAGAATACAGATAAATGTTGTCTCACTATTTGACAACACACACGTCATTACTGACCTTTTTATCTAATGCACTGTAACTGCTTATTAATGGTTTATTAAGTGTTTACTGCTTAATCAATAACTGCACTGATAACAGTTTATTAATCATTTACAAGGGTACACGAGATGCAAAATGGTAGCATCTAGTTAATTAATCCCAAATAAAAATATACAGACAACTGAAGCAACTTTGTTTGTAGATGATATGACTGAATTCAAAATTAATATCAACCTATTTTTAGTGTTTAAAAGCTACCATTAAATTAAACATGGGTCAAATGGAAGAGTGTAAAAACTGTAGTTTTCTAATATTTAGTTTGATATGGGGACAGTTTGATGTGGGCTCTGTTGTCTGATAGAATACTATAGACCTGAGGTATTCAAATATAATTCAATGAGGTAAAATTATATATACTATATATATATATATACATATATATATATAAAAATACATATATATATACATACATATATATATATACATATATATATATGTATATATACATATATATATATAT